>NC_090372.1:160089476-160433581 GCF_036365525.1 Heterodontus francisci | reverse complement strand
TGGGGAAGAAAGAGGGAGAGGGAGGGGGGAAGAAAGAGGGAGAGGGAGGGGGGAAGAAAGAGGGAGAGGGAGGGGGGAAGAAAGAGGGAGAGGGAGAAAGAGGGGGAGAAAGAGGGGGAGAAAGAGGGAGAGGGAGGGGGGGAGAAAGAGGGAGGGGGGGGGAGAAAGAGGGAGGGGGGGAGAAGAGGGAGGGGGAGAAAGAGGGAGAGGGAGGGGGAGAAAGAGGAGAGGGAGGGGGGAGAAAGAGGGAGAGGGAGGGGGGAGAAAGAGGGAGAGGGAGGGGGAGAAAGAGGGAGAGGGAGGGGGGAGAAAGAGGGGGAGGGAGGGGGGAGAAAGAGGGAGAGGGAGGGGGGAGGGAGGGGGGAGAAAGAGGGAGAGGGAGGGGGAGAAAGGGGGAGAAAGAGGGAGAGGG
Organism: Heterodontus francisci; assembly: GCF_036365525.1. Classification (NCBI taxonomy): domain Eukaryota; kingdom Metazoa; phylum Chordata; class Chondrichthyes; order Heterodontiformes; family Heterodontidae; genus Heterodontus; species Heterodontus francisci. Next base: position 160,433,169 of record NC_090372.1, on the reverse strand, counting down.
AGGGGGGAGAAAGGGGGAGAAAGAGGGAGAGGGAGGGGGGAGAAAGGGGGAGAAAGAGGGAGAGGGAGGGGGGAGAAAGGGGGAGAAAGAGGGAGAGGGAGGGGGGAGAAAGGGGGAGAAAGAGGGAGAGGGAGGGGGGAGAAAGGGGGAGAAAGAGGGAGAGGGAGGGGGGAGAAAGAGGGAGAGGAGGGGGGAGGGAGGGGGGAGAAAGGGGAGAAGAGGGGAGGAGGGGGAGAAAGGGGAGAAGAGGGAGAGGGAGGGGAGAGGGAGGGGGGAGAAAGAGGGAGAGGAGGGGGGAAGAAGGGGGGAGAAGAGGAGAGGGAGGGGGAGAAAGGGGAGAAGAGGGAGAGGGAGGGGGGAGAAGAGGGGGAGAAAGAGGGAGAGGGAGGGGGGAGAAAGGGGGAGAAAGAGGGAGAGGGAGGGGGGGAGAAAGAGGAGAGGGAGGGGGGAGAAAGAGGGAGAGGGAGGGGGGGGAGAAAGAGGGAGAGGGAGGGGGGAGAAAGAGGGAGGAGGGAGGGGGGGAGAAAGAGGGAGAGGGAGGGAGGGGGGGAGAAAGAGGGGAGAGGGAGGGAGGGGGGGAGAAAGAGGGAGAGGGAGGGAGGGGGGGAGAAAGAGGGAGAGGGAGAGGGAGGGGGGGAGAAAGAGGGAGAGGGAGAGGAGGGGGGGAGAAAGAGGGAGAGGGAGGGAGGGGGGGAGAAAGAGGGAGAGGGAGAGGGAGGGGGGAAGAAAGAGGGAGAGGGAGAGGGAGGGGGGAAGAAAGAGGGGGAGAAAGAGGGAGAGGGAGGGGGGAAGAAAGAGGGAGAGGGAGGGGGAGAAAGAGGGAGGGGAGGGAGAGGGAGGGGGGGAAAGAGGGAGAGGGAGGGGGGAGAAAGGGGGGGGGAGAAAGAGGGAGAGGGGAGGGGGAAGAAGAGGGGGGAGAAAGAGGAGAGGGAGGGGGGAAGAAGAGGGGGAGAAAGAGGGAGGGGGGAAGAAAGAGGGGAGAAAGAGGGAGAGGGAGGGGGAAGAAAGAGGGGGGAGGAAGATGGGAGAGGGAGGGGGAGAAAGGGGGGAGAAAGAGGGAGAGGGAGGAGGGGAGAAAGAGGGGGAGGAAAGATGGGAGAGGGAGGGGGGAAGAAGAGGGGGAGAAGAGGGAGAGGGTGGGGGGAGAAGAGGTGGGGAGAAAGAGGGAGTGGGAGGGGGGAAGAAAGAGGGGGAGAAAGAGGGAGAGGGAGGGGGGAAGAAAGAGGGGGAGAAAGAGGGAGAGGGAGGGGGGAAGAAAGAGGGGGAGAAGAGGGAGAGGGAGGGGGGAAGATGAGGGGGAGAAAGAGGGAGAGGAGGGGGGAGAAAGAGGGGGGAGAAAGAGGGAGAGGGAGGGGGGAAGAAAGAGGGAGAGAAAGAGGGAGGGGAGGAAAGAGGGAGAGAAGAGGGAGGGGGAGAAAAAGGGAGAGGGAGGGGGAAGAAAGAGGGGGAGAAAGAGGGAGAGGGAGGGGGGAAGAAAGAGGGAGAGAAAGGGAGAGAAAGAGGGAGAGGGGGGGAGAAGAAAGAGGGAGAGAAAGGGAGAAGAAAGAGGGAGAGAAAGGGAGAGAAAGAGGGAGAGGGGGGGAGAAAGAGGTGGAGGGGGGGAGATAGAGGGAGAGGGGGGGGAGAAGAGGGAGAGGGGGGGTGAAAGAGGGAGAGGGGGGAGAATGAGGGAGGGAAAGAGGGAGAGGGAGAGAGGTGAGGGAAAGAGGGAGAGGGAGGGGGGAGAATGAGGGAGGGAAAGAGGGAGAGGAGGAGAAAGAGGGAGAGGGAAAGGGGGGAGAAAGAGGGGGAGAAAGAGGGAGAGGGAGGGGTAAGGAGGGGGCAGGGAGAGAGGCTGGGGGGAGAGGGAGGAAGGGGAGTGAGTGGGGGGGGGGGGAGCAGTGGAACGGAAGAGGAGTGCCTTTTTCTGTGCATGCGCCATAAACACAACAGCAAAAGACTTACTGGCCAGTCCCTGGACCCGGTGACACCAAGGTCTTCGCACGCTCGCTCCCCGCGGCTCTCTACGGCCTCTCGCTTCTGGCCCTCTCCATTCAGCCCGTTCCCTCCAGCTGCGGATGCCCAATCCAGTTGCTTTCTCCCCTATCCAGTTGCTTTCTCTACTTCGCCACAGTACTTCAGGCATTGCAACTGTTTGGTCCCTGCATTTTGCATGCTCCCTCTCCCCACCCCTCCCCTCCCCTCCCCGCTCTCCCCCTCCCCTCCCCCTCTTCACCCACCCCTCCCCCTCTTTACCCACCCCTCCCCCTCTTCACCCACCCCTCCCCCTCTTCACCCACCCCCCCCTCTACCTCCCCACCATAGTTGAATATCTGAAGTGCAGTTGCAAAGTCGGGGAAATAGCATGCAAAACAAAACCTCAACAATTCTGGGTTTAATTATTGAAAAGTTTTATTAAGTTCATTAAGTATCCGAGGAACTGCTGTGCATGGATACATGAGTGTTGTGTTTCCAGCATTCCGGTTAGACAGACAGGCCGAGTCTCTGCTGTGCACAGCTAAAGAGATTATTCCTGGAGAGCCTTGTGGTGAATAAACGCTTGGCTCTCTATTCCACTACTGTATTGTCCATGTGAAGAAGGCAAAGTCACAAGAGTCTGAGCTCAGTCTATTCTTGGTGAATGTTCCCCAAGCACATCCCAATGTGCATTCCCAATTCATCCATAAATGCAATGTTCCTTTCCACATCGTGATGAGCTCCGCAGCATGATCTAGTTGTCTTCGTTGCTTGAATGCTGACCGTAAGTCTCGAGGATTGTTTTCTCGACGGCATGTTTTACATGAAAAGAAATAAAGCAAATCAGAGTCAGAGCTTGCCTCCCTCCATCCACTGAAATTACTGTTGCGCACACCTTTTTAAGTTCTGCAGTGAAGGCACCAATTGATAACGTCGCCAATGAAGCACTTATTACCCACCTCAGATGCAGGAATCAGCACATCCTTGCGTCCTCTCCCGCACTGCCTCCTTTGCTTGAATGCCGTCCTTAAGTGTCAAGGATTGTTTTCTCAAGGGCACGTTTTACATGAAAGAAAATAAGGAAAGAACATCAGTGTCAGAGCTTCCCTCCCTCCAATGGAATTACTGTTGAGAATGCTTTGTGTTCTGCGGTAAAGGCATGTACTGATAACACCGCCAATGAATCACTTAGTACCCACCTCAGCTGTAGGAGGCAGGATGATGTTACTGCCCCTATCTCGTGATGGTTCAATGCTGCTCTCAGGGAAAACATGAATGATGTGAGGGTGCTGGAAAAGAAGCACATTTCTTTTGGGCTATGAACATAAAGCTGGCCATTTAGCCCAGCAGTTCCCTGCCAGTGGTTATGTTACTCGTGCGTCTTTCCATCCATTCCCATTTAATCCTGCCTACTACTATCACCAGTTGTGTTCACAGCAAGAGCATTCACATTTCTGCTACCATTGGACACGGCATGCTTGTTTCTTTTAGTGCTCAGTCTCTTCTTGCTGAATGTTCCCCAAGTGCTTGACCCCTTTGGACGCCCTCTCTGCTTGACAGGCAGCAACTGGCAATTGCGGAGTCTCACAAGGCTCTGCATGGTTGTTTCAACGTCGGATGGGGAAACAGGTGGCTGTGTGTCCATGAGCACTGCCCTGATGGGTGTAGGAGCAGGTAACTGTGTGCCCATGTGCACTGCTCTGATGGGTGTAGGAGCAGGTAACTGTGTGTCCATGAGCACTGCCCTGATGGGTGTAGGAGCAGGTAACTGTGTGTCCATGTGCACTGCCCTGATGGGTGCAGGAGCAGGTGACTGTGTGCCCATGAGCACTGCCCTGATGGGTGTAGGAGCAGGTAACTGTGTGCCCATGAGCACTGCCCTGATGGGTGTAGGAGCAGGTAACTGTGTGTCCATGTGCACTGCCCTGATGGGTGTAGGAGCAGGTGACTGTGTGCCCATGTGCACTGCCCTGATGGGTGTAGGAGCAGGTGACTGTGTAACTGAGCAGCAAGGAGAGGGTACCGCAGGTAGGGGAAGTGGAGATTTGAACAGGCAGGCATATGTATGGTCCATCAGATCATTAGGCCAGGGGGTGAGACGCTCAGGATCCAGGGTTTGTGACACGTGACTGATGTCCAGCGCGCGGCCTCCTCCATCCGAAGGTGCTTCCGGGCAATTGTTGGGCATAGTAAATGGCTCCATCTCATCAGCCAGTCCTTGCTGCCAGCGGAGAGTCTGTTGCCGCAGCCAGTCCAGTCTCCTCATGAATGCTGCCGTTCCACTCTGCAGAACGGCCTGTTGTAGCTGGTACAATTGATCTGAAAGCAAGTGGTATTTTTCACTGTGGCTGAGGGGCCTTGGCTGTTCCTCTGTAATCACAATGGCAGCAGCCATGCCTGTCGTCGTTGGTGTCTGAGATGCACGCCAGCGACAATTGGGGGCGAGCCTGTCCAAAGGCAGACCCAGATGCCTCTGCACAACAACAGCATGTTTGCAGGGCAACAAAGTCTGAATGGAGAAGATGCAGCTGCAGGTAGCCTGGCCATCATGTATCTGCAGTGTGTACTGTTTGGCGCCAGAAATCACAGTCACTGTGCCTTCATCCTGCTACATGCGGTGGCCCAGACAATGGAAATGTTTTCAGAGCAACTCACAACAGGGACTGGAGAACATGCGGTGGCCCAGACAATGGAAATGTTTTCAGAGCAACTCACAACAGGGACTGGAGAACATGCGGTGGCCCAGCCAATGGAAATGTTTTCAGAGCAACTCACAACAGGGACTGGAGAACATGCGGTGGCCCAGACAATGGAAATGTTTTCAGAGCAACTCACAACAGGGACTGGAGAACATGCGGTGGCCCAGACAATGGAAATGTTTTCAGAGCAACTTGCAAAGGCAGAGCAACTTACCTTGGAACAATCTCCTGTGTCAAATAAAAATGAAGCAAGTCTCCAAAACGAATAAATAATTCAGATAAAATGCGAGAAAATGCCCGACGAAACCTCTCCTCCTTCCACTTTCAAAAAGTCGCGCCGAAGCTTTGACGCATGCGCAGAGGCCAAACTGGCGCGTCGGCGAGGAAGACGAAATAACGCGATGACGTCATCTGCGCATGCGCACAACGGTCCTGGCAGGTCGGACCGCAGCGCATGCGCAGAGATGAGGAGACTGTGTGCGCATGCGCGTACCGCGTCGTCTGCGCATGCGCAAAGCGGTCCTGGTAAGCCGGACCGCAGCGCATGCGCAGGGGGCATGAGACCGTCTGCGCATGTGCGCACCGCGGCGCATCCTGATGACGTGTGCGATGAAGTAGCGTTGTCATGAATTACTTTGGAGGTAGAAAGAGGGATGAGGTCCTGCAAGAAGAATTTAGGGAGCTGGGTAGCAGATTAAAAAGCAGCACCTCAAAAGTTGTAATCTCCGGCTTACTCCTGGTGCCACGTGCTAGTGAGTATAGGAATAGGAGGATAGAGCAGATGAATGCGTGGCTGAGGAGATGGTGCAGGAGGGAGGGTTTTAGTTTCCTGGATCACTGGGTCTGTTTCTGGCAAAAGTGGGACTGTACAAGTTGGACAGGTTGCACCTGATCCGGAACGGGACCAACATCCTTGCTGGGAGGTTTGCTAATGCTGCTGGGGGCGGTTTAAGCTAATTTGGCAGGGGGATGAGATACAGAGTGGAAGTACAGTAGGGGGTGATGCACAGTCAAATATAGAAGAGAAACTGAGTCAGTATGGAAGGCAGAGCAAATATCGACCTGTTAAGGCACAAGTGAAAAATGCAAGGCTGGATTGCATCTATTTTAATGCAAGGAGTCTTACTAGTAAGGCAGATGAATTGAGAGCATTGATTAGCACATGGGATTAGGATATTATTGCTATCACAGAGACATGGTTGAGGGAAGGGCAGGACTGACAGCTCAATATTCCAGGGTATAGAATCTTCAGGCATGACGGGGTTGAGGGTAAAAGAGGAGGTGGCATTGCACTGTTGATCAAGGAGTCAATTACTGCAGTAAGGAGGGATGATATCGTAGAAGGTTCCTCAAATGAGGCCATATGGGTAGAACTTAAAAACGAAAAAGGGGCAATCACTTGGCTGGGAGTGTACTACAGGTCTCCAAACAGTCAGGGGGAGATAGAGGAGCAGATATGTAGGAAAATCTCAGAAAGGTGTAAAAATAATAGGATAATAATAGTAGGGGATTCCAACTTCCCCAATATCAACTTGGATAGTCTTAGTGCAAAAGGCTTAAAGAGGGCGGTATTCTAAAAATGCATACAGGAGAGCTTTTTGAGCCAGTACGTAGAAAGTCCTACAAGAGAAGGGGCAGTACTGGACCTAATCCTAGGGAATGAAGCCAGTCAAGTGATAGAAGTGTCAGTGGGGGAACATTTCTGGGATAGTGACCATACTTTGAAAGATTTAAGGTAGTTATGGAAAAGGACAATGATGGACCGGAAAAGGTACTGAATTGGGGGAAGGCCGATTTCAATATGATTAAACAGGATCTGGCCAAAGTGGACTGGGAGCAGCTACTCATAGGAAAGTCTACATCAGACCAGTGGGCGTCATTCAAAGAGGAAATAGTGAGAGTTCAGAGCCAACATGTACCCGTTAAGGTGAAGGGTAGGACCAACAAGTCCAGGGAATCCTGGATGTCAAGGGATATAGAATATTGGATCAGAAAACAAAAAGAGGCTTATGACAGATTCAGAGCATTGAAAACAGCAGAGGCACTGGAGGAGTATAGACAGTGTAGGGGGGTACTTAAAAAAGTAATTAGGAGAGCGAAGAGGAGACATGAATAAACACTGGCGGGCAAGATAAAGGAAAATCCCAAGGAGTTTTATAAGTATATTGAGGGCAAGAGGATAACCAGGGAAAGAGTAGGGCCCATTAGGGACCAAAGTGGCAATCTGTGTGTGGAGCCGGAGGACATGGGTGAGGTTTTAAATGATTACTTTTCATCTATGTTCACTACAGAGAAGGACGATGTAGGTGTAGAGATCAGGGAGGGGAATTGTGATATACCTGAACATATTAGCATTGAAAGGGAGGAAGTATTAGCTGTTTTAGCAGGCTTAAAAGTGGATCAATCCCCAGGCCCAGATGAGATGTATCCCAGGCAGTCATGTGAGGCAAGGAAGGAGATAGCAGGGGCTCTGACACAAATTTTCCAATCCTCTCTGGCCATAGGAGAGGTACCAGAGTCTTGGAGGACAGCAAATGTGGTACTATTATTCAAGAAGGGTAGCAGGGATAAACCAGGTAATTACAGGCCAGTGAGTCTAACATCACTGGTTGGGAAACTATTGGAAAAATTTCTGAGGGGCAGGATTAATCTCCACTTGGAGAGGCAGGGATTGATCAGGGATAGTCAGCATGGCTTTGTCAGGGGGAGATCGTGTCTAACTAAATTGATTGAACTTTTCAAGGTGGTGACTAGATGTGTAGATGAGGGTAAGGCAGTTGATGTACTCTACATGGACTTAAGTAAGGCTTTTGACGAGGTCCCACATGGGAGATTGGTTAAGAAGGCAAGAGCCCATGGGATCCAGGGAAATCTGGCAAATTGGATCCAAAATTGGCTTAGTGGCAGGCGGAAGAAGGGAATGGTTGAGGGTTGTTTTTGTGAGTGGAAGCCTGTGACCAGTGGTGTACCACAGGGATCGGTGCTGGTACCCTTGCTGTTTGTAGTGTACATTAATGATTTAGATGTGAATATAGGAGGTATGTTCAGTAATTTCTTAGGTGACATGAAAATTGGTGGAGTCGTAAATAGTGAGGAGGAAAGCTTTAAATTATAGGACGTTATAGATGGGCTGGTAAGATGAGCGGAACACGAATTTAATCCTGAGAAGTGTGAGGTGATGCATTTTGGGAGGACTAACAAGGCAAGGGAATATACAATGGATGGTAGAACCCTAGGAAGTGCAGAGGGTCAGAGGGGCTTTGGTGTACTTGTCCATAGATCACTGAAGGCAGCAGCACAGGTAGATAAGTTGGTTAGGAAGGCATATGAGATACTTGCCTTTAATAGCCGAGGCATAGAATATAAGAACAGCGAGGTTATGATGGAGCTGTATAAAACACTAGTTATGCCACAGCTGGAATACTGTGTACAGTTCTTGTCACCACACTATAGGAAGGATGTGATTGCACTGGAGAGGGTGCAGAGGAGTTTCACCAGGATGTTGCCTGGGCTGGAGCATTTCAGCTATGAAGAGAGACTGAAAAGGCTAGGGTTGTTTTCCTTAGAGCAGAGAAACCTGAGGGGGGACAATCCTGAGGGGATTGAGGTATACAAAATTATGAGGGGCATTGATAGGTTAGATAGGAAATTTTTTTCCCTTAGTGGAGGGGTCAATAACCAGGGGGCATAGATTTAAGGTAAGGGGCAGGAGGTTTAGAGGGGATTTGAGGAAAATCTTTTTCACCCAGAGGGTGGTTGGAATCTGGAACGCACTGCCTGAAGAGGTGGTAGGGGCAGGAACCCTCGCAACATTTAAGAAGTATTTAAATGAGCACTTGAAACGCCATAGCATACAAGGCTCCGGGCCAAGTGCTGGAAAATGGGATTAGAATAGTTAGGTGCTTGATGGCCAGCACAGACATGATGGGACGAAGGGCCTATTTCTGTGCTGTATAAATAACTCTGTGTGTCTGGGTCTTATTCGGTTGCAGGAGTTACCAAAGGTGCTAACTTGAGGGAAACACCAACCGCTTAATGGGACTCCACTCCAGATTGTTGGGTTTACTCCCTTAGCCATTAGTTCTTGTTGTTGTTAACCAACAGGGCCCAAGATTGGCACAAAAGTAGGTGTGATGCTGTCCTCTAGGTGTGCGAAGGGAGCAGCTACGGGTTACTGCTTCCCACCTCCAGGTTGCCAACTCCATCCTCCAAACCCTCCAGCTCCTATACGCTCGGGTGGTCGTTCGGAGCTGACTGTAGGTTGCTTAGGAAATTAACTCAGCACAGGCGAGTAATTATTTTGGCCAGGAATAGGCTGAAGTGGAAAAACCAGTATAACCCCAGCGGCCAATCACAGGCTCAGCAGCAGGATGAAGTCTCTCAATTGCAGCAGTGGTTGGGGAAGGGCAGTAAACTGATCAAAGTTACTTTAAATATCACAAAAGAGCAGCAATTCAGAGACAAAGTTGGGTCTTTCGTTATAACCAGTGGTGTCCAGAGCAAAAGTGTCTTCTTGGTGTTGAGATAAGTCCAGAAATTTGAAGCCAGGTTTCAAAGAAGATCTTGAGCTAGATTTTTCCAGATCTTTTCCACAGCTCACAGGTCAGAGAAACACAAAAAGGCAGCAGATTATAGATGGAAGCAGCGTCTTTTATATTTTTTTCTTATGTAGTCCAGCACAGAAAGATGGGGCTGGATTTTGTTCTCCCCCAGGCATCAGATTCCATGGCAGGGGTGTGGGGGGGCCAGAAGATGCCTCCAGGGAAGGCCCGGCCTGATATTACTGGTGACGGCGAGGCCTCATGGTGCCCCCCCCTCCCCGCTGCTTGGCAATGGGACCCCAATTTGAATATTTAAATAAATTAAATTGAATTCATGAAACTCGCGTCACTGCCTGATGTCCCGCTGCGATCTTCAGCCTGGCGGCTGGCACCCCCGTGCCTTCGGATCCCCGTCCGGGAAAACAAGGCACCACACTGGTGGGCGTTGGTGGGGAGGAGGAGGCAAGTTTCTCAGTGGGAGGCGGGGGGAGTGGGGAGGAACGGGGTCAAATTAACTTCATGGGTGTAGAGGATGGTGGGAAGGGTTGAAGTTGAAAGTTTGTGCTGTTTTGGTGGGAAAGGTCAGATGGTAAAAGTAAGTGTTTTGGGGGGAGGGAAAGGAAAAATAATTAATTTAATTTTTATTGGCGGGGTAAGTGGGAGAGGGCAAAAGAGATGTATTCATTTATTTTAATTCCATTTCCCAGTAGGGATGACAGCCCTTTAAAATGGCGTCAGCGCCTGCGCACTGCCAGCTGCGCCATCGCCGGAGATGGACAGCCTGGTTCGGGGAGTTGTGGGGGGGGGCGGTTGCGGTGAGGGTGCAGTTCACCCTGGCTATTTAAATGAGCCACTGCATGGAAGATTGCAGCAATTTTATGGGGCCTTTTAAATTTAGTCAATGACGTGCGGGGATCATGTGCTTCAGTGAGGCCGCGGGAAGGCAGTCATGGGAGCAGTAGATAAAGGAAGAGTGGGGAGCGGAGGTCATTGTCGGCCTGCAATGCTGGGCACTCTGCGCGGGTGGGCTCTTTGTAGGCTCCAAGGGTCCGGTGGGCTATATCTCAAGTGCAAGGATTCGGTAGGCAAAGCAACAGGTGCAAGGGTTCAATGAGCTATATCTCAGGTGCTGGGCTCTCTGCAAGGGTGGGCACTGAGGGGCATTAGGTGCATATTCCAAGGGAAGTAGCAAAGGGAAAGGTGTGAAGGCAAGTTCATCTCTGCAATGATGGTGCTCTGGAGGGCTACTGATCAGATGGCCTGGGTCTCATACACCCTGTCGTTGTGGACCCCTGTGCCACATAGCTGTGGTTCAGGGGGAGGGAGGGCCAGGATCCAGCTGCGCCCACCTATGAAGCTCCAAGAGGAGAGCGGCAGCAGCCAGCCATGGCAAGAAGGTCCTACCCACGCCAGAGAGTGTATCAGACTCTCCTCAGCTGCATCCACAAGTCCAAGTGACAGTGTCAGTGAAGAGTGTGGTTCTACATGGAGCCTGTCACTGACTTGTGCGCCATGCTGCCGGATGAATTGTGATGCATGGGCTTCAGTGGACACCCAGTGCCCGTGGTCCTGAAGATCACCATGGCACTGAACTTTTACGTTGCTGTCTGTTTCCAGGGATACACTGGGGACATGTGTGGGGTTTCCCAGGCAGCAGCCCACCACTGTATCAAGGAGGTGACCAATGCCCTGTTCAAGAGGGCTGGCGTCTATGTGCGCCACCGGGCCAACACTGACAAAGCGGGCCATCGGCTTTGGAGCCATCGCTGGATTCAATAGGTGCAAGGTGTCATCGACTGCATGCATGTGGCCATCAAGGCTCCCATGGAACAGCTTCCATTCCATCGACATTCAACTGCTCTGTGACCACTGAAAGCGTTTTCTGCAGGTGTGTGCCCACTTCCCGGCAAGCAGCCATGACGCCTACATACTTCGACAGTTGCAGGTGCCACAGCTTTTCCAGCACCCGCTCGCCTTCAGAGATAAATTCTTGGGGACAAGGGCTACCCATTGAAGACATGGCTCCTCACGCCTGTGAGGAACCCTTGCACTGCAGCAGACGAGAAGTACAACACTTGTCACAGCTCCACCCAAGTGACCATCAAGCAGGCCATTGGGCTTTTGAAGATAAGATTCCAGTGCCTAGATTGAGCTGGTGGAGCCCTGCAGTATGTCCCAGCGAGGGCCTTGCTTATCGTGGTGATCTGCTGTGCGCCGCACAATTTGGCACTGTAGAGGGGGGAGGTCTTGCATAAAGAGGACATGATTGATCGCCAGTCCTTATCTGATGATGTGGAGGAGGCTGCTAAGCAGGTAGCATTGGATCTTGAACCCCTTGCACCAGAGGCCAGGCACACTGTCACTTCCTTTGCACGTCTTTCAATCACATACATACCTGCTTCCTGCCACCGTGATGGCCTCTCAAAGTGAACTCCATAAAGAGTCACCTCACTGTATTCAGCATGTCGCCTCCTTTCTATCTCGATTGCGTGCCTAGAGCCCACCTTGATCACATGCTCTGACACATCTAAGATGCTTATCAAACATGGCCTGTGTCGATACTGGCAGCCCATTGAGAGAGCAAAGGTGAAGGCAGCATTTTACAATTCAGGCATGAAAAATGAGAATTTTACAACGATGAACTTATTTATTGACTCTGTTTATGACACCAATTGCAGAAAATAAGACAAAGGCCAAATTTAATACACCCATGAAGACCCAAATGTGTCTGGGTGCTCTTGATTATACGTTTTCGTGTGCTTCTACTTGATGTGACCCCTGTGCTGGCAGCTGGGCTGGAGGCAGGCTGCTGATCAGGCTGCCCCTTGGCCTCAATGACTTTGGCAGACGTCCTCTGGCTGCCTGAGGCCAGGAGGGCCCTGGCTGGCTGAGGGGTTGCTGCACAGATGCAGGAGCCTCTTCAGTTGTCAAGTCTACTGGAGGTCTACTGGTGGAGGGGCTGAGGAGCTGCTATCCATAATCAGAGTGCCCTGAAGGGACCCTCCAGATGTGGAGGTCAGCGTCTCCTCCTCCCTTTCAAGGTTCACTTGAGCCTTCCTGCTGACCAGAGAAGGACGAGGACCTGGAGAAGACTCCAAGCGCCTCGTTCTCTCCCACCTTGCCACTGCTGCATTGAGTTCATAGCCAAGGTGATGGTGTGCAGGTCGCGCACATCTGTGGGATCTGGCTCTCCATGAGGGTTTTTTTAAATTATTTTTTTTATGTAGAGATACAGCACTGAAACAGGCCCTTCGGCCCACCAAGTCTGTGCTGACCAAGAACCACCCATTTATACTAACCCTACAGTAATCCCATATTCCCTATTACCTACCTACACTAGGGGCAATTTACAATGGCCAATTTACCTATCACCTGCAAGTCTTTGGCGGTGGGAGGAAACCGGAGCACCCGGCGAAAACCCACGCGGTCACAGTTGCCAACCTCTCTAAGCCATGGGCTCACATGTCTGAGACATGGCAGCAGTCATGGCATGGATGGACTCCTCTGTCATCCACTCATGGCTGTGCATGGCCCCTCCATTCTCTGGCAGATCATAATTATATGATTGAATTTTACATTCTGTTTGATGGAGAGAAGAGTGGGTCTAAGACTAGTATTTTAAACTTAAATAAGGGCAATTATGAGGGCATGAAAGCAGAGCTAGCAAGAGTGAACTGGCAAATTAGGTTAAGGGATAGGTCAATAGAGATACAGTGGCAGACATTTAAGTGGATATTGCAGAATACACAGAATAGATACATTCCAACGAGAAAGAAAAATTTCAAAGGGAGGACCCACCATCCATGGTTAACTTAAAAAAGTTAAAGATAAGAACAAATTTAAAGAAAAAACATATAATTGTACAAAGATGGGTGGCATGTCAGAAGATTGGACAGAATGTAAAAAACAGAAAAGAATAACTAAAAGATTAAGGAGAAAAAAATTAGAGTACGAGAGAAAACGAGCTCGAAATATAAAAACTGATGGTAAAAGTTTCTATCGATATTTAAAAAAGAGTTAACAAGTGAGTGCTCGTCCTATAGAAAGTGAATCTGGGAAATTAATAAGGGAAATAAGGAGATGGCAATTGAATTGAACAGGTATTTTGCCTTGGTCTTCACTATAGAGGATACAAGTAACATCCCAGAAATAGCTGTAAATCAGGAAATGGAAGGAAGGGAGGAACTCAAGAAAATTACCATCACCAGGGAATTGGTACTGAGCAAATTGTTGGAGCTGTGGGCTGACAAGCCCCTGAATCTGATGGATTTCATCCTAGGATCTTTAAAGAAATGGTTAGTGAGATAGTTGATGCGTTGGTTTTAATTTTCTAAAATTCCCTAGATTCGTGGACGGTTCCATTAGATTGGAAAATAGCGAATGTAACTCCTTTATTCAAAAAGGAAGGGAGACAGTAACAGGAAACTACAGGCCTATTAGCTTAACATCTGTCTTAGGGAAAATGTTAAAAGCTATTATTAAAGACGTTATAGCAGGGCACTTAGAAAATCTCAAGGTAATCAGGCAGAGTCAACATGGTTTTGTGAAAGGGAAATCATGTTTAATCAATTTATTGGAGTTCTTTGATGAAGTAACATGTGCTGTGGATAAAGGAGAACCGGTGGATGTACTGTGCTTAGATTTCCAGAAGGCATTTGATAAGGTGCCCACATCAAAGATTATTGCGGAAAGTAAAAGCTTATGGTGGCACAGTGGCGCAGTGGTTAGCACTGCAGCCTCACAGCTTAAGGGACCCGGGTTCGATTCTGGGTACTGCCTGTGTGGAGTTTGCAAGTTCTCCCTGTGTCTGCGTGGGTTTTCTCCGGGTTCTCCGGTTTCCTCCCACAAGCCAAAAGACTTGCAGGTTGGTAGGTAAATTGGCCATTATAAATTGTCACTAGTACAGGGAGGTGGTAGGGAAATATAGGGACAGGTGGGGATGTTTGGTAGGAATATGGGATTAGTGTAGGATTAGTATAAATGGGTGGTTGATGGTCGGCACAGACTCGGTGGGCCGAAGGGCCTGTTTCAGTGCTGTATCTCTAATCTAATCTAATTGTGTAGGGGTTAACATATTGGTATGAATAGAAGATTGGCTAGCGAACAGGAAACAGAGTAGGCATAAATGTGTCATTTTCTGGTTGGCAAGATGTAACAAGTGGTGTACCACAGGGATCAGTACTGTTACAATTTATATAAATGACTTAGATGAAGGGAACGAAGGTATGGTTGCTAAATTTGCTGATGACACAAGATAGGTAGGAAAGAAAGTTTTGAAGAGGACATAAGGAGGCTACAAAGGGATATAGATAGGTTAAGTGAGTGGGAAAAGATCTGGCAAATGGAGTATTATGTGGGAAAATGTGAAATTGTCCATTTTGGCATGAAGAATAAAAAAAGAAGCATGTTATCTAAATGGTGAGAGATTGCAGAGCTCTGAGATGCAGAGGCATCTGAGTGTCCTAGTGCATGAATCACAAAAGGTTAGTATGCAGGTACAGCAAGTAATTAGGAAAGTTAATAGAATGTTATCATTTATTGTGACGGGAATTGAATCCAAAAGTAGGGAGTTTATGCTTCATTTATACAGGGCATTGGTGAGACCACATCTGGAGTACTGAGCACAGTACTGGTCTCCTTATTTAAGGAAGGATGTAAATGCGTTGGAAGCAGTTCAGAGAAGGTTTACTAGACTAATACCTGGAATGGGCGCGTTTTCTTATGAGGATAGCTTGGATAGGCTAGGCTTATATCCACTGGAGTTTAGAAGAGTAAGAGGCAACTTGACTGACACGTATAAGATCCTGAGGGGTCTTGACTGGATGTTTCCCCTTGTGGGAAAATCTAGAACTAGATGTCACTATTTACAAATAAGGGGTTGCCCATTTAAGACAGAGATGAGGAGAAATCTTTTCTCAGAGGGTCGTGAGTCTTTGGAATTCTCTTCCTCAAAAGGCAGTGGAAGCAGAGTCTTTGAATATTTTTAAAACAGAGATAGATTCTTGATAAGCAAGGAGGTGGAAGGCTATTGGGGGTAGGCGGGAATGTGGAGTTGAGGTTTCAATCAAATCAACCATGATCTTGTTGAATGGCGGAGCAGGCTCGATGGGCCGAGGGGCTACTCCTGTTCCCAATTTGTATGTTCGTATGTTGTCTTCCCTTTCTCTGCAACTCCAGCATGCCCTGTGCTGTCAACACCAGAGGCTCGTTGTCAGCCTGGGGCTCAGCATGGACATGGCCACCCACAGTCCTCCAACTGTCAGTGGCCTCAGCTCTCACAGCCTCCATTTACTGATTGGGGATGCATGTGATGCTTGTGACCCTGAATCTAAGCCTGAATGCATATCCACCGAGGTGAAAGTATCCGTGCTGTTGGAAGGTGCAGGAGAATAATGTGATGGTGCATCCTCTGACTGCTCCTCCTCCTCCTCAGAGGGAGTGCAATGGAGATTCACCAGACTAATCCCTGGGATACGGGATTGTCTTATGATGAGAGATTGAGGAAGCTGGGCTTCTAGAAATTGAAGAATGAGAGGTGATCTCATTGAAGCTTACAAAATTCTTAGAAGGTGGATGTAGATAGGATGTCTAGAACTAGAACTGCGTGCGTGTGCGTGCGTGCGTGTGCGCGTGGTGCGTGTGTGCGCGTGCGTGTGCGCGTGCGTGTGCGCGTGCGTGTGCGCGTGTGTATAGAAACATTAGGATTTATCTCCTTGGATGAGGAGGGTCCCCATGGGTTCTGGGATAGGAGGTAGGGGACTGGGCAACCTCACCCTTCCTCCTCCTCCCAAAAGACAGCCACTCACTAGATGGGGCAGACAAGTGCCTGTAGCGGTTCACATGAAAATTTGATGTTCACCCACTGACTCCACAAACCCAAGCAGCTGGAGCATACTAAGCAGGTATAAGCGTGTTGATCATGGCCTTTGGATTTTGGGGACACATTGTTTTTCCTTCTCATAATTGAGTTGATTTAACAACAGCAAAAAAATTGGTTGAATTTTGATGCAAACAAACAGCCTCAAATGATCACTTCAGTTAACTCACCTGATTATCATGTATTCTGTTAACACTGCAGCTCCAATGAGCTCACCTGATTTATCAACTGTATTGTGTTGACAATAACAGCTCTAATTAGTTCATCCAAGTATTACCTGTAAGATTCTCTGTAATTTGGCTTCCTCTTGTCATATTTTGTTACACTTTTTGTGAAAACATTTTCCCACCCCTACCCCATTCTCAGTCTCATTCATATTCACTGCCAAAGATTACTCCTACAATCGGAAGTAGTAAAAGTAACAAATAAAAACAGACAAGTTCACTTTTTTCCACTGCAAATCACTACCATCAACCCCTGACCACATTCCCCAGACTCTATCCCTCCTCTACCCTCCCCATCCCTTACTCTGTTGTACTGTTGTCTTCTGGCATCCACTGATGCCTAGGCCATGGTCTAGATATCTCTCACTCAACTGAAAGATTGCTGTTCATCTTAGCTCGGTGTGTAAACCCAAAGGAGATTAACTCGTCATTTCAAAAATTAACAAGCTAATTGCTTGCCTCCTGGTTGACTCAGTGGATTGGCTCCCAGGTTAACACATGTAGATGTTTTAAGTTTAGAAAATTGTGCATTCTGTACTTTCCTATTTCTAAGCACTGTATTATCCATGCTTGATACTTATTTGTTGATCACTTCCAACTATACCACTAACTGGAACATACTGCTTTCCAGGAAATTTAACTCTGAATATAACACTGAATGATACGGAGACACTGGAGGAACAGATGACAAGGTATAGAATACTTCAAGATTACACTTGTTTCAATTGCTACTGTGACCTGTGCTTCATTGTAGGTGATTTCTAGTTATTACTTCAAAATTGCTAGTAACTGAAATTAATTTATTCCTGAAGAATTTTACTGTATGTCATCATCTGTAAAAGTAATAGTTTGTAAATACATTTCATAGAATGATGCATTATTAACTGGGTACAATTTGAACTAAAACTGTATGGTATATATGGAGAGAAAAATTGACTTTGGATTCTGTTTAGATTTAGTTTTGAAAGATGAAAAGGTTTTTGTTTATTTTCTAATAGTTTTAAAACTTGTGACAAACTAACATGTAAATACATCATAATAGTTAATTGGCGATTTTAGTTGATAACAACTGGCTACATGATCTCTGAAATAGGGAAAAGGAGCCATCACTTCAGCTTCTAATTACTTTCTGGTGATTCCTGCTAGAAAACATGTCATGTTTGGACAGTTAAATAAAAGCAGGATCGAAGCCACTTGGAATTTTGTCACCTAAAACAAATAGTCATCTCATACTCATAACCTAGACCCAGAAGGATGGTCAGTTGAATGGTAGAGTGCCATAGCCATCACAAAAGGTGGAGGAAGGATGCTGGTCCGATTGGGCGACAGCTGTGGAGGCAAACGCTCAGTCCCTTAAAGAGATGGCGCCCTCAACGGTGGGCAGTTAATTGGCTTCCCGCCATGAAATTGCAACAGGGGTCTGTCAGAGACCCCCGCCTTCTGGCCCACTGCCGGGATCCCCATCACTTGAATAAATTGTGGCCTGCTCCCCTGTTTCTCTCGCTCCACAGATGCTGTGTGAGCTGCTGAATATTTCCAGCATTTTCTGCTTTTATTTCACATTTCCAGCACTTGCAGTATTTTGCTTTTGTATTCATGTTTAACTAATTGTCACCATCTTCAGCTACTTCATCAATGACATTCCTTCAGTCACAAGGTCAGAAGTGGGGATGTTCGCTGATGATTGCACAATGTTCAGCACCATTCATGACTCCTCAGATACTGAAGCAGTCTGTGTAGAAATGCAGCAAGACCTGGACAATATCCAGGCTTGGGCTGATAAGTGGCAAGTAACATTCATGTGACACAAGTGCCAGGCAATGACCATCTCCAACAAGAGAGAATCTAACTATCTCCCCTTGACATTCAACGGCATTACAATTGCTGAAGCCCCCACTATCAACATCCTGGGGGTTACCATTGACCAGAAACAACTGGAGTAGCCATATAAATACCATGGCTACAAGAGCAGGTCAGAGGCTAGGAATCCTGCGGTGGGTAACTCACCTCCTGACTCCCCAAAGCCTGTCCACCATCTACAAGGCACAAGTCAGGAGTGTGATGGAATACTCTCCACTTGCCTGGATGGGTGCAGCTCCAACAACAGTCAAGAAGCTCGACACCATCCAGGACAAAGCATCACGCTTGATTGGCACCCCATTCACAAACATTCACTCCCCCCACCACCGACGCACAGTGGCAGCAGTGTGTACCATCTACAAGATGCACTGCAGCAATGCACCGAGGCTCCTTTGACAACACCTTCCAAACTCGCGACCTCTTCCACCTGGAAGGACAAGGGCAGCAAATGCATGGGAACACCACCACCTGCAAGTTCCCCTCCAAGCTACACACCATCCTGACATGGAACGGAATCGCCGTTCCTTCACTGTTGCTGGGTGAAAATCCTGGAACTCCCTTTCTAACAGCACTGTGGGTGTACCTACCTCACATGGACTGCAGCAGTTCAAGAAGGCAGCTCACCACCACCTTCTCAAGGGCAGTTAGGGATGGGCAATAAATGCTGGCCTGGCCAGCGACGCCCACATCCCATGAATGAATAAAAATAAACTTCTCTTCCAGGAATGTCCACCTTGAAGTTCTTCGGTTCTGTCCAATGGGATTTCCGTTTGACTTTTATCTTGTTTACCTTCATTGCTTTCTATTTCTTTTCTCGTGTTTGATAAGGAATTTTCAACTTGGGTGGTAACCTGGCAGAGCGGATCTCCGACCCTTTGTAAGACCCACCCAATTTTCATTCCTTAATTTCACTCGAATAAACATTGGGCGGGTTCTACAAAGTGCAGGGGGTCCTCTACCAAGTTATCACCCAAGCAGCAAAGTTGAAAATTACTCCAGAATATTTGGTGGTGGTGGGGGGAGGAAGAGGGATAGTTGCAGGGTGGTGGACAGTGGAAGTTGAAAATGAAGAATGGAAATTATTCATAATTACTTCACATTTCACAGTTTTGAATTGCCATTTATTGACTAAATGCCTAAAGCCAGGCAGTTAATTTCAAGAGAACTTTTTTTTCTTTCTTATCTGTAGATATTCCTACTACTATGTAGGATTAGGGGCGGCTGTTATGATTGCTTCCTATATCCAGATTACCTTCTGGTCACTGTCTGCAGCAAGGCAGACACAGAGGATAAGAAAGGCCTTTTTTCATGCAGTATTACGTCAAGAAATAGGATGGTTTGATGTCGCTGAAGTTGGAGAGCTCAACACCCGTCTAACGGAGTAAGTGATCAGAAATACAGACTTTAATACACAAACATATAACTAACTGACTATATATATATATATATATATATATATATATGTGCTGTCATTTGGCTTTCTTATTTGCCATCTGTGCTCAATTAGATTTACATATTTTACAATGGCAACCTAAATTATGGAGACAGTGTGCTATGAATTTATAAATGGATTTAATTTCTTTTGGATGTTGAAGTGAATCATTATTCTAACTAGTCAATTTTTTGGACCCACTAATGTGAGCTAGTGCTGATTCATGGAATACTTCTCTACTTTGAACAGTAAGTGAAACCATCAGGTTCTGCCAGCTTGGGCATGGTACAGTTTCAAAGTAAAACTTTCCTATTTTTGCTCCAACAATATTTTTTGGCTCCAAATGCAGAAAAGTACACTCTCCCCTGATCTCTCAGTTAGATTTCTGACTTAGACTGAACTATGGTTAATTTGTGCCATTCACACATTCTAGGAAATGGGTTGAGATAAAATTTTACAAAGGAGGTTTGCAGCTAGTATACAAAGGGATTTTCATCCCTTCTATCTGGGTGGAATGCAAAACCAGGTTCTAGCTATGAATGAAGATTGTGTTAACTCATTTAACCATGTAGTTCAGTTCTGTTACTGTAACATTTTTTCTTATTTTTATTCCTTCTTCCATCCTCCTGCCTACCAAGTTAAATATTTTTATTCTACACTACTGTTCCCTTTTTTTCTGGAGAACCGAATACTTCAGTCAGGTCTATTTCCACACATCCTATCATGCTATCTCTTAGTTAAGAACGTCGGGGGGCCTGAACAAAAAAAGGCCAATTTGCCCATCAAGCTCACTTCTTCTACAGATCATGTACAATTGTCTTTGGTATGGACTCTACTCAAACTAATTAATCAGTTGGGGGAAATATATGGACAAATGCTCCCGCATCCCCAATTGTAATATTTATTCATCAGCACATTTTTACTATTTAGTCCTATTCCATGGGCCCACAAATAGCTAAAGAAGTTGCACGGTTTTAGCTGATTAAAATCAAGCAATACTCCTATACACATTTGGGGGTCCTTAAGTTCTGGCTCTGTCAAGCTGTTGGCTCTTAGAAATTGGGATATGTCCCTACAGGGAAAAAGAGTGCATTCATATTGGACAAACAGTAACCCTACAAATTTAGATGAACACTTGAAATGCCATAGTATACAAGGCTATGGGCCAAGTGCTGGAAAATGGGATTAGAATAGATAGGTGCTTGATGGCTGGCACAGACACAATGGGCCAAAGGGCCTGTTTCTATGCTGTATAACTCTATGACTCTTGATTTTTCAGTAACCTAAATTGGAGACTCTTAAACATGATGGTGAGTTTCACTTATGTCAGACACCCGGCTGACAAAAAAATAGCAAATACCCCCTCCCTGAGTCCCTATAACACAGGAACATTGTGTCTCAGAGGCTATTTTATCAACTCCACGTCTATATTTAACTGGAAACTTAATCCCTTTCATCGTAAATATTTATCCAACATGTTAAAGACATTAAATAACATTGTATGTTCTGACCTCAAGTCTCAATTGAGGTTTGTTCAGCTTAAATGTTCTTCTAGTTCTGCGTTCACTGTTTAGGTTGAATAGAAGATATACAAAAACAAAGGAGAGGAAAACACCAGCTGATCATCACACCTCTCCCATACTGTCAGGTTGCAACTTGTGCACACCTTAACCCCAAATGGCCTTCACCTCCCACACACTAACCATGCAATCTCCTGGGACAGTCAAAAAAAATCTTCAACTAAATTAGCAAAATGTTCTGGAATGTTTCTCTCTGATCCCTGAAGGTGATCAAACAGCTCTGGAGCCTAAGGTGACTGGGAGGCACATACCCTAATACCCAGCTAACTTCTAAATGTAGTTGTGCCACACTTAGGAACTCATCCAGCTCCCTTTTGAACATCTGCAGTGTATCTACACTCACTGCACAAACAAGCAACTTGTTCCACAAGTCTTAACTCTCTAAAAAGAAGTGCCTCCTGATATCTAATCTATTTCTATGCTTACATAACATTGTTATTGGCAGAAATATTGAATAATTACTTTGCCTCAGTATTTACCACAGAGACATTTGAAAAAGAGATCAAAATATCGACACATTTCAGAGAGAAAGGAGAAAGATAATAGACACACTAGTTAAACTTAGAGATGATAAAATCCCTGGTCCATCTAGATTACATCTGCGAATACTGAAAGAAGCTAGGAAAGTACCATAGGACTGGAGGACAGCGAATGTTATTCCTATATTTAAGAAGAGAGATCGAAAAAGTCCAAGGAACTATGGACAAGTTAGCTTAATGTTGGTGGTAGAAAAGGTAATAGAATCGTTACTCAAGGATGTGATAGAAAAAATCTAGAAACTGAAAATCTAATAAAAGATAGTCAACATGGATTTCAAAAGGGGAGGTCCTGTTTGATCAACCTTACTGAATTCTTTAAAGAAGTAACAAAGAATGGTCAAGGGTAATACAGCAGATGTAACATATTTGCATTTTCAAAAGTACTTCGATCGGGTACCATATTGTAGGCTCATGACTAAGGCCAGGGGACACGTGGCAGAATGGGTAGCTAGCTGGCTGCAATACAGAAAACAAAGAATATGGGTTAAAGATAGTTACTCAGACTGGCGGAAGGTGGGAAGTGGCATTCCACAGGAATTGGTGCTGGGATCACTGCTGTTCAAGAAAACATTATTAAACTTGCAAGGTGGGTGTATAAATGACAAATTTAATATAGACAAGGGAGAAGTGCTGCATTTTTGTAGAAGGAATAAGGAATCAGTGTACTTATTGGGAGAGAAAAGAGTCTAAATCGATTAAAGGAGCAAGTAGAACTGAGAAACAGGGAAGTTAAACTTGTATAGAACCTTAGTGAGACCACACTTAGAGTACTACAGTTCTGGTCTCCATATTACAAAAATGAGAGAGAGGTGTAGGGGGAGGTGCAAAAAAGATTTACTAGTATGATACCAGAACTGAGAAGTTATAATTATCAGGAAAGACTGAATCAATTGAGGTTCCTTTCTCTAGAAAAGAGAAGACTGAGGGGCAGGGGGGTGGGGAATGGGAAATGTGGAAATTTGGATTGCCATGCATTGGGTCAACTGCCCAACGTGCTCCTGCCTCCAGGAGATCTTTCTGGAGGCGGGTTCCCTGTGGTAGAGGCAGATGCCTCACTGTAGACTGCTATTTTACAAGATTGTGATCTTGAGTTACATTGTTTTTCAGTGATATCGCGAAAATAAGTGATGGAATTGGTGATAAAATAGGCATGGCCGTGCAGTCACTGGCCTCCTTTGTAGGTGGGTTTGTGGTTGGCTTTGTGAATGGATGGAAGCTAGCATTGGTGATTCTGGCTGTGAGTCCGGTTCTGGGTATTTCTGCAGGAATCTGGTCCAAGGTTAGTATGTTTGGCTATGTGTTTTAACATACCTAAAATGTTTTGAATGACACCTTAATTTTCATTATTTGTTAAAAACAAATGGATATTGCCCCCTAATTTCTATCCTTACTTTTCTCCCATGGCTTTTCCCAGCTTCTGCAGCATGGACAGGGAGCATTGGAGGGAGTGAGGTGGAGGGATTCTGAATGTCAAAGGTTCTGCATGCCAGACATCATTGGAATCTGGTGTATCTGCAATTGTGGGTTGACTTTGAAAGGGTGCTGCCCTGTGTTGGAAATTCTTAATTGGGCACCTTAGACGTGACCCTTGAGGTGCCAATGCCCACCATTTGCAGGCAAATTAGAGTTCCTTTGCAATCATGGAATGTTTCCTGGCATTGGTGGTGAATGTTCCATGGTGCAATCCTAACCTACATGCTGGAATCACTGGCCTGTGGATTTTCAGTGTCTAGATCCAGAGGTGACTCTGCCAGCACAATATTATCTGGACAAAGGAGCAATACCTCTATAAATGACTGGAACAGATTTTGATGGCTTTCCTTATAATGGCATCATTGATAAGGATGTTGACTAGTATGAATGAGAGTGGACAACCTTGCCTCACTCCATGGGCTGAATTTTGTTCTGCTCCCGACTTTGGGCGTGGTGGAAGATCAGAGCGGTAGCGGCCCGCCACGGAGCCAGACCCCAGGAGTACCAGACCTGATCTTCCCGCCAGCGGCGAGGCTCCATGGTGCCCCCTGCCGCTCGGTGACGGGACCCGACTTTAAATATTTAAATAAACTTTATGAATACATTTGAATACATTTCCCCGTGATCTTGCCGTCGGATCCAGATCTTCCATGTGACGGGTGGCACTCGCGCCTTCACTTTCCCATCCAGGAAAAGCTGGCGCCATGAGGTGGGGAAGGGGGGAACTCAGAATTTTTAGTGTGGTGGGGGGGGGGGGTCAACTCTTCAATTTTTAGTGTGGGGGGGAAGGTGTGAACTCTGCACTTTGTGCAGTGGCAGGGGAGAAAGGATCGACTCTGCAATGTCAGTGTATTGGGGCGGGGATGCGGCAAACATTTATTTTCAGTGTAGTGGGGGTGGGTACGGGGTTCAACTCTGCAGCCTCTGAGCAGGGCTGGCAGTCATTTTAAAAATGGTGCCAGCACCTGTGCAGAGACAGCTGACATCGTTCATGGCATCGCCGAGGCCGCCCCACCACGTGAATGGGGGGTGGCCAGGGGCGGGGGGGGGAGCTTCCCTTCATATTTAAATAAGCTGCGCACTCAAGATTGCGGTGGCTTGTTTATGTGGCGAGAACACAAAATTCAGCCCCTCTTTTGCAGTGAGTCTCTTGTCTAATTTAACAGCTTTTAACATGGTGTGCACATCCCAGATAAAATCTAAGGTTTTGCCTTGTATCCCCATAGTTTCCAACTTCTTCATGAAGAATGTATGAGGTGCTAGAGTCTCTCACAATGAGCTCCTAAATGTAATCTATTCAGCAAATGGACTGGCTAATGAGGCTAGCTGCTTCCCAAAGAAAGCAGGGGAAAGATACATAAAACTAATAGATCTCTTCACTTGCTGTAAGAATATCTTTTCCTCCTAATGAATGTGTTGCCCCCTTTTGTTGGTGAGCAAGAAAAAGAGAGGAAGCAACACTAAATCTTAGTTCAATCCTAGAATTATTATGACTAGCACTGTTTTAGAATAAAGAAAGGAAACTTTTTTTTATTCTTTCATGGGATGTGGGCATCACTGAGAAAGCCAGCATTTATTGCCCATCCCTAATAATAATGTCTTATTATAACATCTTTCACAACTTTAGGACATCCTACAGCATTTTACAGCCAGTGAAATATGCTTGAGTGTAGTTGTAAACTTTTCAATACAGTAAATTTTTCACTTGGATAGGGAACAGAAAAGGGACTGAAGCATGATGCACAGCTAACATCCAGTATTGTGATATAAAATCTGCTTGACTGTTTATGACCGTCGGTATAGTTCTTCTAAGAGGCTTTTTCTGATCATTATTGTCCTCTACCTTTAATCAAATCCATAGGTGATAAAGGCACAAATGTGGATTTCAGTGGCAGTGAGCTGAGAGATATGTGGGAATGGAAATGGACAACAGAATCTGATAGGCATTGCCAGATGCAGGAAACCTGAGAGAGACTAAACAGGAGGTGGGGGGGGAGAAGTTAGGGGACGTTACTGAAGACATGGTCAAACAGCACGTTTGAGCAGGCTTTTGTGGGTGAAGTGATAGGTAGCAAGACAAAGAAGTTTGAGATTTCCTGAGTATAGGGTATGGTGGCTGAAAATAAATCAAGAATAATTTGAAATATTTACTGACTTTTAAAATTTAATGGAGTATTTAGTCTTTGAAGTTACCCATTGCAATCGTGTGACTTTCTTAACAGATTTCCAACCAGTTCTAATCTTGGTTTCCTTTTATTCAGAGGAGTGTGGACATGAGGTTAATGATCTCATATTCTGTGCATCCTGTTAGACTTTCACCTGTATTTCATGTACAAAGCTAGACAAATAAACATAGAAATGTGTTGCATAAATTCCATCCTGATAACCTTAAATGCATTGACTGGTTATCCAATATAGTTAAAAATATCTTTGTCTTGGGCTTGGCTGGACTTTGAAATTGGTTGCGAAGAACAACACTTCCGTCAATACAGCCATCTCACGCTATGTGGAAGGGTCAAATCCCTGTGGAATTTTTGATCCCAACAATAACCTTATAATGTAAAAGTAATTCTAAAATATGTTCAAGAATTGGATAAATAAAACAAAGCACAGAATGTTCCTAAATTCATGGTATTTTCTCCATTAGCTAAAATATTCTAATAAAAAGTGATTTTGATCCAGAAACTACAGTTCTCAATGGATTGATAATAGATGTCCTTCCCCACACTTGTACGTAATGTTGTCTAAAAGGAACAAATGCAGTATACTGGCCATTCCATAATATTTGTAAGAGTTTCTGATGAAATGGCATATTGCTTTCAAAGGCAATTAATTCATGTCTAGAATCTGGCTGGTAACACTTGGTTGAATAGTTCCATAAAGGTGTTAGAAACATGAGTTTGCTGAAGTACTCAATGTTTTTAAATGAACAAGTGTAATTCGTGTTACAGTGCTCTTTATTCAGTCATTAAAAGGAATGTTCTGGTTTCTTTTCTACTTTCACATTCACACTAAAAACAATTATGCTGGTAAGTTTAGGTAAGCAGGTGTAAGGAGGCAGTGGCATAGTGGTAATATCACTGGACTAGTAACCCAGAGACCCAGGGTATTGCTCTGGGGGTTCAAATCCGCCACGACAGATGGTGAAATTTGAATTCAACTAATAAATCTGGAATTTAAAAACTAGTCTAATGGTGACCAAAAAACTATTGTCGATTGTTGTAAAAACCCATCTGGTTCACTAATGTCCTTTAGGGCACCCTTATCTGGTTTAGCCTACATGTGACTCCAGACCCACAGCAATGTGGTTGACTCTTAAATGCCCTTTGAAATGGCCGCTCAATTCAAGGGCAATTAGGGATGGGCAATAAATGCTGGTCTAGCCAGTGATGCCCACATCCCATGAATGAATTAAAGAAAAGCCCAAACTTCCTTGGTCTGTATAACTCTGTGCCATACCATAAGTTGTACAGTTGCCTATTGATATCCACTAAGCCATCAAAGGGGGAGATATGTGATGTTTACAGGATCATTTTCAGGGAATAGGCATTCATGTTTTTTTCCCACAACCATATTGTTAGTTTAAAATTTCCTGTAAGGTTTTTTGTGCATCAACTCTGAGGATCAATTAGTGATGGAATGGATTCCTGACGAGGGCAGTTCTTGATGAGAAATGAATGTTCAGTGTTTGTGGTTTGTTTGAAAAATTCAATTCCCCTTTCCCAAAGTCAACTGTGTATATATTTTTATAGTTCTGCACATTTTAGTGGCTTCTTTAACGCATGAAGTTTGAAGATTCTGAGGTCAGCCATTCTTTGAGATGCAGGGCAAGGTGTGCAGCGACTGAATGTTTGCCAGTGTGGAGGTTCAGTAGGACAAGATCCAGCTCGGAGAGAAAGTTCCCTTTGCTCCCTCCTCCTCCCCCTCCCCGTGGTTAAAAAGCTTTCAAACTTGTGCATGAGATTAACAGCTGCTGTTGGGATGAGCTTCAGTTGATCAAATTCCATTTTCTTATCTTATATTTCAATGACTGCTGTAATATTTGTAACACATCAATAAATGTGAATTATGACTTTTTTTATTGAATGATTCAGGTATTGACTTCATTCACAAAACGAGAGCAAACTGCCTATGCAAAAGCTGGAGCAGTGGCAGAGGAAACATTGTCAAGTTTCAGAACTGTAGTAGCTTTTGGGGGACAAAAGAAAGAAGTTGAGAGGTTAGAATTTTTATTTACTTCCCTAAGAATTGATGATAGGGGTCCCTGATGGCTTTTGCAATGGGATTTATTGGTATTGTAAAGCACCTGTTTATGTCATACCTAAATGCAGCACTTTTATTATACAAGCATACCATGACCCCACCCTAAACCTTGAAGGATAGAACATGCCTTCCATTATTTTGCCACCTTTATTTAACCCTTTGCTGTTTTTTTTCGTGTTATCCCTTGGTTACATGTAAATGAGAACAACTGGTAACCAGCATTACAAAATCTGAATGGAAAGTTTGACTTGTTGTACAGAATCCCACTGCACTCTGCGTTTGTTTCCACCTGTTAGGTGCAGTGTTTTCCTGTATCTAAGTAGAAAATGTATAGGTTGGAATTGGCAGTCCTAACTTTATGCATGACTTTAGAAGCTATTTGGGTGGCAGCAACAAAATGGGCCCAGAACAACATAAATGTACATACACCACCCAGCTGAGTGCATTCCATGCTGTTTCAGTGAAACAGCACTTAGGTGAAAATGAGTATTTGTTGGCAATCATCATAAGGCCATATTCTAAAAGTAGGCAAAGCTTGCTACTCTTTGAGGTGAATTTAAAGCCCCAAAACAGGGGTCAGCTGAGATGCTAAAAACTTTAAAAATCTCAAATCCGATCCAACTCACCTCCAACCTGCCCACTCCTGGTTTTAAAGGGGGTAGGACAAGGGGTGGGAAACCAACTTACTGCCAGGATTTGGGGGGTTGGCAAGTTAAATATTTTAATGAGGGTGGAGCATCTGATTTAACTCCCATACAAAGGCCCATTGGGTCAGGGGATCAGACCACTCCCCCGCCTCCCATGATCAGGGATCAGACCCCACCTTCCCTACAAGCCCCTAGTTGCAACTGTAGGCTTCTTAATTGCTCCTGCGCCTGCCCCAGTGTCCTCCCCGCCTGACTGGAAGCCAATCCTGTCATTCAGATTAACTTAAGGTGGAGAACCTAACCCCGACTTCCGGGTTTCCTGTCTGAAACACCTCCTCCATGTCGCTGTTTTCTGTCTTTGTCTCATTTAGATCAGAATGAAGGTAGGTGGTTAGAAAAGTTCTCTGTTCATCGTATTGTAAAGATGAACTGAAGTAGTCCAGTGGTTAGATTATTTTTCCAGTACATAATTATAGTCACCTTTTTATATAGGTATCAGAAAAATTTAATTGAAGCCAAGAAGGTTGGAATCAAAAAGGCCATTAGCAGCAACATAGCTGTGGGTTTCACCTTCTTCATGCTTTATGGATCATATGCTCTGGCATTCTGGTATGGAAGTACCCTCATATTGGATGAGAGCTATACAATTGGAAAAGTGCTAACAGTAAGTGACATTTCAAGTTATGTTGAAGTGCTAAAAATCTATGGTTCTTAAAATTGTGTTTTTCTTTTTTTCTTATTCTGTTTCTGATTTTTTAGTTTCCCTGCCCCATTTCAACCTCGGGTAGGAATTGGTCTGGGCCAGTCAAAATCAGTGCTGCATGAGCAATGCCTGCCCAAACCAAGAGGCCCAAGGACTAACTTCTATTGATCCTCAAGGCAGCTACTGATGTTGGTTGTGCCTACAAAGGCAGCTCACTTGATGGAAAGAAACAATTTGGTGCTGCCTGCCTTGCTGGTTCTCTTCTCGGCCCCAGGTGGAGAGGTTGTAGTGGGCTACCAGTTTGGGGTGGGTGATCATGATGCCTGTGGATTTGGAGATCACCCCTGCTCTTCCTGACTCCACGGGAAGGGTTCTTTTTGTTAGCAGCCGCAGGGGCTGTTGGAAAAATTCTGAGCAGGACAGACCCAAAGCCTGCCTCGCTCATTGATAGCTTATTTTGTAAAGAGGCTCTTCAACAGACATAAAGAGTATTATTGACATATTCAACTGTTTTTGGTGCCCATCTGGGATTGCTACAACATGTGCCCCATGAATTTAGCAGGCCGTCCCGCAGCTAAATTGGTATGCTTTGCATCTGATTTATGTTCGCAAGACGAGTGCAACCCATATCAATTTGTACCACTCTTTTCTGGTTGAGAGGGTGAACAGGAAACCTGCCTCTGTACCTGTCAGGCTAACTGGCCACAAGGATGTGAATGAAAATGGTCCAGATTGACTTGACCTATGATTTACTTTTCTTCCCCTGTGTGGTAGTGCCTTATCTCCACTTGTGAATTTCTCCTGATATCCTGGCTGAGATTGGAGCTCCACCCATATGTAGACAATTATGAGTGCATATATCAATATGGGCTACATTTTGCGAGAGCGGGCCATCTCATTTAACACTTGCCACAAAATGTAACATTTTAAAAATGTCCAACAGTAATTTATAATTTTTTGTCTTCTAGGCAAGAGAGATTGATTGCCAGTCATTAATGATTCTTATGTCATTAAAAGTGTAGTTACGCTGTTAATTACTGACTTAACTTTCTGTGGCTTGTTTAATGGTCAATTAATGTGCAAATGCAGCAATATCATGAAGTCACGGGAGATACCATTTTCAAGAAGCTAACAGTGGAGCAAATCACCCAGCAAGTTGTGGCAATTTGCAGTTCTCTGGGTATCTTTTTGCTACAAATTGCTGGCTGATTTGTGCAATAATGACACGTGCCATTCAGAAGATTTTTTTCAGCAAAAATTGACCCTATTTGTTTCAGGTATGATCATCACTTTTAATAAATTTTGAATTTTACTATTTACTAATTATAAATTCTTAGGTGGTAAATTCTTAGGTTTAACACTCACTGCACATAGTTTCACACACACTATGGGCTGGATTTTCTTCCCCCATCGCCAGGAGCGGCGGCAGGTGAACAAAATGGCATCCTGCACGTGCGGGCTGCAAGCCGCCATGCCGCCACGATCTTCCTCAGGGCGGCCCATGGTAATGAGCCGGCTGGGCTGCTGCCCCCTCCCCCCAATCACATGGAGGGAGTGGGCTCTCAGACGCTGGTAATGCCGTCAGCTGCCTGTGCTCATTTACTTTTTTTAAATGAATGCCCCCCCCCCCCCCCAAGTGTACCCATGAAAAAAATCTTTCACACTTTTGTTCCCCCAATAACAATTAAGTTCAGTATTTGCCCACTCTTTCACTCCCCCTGCCCCAAAAATACTTACCTTCAACACTTGACCTTCCTCTCCCCCAAACTGAACAAAGTGCAGAGGTCACCCCTTCCCACCATCCCTTACATTAGTAATGTAAATTTGACCCCATTTCCCCCCTTCCCCCCCCCCCCACTGCACTAAAAATCATAAGTTCCCCCCTTCCCCACCACGATGGTGGGAAAGTGAAGGCGCGTGAGTGACGGCCGCTGCTCAGAAGATCATGGCCCGAGGATAAGATTGGAGTGTATTGTATTTAAATTTATGCATTGTGTTAATTTAACTATTCAAAGTGGGGGGAGCCACCCCAGAGCCTCACCACCATTGGGAAGATTGGGCCCAGCACTCCCAGTGTCACACCCCGTGGCGGGCTGCTGCCGGAATGATCTTCCAGCAACCCCCTCCCCCGCCACAGAGCCTGACATCGAAAGCTTCATAAAACCCCGGCCTAGGAATTGAAATTGGAAATTCAGGAAAGGAGATAAGTACACCTGATCTGCAGCCACAAAATTCTCATCCATTAAAATTAATGAACAGAAAATTGCCGAGGCAGTGAATTGGAGACCCTGAACCGCCATACCAGAGTTCCTAATATGGGGACCTAGCACAGAAAGCTACATGCCAGAAGCGTTAAGTCATAAAATTTGCCTCTAAGACTTTTAAGCTTTTTTTTCTGAATACTTGCAAATTAATGTTAGTAATATCAGTACAGTAATGAGCTTCTACATGAGACCAAGTCTACCAATTGTATTCGAGCTACCAGCAAGGGTTTGTATTATATGTGCTGTTCAGAGTTTACAGTGGGGTAAAATTTTATAATTTAGTGCTTCCAGGACAGAACTTGGTTCCTTAACTCTTAATTTGCACAGAGAGCTCATATAACAAATTCAGTGCCAGTGAGGCAAATGGCTCAAAATTTAATGCTCCAGTAGCGTGAGCTGCCAGTGGAGGCATGGCAGGTGCCCAGAATATTTTGAAGAGACCAAAGGCCTAAATTCAGGCTGGCCTTGGCACTCTCTGTTCAGGCATGTGCTGCTCATGTGACAATGGACCCAGACTAATTTCTACCATAAGATTTTGAATAGAATAGTTAAATGATGAAATTCAGATCAGGAACAGACAAATACCAATGTTCACATCTTTTGCTTGTAGCAACCTTCTTTAATTTCTGTGCTTTTTTAAAAAAAAAAAAATTCAGGTGTTCTTTTCAGTCTTAATTGGCGCATTTGCCATTGGTCAGATTACACCAAACTTTGAAGCATTCGCCAATGCAAGAGGAGCAGCACATATGATATTCCGCATCATGGATCAGGTAACCTTATTATCATATCATCACAGCACATGTAAAGCATTGTACAATGATGAGCAATAATTGGAATGAGAGCCCGAGGAAAGTGTCACCATTCCTTTCAACCACTGAATGGAGCTAGGAGTGACCAAGGCAAATAAAACAAAACACAGTCACACATCAAATTTGCCTGCACAATATATTTTGTGTGACCAGGAATGCAGAATATAAAGATTCATTTTGTACATTTAAGCCCCATGGTCTCTGGATACATGAAAGTATTATGTACTTAAAACTGCCCTATTTCTATTGGACTCCATTTCAATTGTCAGTTCTCTGCTCACCAGCACTTAATATTAATCAGGAGTGTTGTTAAGGGCAAGTGCTTTGTCTCTTCCAGCTGGCCTGACTGAGGAGGAAGATTAAGGCCAGTGGAGTAACCAGTTGATGCCACAATAGTGGTACTGGGCTCACCAGCATTGTTCACAATTAAGGGCTGGATTTTGTTCTCCCCTAGGCGTGGGTTCCGTGACAGGGGGGCCCTGAAGATGGTTCCAGGTGAGGCCTGCTATGGACCTTGACACTGGGAGCGCCACAGACCTCAAGGCTGGGACAGCCCGGCCCAATCCTCCCGGCGGCGGCGAGGCTCTGTGGCAACACCCCTGCCGCTGGGCGACGGGACCTTAATTAAAATATTCAAATCAATAAAATGAATATATTTAAATAAACTTGCCTGCGATCTTGAGGGCCCACCACGATCTTCAGCGCAGCGGCCGGTACCTCCGCACCTTCAAATCCCCGCCCGGGGAAATGTTGCGCCACACTGCTGCGGAGGGGGGAAAAGGTAAGGTTTTCAATGTGGGGCATGGGGGAGGGGGTCAATTAAACATAATGGGTATAGGGGATGGTGGGATGGGTTGAATTTTAAACTTTGTGCAGTTTTCAGGGGGGATGGTCAGATGTAAAAGGTAAGTGTTTTTTGGGGGGAAAGGGGAATTATAAATTTATTTATTTAATTTTGGGTGTTACTTCTTTAAAAACGTAAATGTGCCAGCAAG
Organism: Heterodontus francisci; assembly: GCF_036365525.1. Classification (NCBI taxonomy): domain Eukaryota; kingdom Metazoa; phylum Chordata; class Chondrichthyes; order Heterodontiformes; family Heterodontidae; genus Heterodontus; species Heterodontus francisci. The sequence goes on along the minus strand of NC_090372.1, from coordinate 160,400,307 downwards.
GCTGGCTGCCCTTTAAAAATGGGCAGGCAGGCCCGGCTATTTAAATGAGCTGCCGCGCAGGAGATTGCGATGGCTCTTTGGTGTGCAGCCCGTGCGGGCGGGTTGCCATTTTTTGAGCTCGCCGCCGAGATCGGTGGCAGGCTTTTAAAATCAAGCCCCAAGAATCTGAAGCATGTTTAAATTTTTGGTGAGTGAAGAAACTAATCAACTCCTTCTACAGGGTAAGCACAGAGACTTGCCACTTTTTGCAAGTCCAAAAACCAAATATACATGGAAGGGATGAGACAGAGATGTAATGAAAAGTTATTTGAAGGCTTAATTTCAAAATTGCAATAACTAATACCTCCTTATCACAAAATAAAGAAGTTTAAAAAACCTTATTTTTAATAATTTTACTGTCTAACTTTTTGGAAGCTTTTAAACCTCCTAATGAAACATTAAATCTGGATGTTTAATAAAGCAATAAGCACTAAACAGTGGACATTGTCGAGATATTCAGTATTTTGACTGCTACATTCTTATATACTACTCTTCACCTTGTTCTGAAATGTGATCCTTACTAATTTTCATCCTGGTGTTTAACTCTATGACTTTACCCTTAACTATCTTGATAAACTCCTTCAGCCCGATAACCCCTTCTCCCCCACTAAATTTTGTCATTCCTCTGAATTAAGCCTCTCTATGTATCCCTCACTTCCTTTCCCCCAACATTAACAGCCATGCCTTTAATTGCCTAGGTTTCATTCCCTAAATCCCTTTGCTCTCAGCAATTCTCTCCTTTGTTAAGCCTCTCGTTAAAACCCATCTCTTTGACCAAGCTTTTTGTTTCCCTTCCCAATCTCTTCTTTACTTCATTGTTGGCATTCCTTAGGCCTCTGTGAAGTTCCTTGGGACACTTTTTTACTAAATAAATGCAACTTGTTGGCACATGCTCAGTTGCCACTGGAAATTGTTTATACAGGAGAAATCTTAAGGATCATGTTTAATTTTGCTAATTTTTCTTTATCATAATGCAGGAACCATTAATTGATAGCTTTTCAGAACGTGGTCATAAACCTAATCAAATTAAAGGAGATGTGGAATTTATAAATGTGCACTTCAAATACCCTTCACGGCCTGATGTTCAGGTAGGACTTACTCTAATTCTTCAGATACAAAGATTGCAGTACTTTGTTTCACATGTACTTAGACAAAGAGTCCTTGCTTAAATTAACCTCTTAAAAGAAATATTTGCACTTACATTGAGTCTTATTACATCCATGTAAAACATCAAAGTCTTTGCATAATTTTCTGATGACACGTCATCAACCTGAAATTTTGGGCTGAATTTTTCTGAAGACAATCAAGTCCCGCTGCTGGGGCCAAAAGTGGCGACTAACCCTGCTCGAGCAGGCGGCAGGACTCTGGGGCGGCATTTTGCCGGTGGCGGCCAATTAACAGGTTGCTGCTGGGCCCCAATCAGAGGGCCAGCAGCTCAGCAGCCTTGGCAGCACCACCACTAGCAGTGGCCCCTGCTGAGGTGCCCCCGAAGTTGAGGTAAGTTTTGTTGAGCTGGCCGGAGCCTGGTATATCAATTGTGTTTAATTATATCCAGGTAGAGGGCATTAATTGGAGTTTCACTTGAGCACATATAAAGAGACACTAATGAAACTGGTGTGGTTGAGTTCGGAGGTGTATGCTTGTAATGTTTCACTCTTTAAATAAATGTTAGACTGAGTAATGTTTGACTCCAGTGCTATCCTTCACCAACTGGCTTCCTGGAATATAACATGGTAACAAAGGACAGTTGCCTAAAGGTGAAGGTTGGAAAAAATTAAGAAAAAGAATTCAAACAAAACTACAATTCTAGTAGCCATTGCAAGAAATGGCAGAAAGTAAGTGTAAATTGCCAGGATATGATTACCCTCCAATGTTCTCCGAGTCTGAACCATGTAACCAGTGGAAGAATGAAGTGGATATGTGTTACATCCCTATCAAAAAAGAAACAAGGTATGGCCTTGGCATTGCCACTTCCTATTAGAAGAAAAATCAGAAATAATGTATTTTGTGAGCTGGATGCTCGTCATTTCGATATTGATAAAAGTTTGGATCTTCTAATGGAGTTTTTGGATGAAATTTACAAGAAAGATGATCTATTAAATGCCTATGAGGCATGGTCCTAAATTGATAGATTTTGGAAAACAGATGGTTATTCAATGGAGGAATATATCATGGACTTTAACAGACTGTATAAAAGATTGAAGAAATTCAATTGGGAGATCCCTGGTTCAGTGCTAGTATTTAAATTATTGTGCTAAGGTGTCATATATGGACAGGCTCCGGGTTCTAACTCGGGTTTGGTTCTCCGAGAGAGACTCCCTGCTGCCTTGAAAGAAAATCCTGGGGAAATAGTCATTTCCTGCAGCCTTGGTGGAACAAATGGGACATTCTGCTGTGACACAAAGAATAGAGGACTTAATGATTGCCGGATTTCAAAACGATGCAGATACTGGGACGCAGGCGTCCGTACAGAGGAAGAGCTATACACAGACAGAATGAGGAGGAAAGCACCTTTAGCAGATCTAGCTATTACAGCAGAAGTCATAATTGAAGCAGTAATGGGGCGGCACAGTGGCGCAGTGGTTAACACAGCAGCCTCACAGCTCTAGCGACCTGGGTTCGGTTCTGGCTACTACCTGTGCAAAGTTTGCAAATTCTCCCTGTGACTGCATGGGTTTCTGCCGGGTGCTCTGGTTTCCTCCCACAGCCAAAGATTTCCAGGTTGATAGGTAAATTGGCCATTATAAATTGCCCTTAGTGTAGTTAGGTGGTAGGAGAATTGAGGGAAGGTGGGGATGTGGTGGGGAATATGGGATTAATGTAGGATTAGTATAAAATGGGTGGTTGATGGTTGGCACAGACTCGGTGGGCTGAAGGGCCTGTTTCAATGTTGTATCTCTCTATGACTCTATAACAGGCAAATGAATCCCAGTAATGCCCAAAGAACAGTTTATAGGTGCTTCAGGTGTGACTCAAAGTATTATTATGCAATGAACTGGCCAAGGAGAGGTAGTGTCCTTGAAATGACATGTGACACAAAGAATTCTGAGGCAGAAGATGATGAAGATAATGATGAATCTGAACAAATTGTATTAGTCACAAGGCATTTTAATCCGGTGATGAATGTGTTAGTTGTGGGCTCAATCAACTGTGCTGTGCTAGAGAGAAACATAGAAAATAGGAGCAGAAGTAGGCCATTGGGTCCTTCAGGCCTGCTCCGCCATTCACAAAAGATCATGGCTGATGGTCTAATTCAGTACCCTGTTCCTGCTTTCTCCCCATATCCCTTGATCCCTTTGGCATTAGGGCTTGTGCTTCTACAGAATGTGGAACAAATTGGTGAAAATGGTATCGAGATTCACTCAGTAGTAATGATCGACACAAGGTTAATGAATATAAAAGTACTACTTGCTTGAGCTTAGATGATGACAACATACTGTGTTGTGATTCTATGTAAAATAGCTGGAGTAAGCCATGTTATTCATACTGATGCCGTTTCTAGTGAGATCTCTTTACTGTTGTGTAAATCTTCTATGAAATTTGACATGGAGCATGATAAGGCAATTACTTTTGAAAAGTCAGTGGATCTGCAGTTTACCCAATCGGGACATTATTGTATCCCCTTAACAAAGCCTCATGTTTCTCATCAGTGTGTTAAACAAGTATTAATGGCATCAGGTGATAAGAAACAGACAGAAAAAAGCAAATTGTCTTAAAGTTACATAGACAATTTACTCATCCTACTTGTCAAAGATTTGAAAACCTTGCTAAAGGATGCAGGTTTGGTTGATTAATATACAATAGAAGAGATTAGTGAGACATGGGGATAGGAGCAGGAGTAGGCCATTCAGCCCATCGAGCTTGCTCCGCCATTCAATACGATCATGGCTGATCATCCACTTCAATGCCTTTTTCCCACACTATCCCCATATCACTTTATGCCATTTGTATTTAGAAATCTGTCAATCTCTGCTTTAAACATACTCAATGACTGAGCTTCCGCAGTCCTCTGAGGCAGAGAATTCCAAAGATTCACAACCCTCTGAGTCAAGAAATTTTTCCTCATCGCAGTCCTAAGTGGCTTCCCCTTTATTTTGAAATTGTGCTCCCTGGTTCTAGACTTCCAAACCAGGGGAAACATCTTAGCTGCATCTACCCTGTCTGTCCCTTTAAGTATTTTGTAGGTTTAAATGAGATCATCTCTCATTCTTCAAAACTCTAGAGAATACAGGCCCAGTTTCCCCAATCTCTCTTAATAGGACAGTCCTGCCATCCCAGGAACAAGTCTGGTGAACCTTTGTTGCACTCCCTCTATGGCAATAATATCCTTCCTAAGGTCAGGGGACCAAAACTGCACACAGTACTCCAGGTGCAGTCTAATCAAGGTTCTATACAATTGAAGCAAGACTTCACTACTCCTGTACTCAAATCCTCTTATGATAAAGGCTAACATACCATTAGCCTTCTTAATTGCTTGCTGCACCTGCATGTTAGCTTTCAGTGACTTATTGACGAGGATACCCAGGTCCCTTTGTACATCTACGCTTTCTAATCTCTTACCATTTAAGAAATACTCTGCACATCTGTTCCTTCTACCAAAATGGACAACATCACATTGTTCAACATTATATTCCGTTTGCCATATTCTTGCCCGCTCACCATGTCTGTTCAAATACCCTTGAAGCTGCTTTGCATCTTCCTCACAACACACAATCCCGCCTAGTTCTGTGTCATCAGCAAACTTGGAAATATTACAGTTGGTCCCCACATCCAAATCATTGATATATCTTGTGAACAGCTGGGGCCCAAGTACTGATCCTTGCGGTACCCCACTAGTCACAGCCTGCCAATGCAGGAATGACATGTTTATTCATACTCTCTGTTTTTTGCCTGTTAACCAATCCTTAATCCATGCCTGTATATTACCTCCTATCCCATGTGCTTTAATTTTGCTAACCAATCTCCTGTGGGGGACTTTATCAAATGCCTTCTGAAAATCCAAGTATATTACATCCTACCGACTCCCCTTTATCAATTGTGTTCGTAACATCCTCAAAAAACTCCAAGTTCATCAAACGTGATTTCCCATTCATGAATCCTTGATTAAATATGTCAAATGTATTGGAAAATGACAACACATCTTATTGTAAGCCTAACATTGGAAGTTGTCGCATGGGAAGGATGGAATGGGTATGGGATGGGGATTTAGAGAAATACTATTGCAATAAAGATATTAATTTCACCGCAAAATATTTTGCGAGTGTCTGCTAGTAATACATAGTAAAGACAAAAGCATTATGATTGACAAAATCATGGAGAAATGGTTAAGGACCAGACTTGGGGCACCAGCTAAGTTTTTGACTGATAGTAGAGGGGAATTTGTCAATGACGAGTTCAGAGACATGTGTAAAAATACGAATATTATGGTCATGAATACTGCAGCTGAAAATCCTTTTAGCAATGGACTCTGTGAAAGGAGTCATGTGGTGATCGATGAAATGCTGCATAAGATCTTAGCTGATTAGCCAGACTGCATGTTTACAACTGCCCTGGAATGGACAGTTCATGCAAAGAATTTGCTTCAGCTGATTGGAGGATAGAAACATAGAAAATTAGGAGCAGGAGTAGGCCATTCGGTCCTTCGAGCCTGCACCGCTATTCATTACGATCATGGCTGATCATCCAAACTCAGTACCCTGTTCCTGCTTTCTCCCGTATCCCTTGATCCCATTAGTCCTAAGAACTATATCTAACTCTTTCTTGAATATATTTAATGATTTGGCCTCAACTGCTTTCTGTTGTAGAGAATTCCACAGGTTCACCATTCTCTGGGTGAAGAAATCCCTCCTCATCTCAGTCCTAAATGGCTTACCCCTTATCCTTAGACTGTGACCCCTGATCCTGGACTCCCTGCCATCGGAAACATCCTTCCTGCATCTAGTCTGTCCAGTCCTGTTAGAATTTTATAATCCCTATCAATTGGTCTATGGGTGAAATCCAAAATTGCCTGCTGTGCTGTGCAATAGTCCTCCTGCTCTAGAAGATACTACAATTAGTTCAATATTTTACATGCAGAGAAATGGGCTTTCATCAAGGCTGAGACCTCGGAGAAAATTCCCAGAGTTCTGAGGCATCGTATAAGACCATCCAAAACAGAATTTAATTTGGGGGATTTGATGTATTATAAAAGAGACCTTCATAGGAAATGGAAAGGCCCTGAGAAGGTAATAGGTTGTGCTGCTAAAACAGTAGTTATCAAACATGGCAATCAAACTGTTAAGGTTCATTCCTCACAATTAATCAGGATTAATTACAAAATCTCAGACTCTGAGCAGCTGATAAAAGTAAACAAGGTACCTTGTACTTCAAATGCTCATGTGTTATGTGATGAAGGTCCTGAGAAACAGAATACAAGAGATCCAGGGCTGCATAGTGATGATGATGATGCACAGGACACAGCCATTGTATCCAAAGACCAATTGCCCAGAGTGGGTACTTGGGTGACATATATTGGAAGCATAGAGTCATCGAGTTTTAGAGTCATAGAGTTATACAGCACAGAAACAGGCCTTTCGGCCCATCATATTTCAGAGGGTAATAATGAATAGAGGGATGTGACAGTTGTGGGATGATGGCAAACATCTTCATGATGCTTATTATGATTTCTTATGGGATGGTACTGTGGAATTTGAGAAATGTGTTATTAAGGTTAGAGTAGAATTTAGGATTGGGAGTCAGGCTTTTAAATATATTGGTTTAGATGTTAAGCAGCATAGGTCTGGAATAACTTTATATAACAATTCTATTTTAGAGGGTATTATTCCCATCCCAGTTAATCATCCTAGGTTCTCACAGAAAGTTGATGTTATATCTAAAGAAGAGACAGAGCAATTGTGAAGCTTGATCGGTCAGTCAAACTGGCTGTGCACTCAGACTAGACTAGATGCTTGCTTTGATGTGTTGGAGTTAAGTACTGTGATGAAACACCCTAAAGCAGAGAATGTTTTAAGGGCAAATAAAACACTGAAAAAATAAAATCTGGAAAAATGTGTACTTAAGTTCACATCCTTAGGTGACTCAAAGAACATAAAACTAGTCATTTTTAAAGATGCTTCACATGCTAATCTTCCTTATGGGTATTTGAGTGCAGCTGGTTTCATAGCATTTCTTATGGGTGAAAATGGACAATGTCCTATAGCTTGAGAAGCTAAGAAAATAAAAAGGGTTGTTAAAAGTACATTAGCTGATGAAACACTGGCTGTTAAGGAGACAGTGGGTATGGGATTCTATTTGTCAAATATCCTAAGTGAGATTCTGTACAAGGGGTGCACTGAAGATAGAATATGTATTGAATGTTATGTAGGTAATTGTTCATAGTGGGATAATTTACATGGTACAAAAAGTGTGAACGGGAGAAGGTTACAAATTGACCTTGCTGGCTTGAAACAAATGCTGGAGAGAAAGGAATTGTTTTAAATTAAATGAATTGATGCAAATCATCAACTATCTGATTGTTTTACAGCAAAATGTTTGTACGAAGAAATTGTTAGGGGTCCTAGAGAAGGGGCGTCTTGCAATGTAATGCTTTGTATAGAATATGGAAGTTATTTGATTTGTGTGAAATTTTCTATATGCATATTAACTCTAAGTTTTATTTAAAGATAAAGAAGGGAATCTATTAATTGTATATCAATTGTGCTTAATTATATGCAGGCAGTGGGCATTAATTGGGGTTTCACTTGAGCACGTATAAAGCGACACTACTGAAACTGTGATGTGGTTGCGTTAGGACGTGTGTGCTTGTAATATTTCACTCTGTAAATAAATGTTCGACTGAGTAGGGAAAGACTCCAATACAATCCTTCACTAACTGGCTTTCAGGAATATAATGGGATCCTGTACTAGCGACAGCACCTCAGGTTCTGGGGTGACTATTGCCACCAGGGGGCCCCTCTGTAGGGTATGGAGCAGCTATTAAGGAGATAAACCGCCTCCCCCGGGAGGCCAGCAGGGTTTACCTGACAGTCTCACCTCCTGATGCGGGCAAAATGCCAGCGGGGGTGGGAAGTGGCCCTTAAGTGGGTGGCCGTGCCACTGAGGTTCCCGCCGTTGGTAATATGCCATGGAGGCAGGAAAACATCCGACTCCCTTCCCGACACCTTCCCCAGTCATATTACCAGCCTTCCCACTTCCCAGCCGGTTTAGTCCTGTTTCTCTTTCCATAGCTGCTTACTGGCCTGCTGACTATTTCCAGCATTTTCTGTTTTTGTTTCAGATTAAGTTAAATTGGTGCTCTACTACTGACATTAAGTTTACGACCTATTAGTCTTAAGTTACATAAGGCTACATTTAATAAATTCACACAGTACTGTCTAACTATGCCATAATTTTCAGAACAGAAATAAAATGGTGTTACACCATTAAATGTTAAAACCAAACAGTACCTTATTTCTTCTTCCTTCTGTTATATTTTGTGGTAGATATTAAAAGGTCTGCACCTGAAGTTGAAAAGCGGACAAACAATTGCTCTCGTTGGCAGCAGTGGCTGTGGAAAGAGCACTACTATCCAGCTTCTGCAGAGATTCTATGATCCTGAAGATGGAATGGTAAAGCATTTAACAACATTCGTCATGCTGTGAAAATAATGTAGCTAAACAACAAATGGGCTTCAGCGGCAAAATCTGTGGGTCTCCAAAATCAAGGTATTCTTAGCCGGTTGAGAGATGATCAATGCTGGGATAGATCTTAACTCTCAGTCGGTTTCCAGCAGGAAACCACGCTGGTGAGTATATTTCCCATCTGCCTCCAGCAGAATGAGGGCATGGCAATTTGAACTGCTGGGCAGAACAAGCTGCGAGCCAGTGTTCTTTTTTGTCTGCTGTTTGAAGTAAGTACAGCAGCTGGAGAGATAAACTCCTGAAAACAAAAAACAGTGTACAATTCCTGTGCGTACATACGATGCAGGCATAATATGCGTGATACATATTATCGCTCTACTAGCTGAATGTGGTACTGCTTCTCTTGGGGGAAAAAAAAACATAATCCAAGCCAGGAGACCAATAAAGTGCGAGGGCATGCTTCAAAGCAAATGAACATGGAAGGTAATGATCATAGGACATTGAGATAATGTGGGAAGAGTGAGCTTCCATGAAACATAAATGATCTGGACATAGGAATTGAGGGAGCAATTGAGGTGGGGGGGAGGTCCTTGGCCTTCCCCACCCCAGACAAAATGGCACCTATTGTCATTTTGTTTGCATGAGGCCCGCCTCCATGCCCATCTCCAAGGACAGCATAAGATCCTGCCCAGAATCTATAGTTATGAGGTAACTCCTGTGATACAATCTGTAACTTCATGACTCGGCATATCCCTCACTCTGCCATTACCATTAAGCCAAGGGACCACCCTGGTTCAATAAAGAGTGCAGGAGAGCATGCCAGGACCAGCATTAGGTATACATAAGAATGCGATGTCAACCTGATGAAGCTACAACCCAGGACTACCTATGGGCCAAGCAGCGTAAGCAGCATGCTATAGACAGAGCTAAGCGATCCCACAACCAACAGATCAAATTAAAGCTCTGCAGTTCTGCCACATCCAGTTGTGAATGGTGGTAGACAATTAAACAACGAACAGGAGAAGGAGGCTCCACAAACATCTCCATCCCCAATGATTGGGAACCCAGTACATCAGGGCAAATGACGAGGCTGAAGCATTTGCTACCATCTTCAGTCAAAAGTGCCGAGTGGATGATCCATCTCGGCCTCCTCCTGAGGACTCCAGCATCACAGACGACAGTCTTCAGCCAATTTGACTAACTCCATGTCATATCAAGAAATGGCTGAAGGCACTTGATACCGCAAAGGCTATGAGGCCTGACAACATTCGGCAATAGTACTGAAGAGCTCTGCTCCAGAACTTGCCACGCCCCTAGCCAAGCTGTTCCAGTATGCTACAACACTGACACCTACCCGACAATATGGAAAATTGCCCAGATATGTCCTGTGCGTAAAAATCAGGACAAATCCAATCTGGCCAATTACCGCCCCATCAGTCTACTCTTGACCATCAGCAAAGTAATGGAAGGTGTCATTGACAGTGCTATCAAGCACCACTAAAATAGCAACAACCTGCTCACCGATGCTCAGTTTGTGTTCTGCTTGGCTCCTGATCTCATTACAGCCTTGGTCCAAACATGGGCAAAAGAGTTGAACACATGAGGTGAGCTGAGGTGAGAGTGATTGCCCTTGATACCAAGGCAGCATTTGACCAAGTATGGCATCAAGGAGCCGTAGCCAAATTGACGTCAATGGGAATCGGGGAAAACTTTCCACTGGTTGAAGTCATACCTCGTGCATAGGAAGCTGGTTGTGGTTGTAGGAGGTCAATCATTTCAGTCCCAGGACATTGCTGCAGGAGTTCTTCAGGGCAGTGTTCTAGGCCCAACCATCTTCAGCTGCTTCATCAATGATCTTCCCTCCATCATAAGGTCAGACGTGGGGATAGTCGCTGATGATTGTACGATTCGCAACTCCTCAGATACTGAAGCAGTCATTGTCCATATGCAGCAAGACCTGGGCAACATTCAAGCTTGGACTGATAAGTGGTAAGTAATATTCACGCCACACAAGTGCCAGGCAATGACCATCTCCAACAAGAGAGAATCTAACCATCTCCCCTTGACATTCAACGGCATTGCCATTACTGAATCCCCCATTAACAATATCCTGGGGGTTACCATTGACCAGAAACTGAACTGGAGCAACCACATAAATACTGTGGCTACAAGAGCAAGTCAAAGGCTGGGAAATCTGCGGCGAGTAACTCACCTCCTGTCTCCCCGAAGCCTGTCCACCATCTACAGGCACAAGTCAGGGTTGTGATGGAATACTCTCCACTTGCCTGGATGGATGCAGTTCCAACAACATTCAAGAAACTCCACACCTTCCAGGACAAAGCAGCCCACTTGATTGGCACTCTCTTGACCACCTTCAATATTTTGACCACCTTCAATTTTCACACCACCGACGCACATTGGCAGCAGTGTGTACCATCTACAAGATGCACTGCAGCAACTCACCAAGCCTCCTTAGACAGCACCTTCCAAACCCACAACCTCTTTACTTAGAAAAACAAGGGCACAAGGGAGCACCACCGTCTGCAAGTTCCCCTCCAAGCCACACACCATCCTTCAATTTTCAGTCCATTAACACTCTTTCTGTACTAATGCTTTGTCTTTCAACACACCATTAACATATCTTTGCTCCATGACCTTCTGGTCAGCTATTCTGTGACCTTGTCCTATCAATACCTTCTCTTTTGTTATCTCTTGCCCCACCCCCGCTTTATTTGCTTAAAATTTTTTACTTTTTTTATATCTGCCAGTTCTGAAGAAGGGTCACTGACCTGAAATGTTAACTCTGCTTCTCTCTCCACAGATGCTGCCAGACCTGCTGAGTGTTTCCAGCATTTCTTGTTTTTATCACACACCATCCTGACTTGGAACTATATCACCATTCCTTCACTGTCACTGGATCAAAATCCTGGAACTCCATCACTTACAGCACTGTGGCAGTACACAAACCAGATGGACTGCAGCGGTTCAAGAAGGCAGCTCACCATCACTTACTCGAGGGCAATTAGGGATGGGCAATAAATGCCCACATCCCATGAAACAAATTTAAAAAAAAACAGGGGCCATGTCCACAGGAGCAATGAAGGCCAAGAGGAGATTTAATATAGAGTTTTGAAATTCTGAGCTGTTTTGCTCGAGTAAATCTATTTAAATTTGCAATTGACCACATAGGTATGGGAGCTGAGTGGGTAAATGCCTGTGCCATTTTACCTGTCTTCCCACCTGCTGGGTGGAGGGTGTTGAGATGTTCCACATATTGTCCAGGTAAAGAAATAGGGGAGGCAGAGGCATAGTAGTATTGTTACTGGACTAGTAACCCAGAGACCCAGGGTATTGCTCTGGGGACATGAGTTCAAATCCCACCATCGCAGAAGGTGGAATTTGAATTCAATTAATAAATCTGGAATTAAAATTTAGTCTAATGATGGCCACGAAACCATTGTCGAATGTTGTAAAAACCTATCAAATTTCCTTTAGGGAAGGAAATCTGCTGTCCTTACATGTGACTCCTGACCCACAGCAATGTGGTTGACTCTTAACTGCCCTCTGAAATGACCTAGCAAGCCACTCAATTCTATCAAACCGCTCCAAGGTCAATAGCAGTTCAAGAAAGTGGCTCACCACCACCTTGTCAAGGATAGGCAATAAATGCTGTCCTAGCCAGCGAAGCCTACATCCCATGAATACATTTTTTAAAAAAAAGGTCACATCTTTGTAATGAACACCAGACCTAACAGTGCTGGGAACAAGTACTAGTACCAGCAAAAACACGTAATCTCCCCATACTTATTTTATGGCTTCGGTTTATGGCTTCGGTCAGGTTTTTATTGCGTATAAATGGCATTATTTGTTGCCTTAGTATGCACAACTGAGGATTCTGATTGTTTTCAATTTCTACCTCTACCTCTTTGTGTATTTTGATTCATTTGAGAGTTTATATGTCACTTTTAACAACAAATTTGCTTTCCAATGAAGTTGACACAGCTTTTTATGGCAATATTTTTCACATCCAGTACTTTCAAATCTGTGATAGCATAATTATTGACTTAAATCTATAATATTTTCAACAGATTATGCTTGATGGACAGGATATTCGATCCTTGAATGTTAGGTATCTCAGGGAAATTATTGGGGTTGTGAGCCAAGAACCCATCCTCTTTGCCACCACGATAGCTGAAAACATTCGCTATGGTCGTAAAGATGTCACCATGGCTGAGATTGAAGAGGCTACCAAGGAAGCTAATGCCTATGATTTCATTATGAAATTGCCAGATGTAAGTACTGACCTTTGTTTGCTATTGAACTAATGGGTTTATATGATAGATCACTGGTTTCTCTAATCTTGATAACTGCTGTGACAAGTTCAACTCTATTTTTCTGAGAAATTGTCTTCTCATTGTTCTATCAGTTCATATCCGGGATAGAACAGCATTACGTCCTTCTTCTGTGCCTATGCAATTAGATTGACAAACACCAGAGTGAGATTGCCTGGCCCTCACTGAGTGAAAATATAAAGATGCTATGATGATCCTACATCTGAACTGGTGCTACGAATGACTTGAGTATAAAAAATTAACTATTGGATGTTGGACTTTATCTTGTCATTCAACATGATTAGAAACTTGGTACATGGACTCGGGCCATGCAGCATTGTGCAATTTATTTTGTCATCCATCCTTGTAGGCGTCGCTGGCAATGTTTTTTTATTGCTCATCCCTAATTGCCCTGCGAATGTGGTACTGGTCATCTTCTTGAACTTAGCAGTCAATGTGGTGAAGGTACTCCCACAGTTCTAGAATTTGATCCAAAAATGATGAAGGAACAGTGATACATGTCCGAATTAGGATGGTGTGTGACTTGAAGGGTCTCTTAAAGGTGATGGATTTTCCAAGTATCTGCTGCCTTTGTCCTTTTAGGTAGCGAAGGACGTGGGTTAAAGAGGTTTGCTGCTGTTCCTGCAGTGCTTCCTGTAGATAGTATACATAGCAGCCACAGTAGGCTGGTGATGAAGAGGGTGGTTGTATAGGCTAGTGCATGAGGAAGCTATGAAGTTGACTGCTTTATCATGGATGAAATTGAGCAATTTTCCCTCAAATTTCTGTTTGCCGTGCACGGCCTGCTTGTTGCACTGCATGTTCCCTTTAAGATTGCTGCGCACCCTGTTTGTTCCCTATGTGGCACATTCCGGATTGCTGTGCAGCTGTGCCCTGTGCAACTAAGAGGGAATGTTGATGTTGAGCCTCTTGAGTGCTGTTGCAGCTACATCCATCCAGGCAAATGGAGGGTATCCCACACCTTTGAAATCATAGGGACACACCTAAAGTGATGTCAATATGCTAGAATTTCTGTTTTCCACAAACCCACCCCTGCTGCCATTTCTCTTTCAATTTATGCAAAGTGTCTTGGGGTTGTGTGTAGTTCCACAGTCACCAGAAGGCTTCTGTACCTCACCCAAGCAGGCATTCCTCACTCAGTAAGTGTGGCACTGGAAGTTTTTTTGTGATGAGCAAGGAGTGAAATTGCAGCTGAGCCCAGTTCCTTTTCCATCCTCACCTGATGTGCATCTTTCAAACAGAGCAAGGATGTATTCTTATGTGGTGTTTAACTAGGTCCCCTCTCTGGGTGGCCATTATCGTTTAAGTGCATCATCCAGTTGGTTGATAGCAAAGGTACCTCGATGAGAATACAGTTAATCAGATTGGCTGCTCTGTAGAATCAGAATCCTACAATTCTATTAGTGGATGGACCTCATCCTGGCTATGACTAACCAGGCTTCAGTCATTTCCTGCCTGCTGGTAAATGTGGCATTGGATCTATACAGCCACATGAGGTGCAATTAATGCCAGGTATATGCACACTAAAGTGTAAATCAATATGTGATCTCTGTATTGGCTTCTGAACTAATTTTAAAGCCTTGGATAAAGCCAGAGAACTTATTCTAGGCCTATTCAATCTTTCAGCTGAATAAGATCTCCTCAAAATGATTCTTTTGCTTCTGATCTGTCATTTTGTTTTCTTTCTTATCTTCCTTATCTGACACAGCGTAATCACTACTCTCTCAGTGTAGGTTGAAGTACAAATGGCTTGTGATCTTGCCCTAATTGCTTTTGCAGCATTAAAACTTGGTTCTCATGAGATGGATATGCGCATTGTGGGCTAGATATTCTCCTGATCGCTATGAATGGTGGGGGCGTCCAAGTCATCGTTAAGAGTTGAATTTGAATATATTTGAATTTTTAAAAATAAAAACAGACATTTTTAACATATCACTAACCCTAATCCTGATTTTCTGTAGAAATTTGAAACATTAGTTGGAGAAAGAGGCACTCAACTGAGCGGTGGTCAAAAGCAAAGAATTGCCATTGCACGTGCTCTGGTACGCAATCCAAAGATTCTGCTGCTGGATGAAGCCACATCTGCATTAGATGCTGAAAGTGAAGCTGTTGTTCAAGCTGCTCTTGATAAGGTAATTATGGTCTCACTAAATAAAAACAATCAGTGCTAGTTTAGTTATATTGCTGCAGTTAGCAGGATTTTTTAAATCAGCAGAGAAATATTGCCCAACTTTTAGATTTTCCGATGAATTAGTCTTTAGGTAATTGTTCAGGATGAGGACTGAGACTTGCTCTGTTCATTGTTAGTTGCAAAATAGTAGATATGGATTTATGTTTTCAATGAAAACAACAAAGAAAATCTTCTCTTTACCTAGCCTCAACACCTGCACAGTTTCACCGGGAGTGGGATGGCAGTATCAAAATTGGCCCTATGAAATTCCTTTGGCAAGATTTGCCCTGTGAACCCAGGCCATCCACCAGCTGGTTCAGCAGAACAGATCCAAATATATTTTATCAATATTAATGCTGAGAAAAATGTGGAAATTGATTTTAAGGTGTAATCTTGAAGACTACATGTATGAAATCATGTTGTTAAATAGAAGCCAATAAGGCTTAGGAAATGGGAGATTTTGCCTGACAACCTCATTGACATCTCAAGTGCATTATGAAAAGGTTCATATTTAAATTAATAAGTGGACATTTTTGAGAACTTTGCTTTATCTTTGAATAACCACAAGAGGAAGTTACCCAAGATAGACTGGCATTGATGTAACAACTTATCATAAAAATCTCAAAGCACTGCACATTGCAGTGTATTATTTTGAAGCACAATGACTGTAATGTAGGCAAATAGGCTATTTTGCACACAGTGAGATACCACAAATAGCAATGACCAGTTAATTACTTTTTGGTAGTTGTGGTTAAGGGAGGAATATGTACTTAAAAAGGAAGGATTTGCAAGGTTATGGGATAAGAGTGGGGGCATGGGACTAATTGGAGAGCTCTTTGAAAGAGCCAACATGGGTACAATGGCCTAAATAGGCTCCTTTTGTGTTGTATGATTCTATGAATGTTATGGAGTCATAGAGTTATACAGCACAGAAACAGGCCCATCGTGTCTGTGCCGGCCATCAAGCACCTATCTATTCTAATCCCATTTTCCAGCACTTGGCCCTGAGCCTTGGATGCTATGTTTTTTCAAGTGCTCATCTAAATACTTTTTAAATGTTGTGAGGGTTCCCGCCTCTACCACCCCTTCAGGTAGTGTGTTCCAGATTCCGACCACCCTCTGGGCGAAATTTTTTTTCCCTCAAATCCCCTCTAAACTTCCTGCCCTTTACCTTAAATCTATGCCTCCTGGTTATTGATCCCTCCACTAAGGGAAACGTTTCTTCCTATCTATCCTATCAATGCCCCTCATAATTTTATACACCTCAATCAGGTCCCCCCTCAGCCTTCTCTGCTCGAAGGAAAACAACCCTGGCCTATCCAGTCTCTCTTCATAGCTGAAATGCTCCAGCCCAGGCAACATCCTGGTGAATCTCCTCTGCACCCTCTCCAGTGCAATCACTTCCTTCCTATAATGTGGTGTCCAGAACAGTACACTGTACTCCAGCTGTGGCCTAACTAGAATTTTATACAGCTGCAGCATAACCTCCCTGCTCTTATATTCTGTGCCTCAGCTAATAAAGGCAAGTATCTCAAATGCCTTCCTAACCAACTTATCTACCTGTGCTGCTGCCTTCAGTGATCTATGGACAAGTACACCAAGGTCCCTCTGACCCTCTGTACTTCCTAGAACCCTAGCATCCATTGTATATTCCCTTGCCTTGCTAGTCCTCCCAAAATGCATCACCTCCCACTTCTCAGGATTAAATTCCATTTGCCACTGCTCCGCCCAATTTATCAGCCCATCTATATTGTCCTGTAATCTAAGGCATTCCTCCTCACTATTTATGACACCACCAATTTTCATGTCATCTGCGAACTTACTGATCATACCTCCTATATTCACGTCTAAATCATTAATGTACACTACAAACAGCAAGGGTCCCAGCACCGAACCCTGCAGTACACCACTGGTCACAGGCTTCCACTCGCAAAAACAACCCTCGACTATCGCCCTCTGCCTTGTGCCACTAAGCCAATTTTGGATCCAATTTGCCAAATTGCCCTGGATCCCATGGATCCTTCTTAGCCAATCTGCCATATCAATAGCCTTACTGAAGTCCAGGGAGACCACATCATCCTCATCTACGCATCTAGTCAGCTTGAAAAATTCAATCAAGTTTGTTAGACACGATCTCCCCCTGACAAAGCCATGCTGACTATCCCTGCCTCTCCAAGTGGAGATTAATCCTGTCCCTCAGAATTTTTTCCAATAGCTTTCCTATCACTGATGTTAGACTCACTGGCCTGTAGTTACCTGCTTTATCCCTGATACCCTTCTTGAATAATGGTACCACATTCACTGTCCTCCAGTCCTCTGGAACCTCTCCTGTAGCCAGAGAGGATTTGAACATTTATGTCAGAGCCCCTGCTATCTCCTCCCTTGCCTCACATAACAGCTTGGAATAGATCTCATCTGGTGCTGGGGATTTATCCACTTTTAAGCCCGCTAAAACAGCTAATACTTCCTCCCTTTCAATGCTAATTTGTTCAAGTATATCATAATCCCCCTCCCTGATCTCTATACCTATATTGTCCTTCTCCATAGTGAACACCAATGAAAAGTAATCTTTTAATACCTCACCTATGTCCTCCGGCTCTAGACACAGATTTCCACTTTGATCCCTGATGGGCCCTTCTCCTTCCTTGGTTATCCTTTTGCCCTTAATATGCTTATAAAATGCCTTGGGATTTTTCTTCATCTTGCCCGCCAATGTTTTTTCATGTCCCCTCTTCCCTCTCCTAATTACTTTTTTAAGTACCCCCCTACACTTTCTACGCTCCCCTAGCGCCTCTGCTGTTTTCAGTGCTCCGACTCTGCCATAAGCCTCCTTTTTTTTCTTCCTCATCCAATCCTCTATAATCCCTTAACAGCCAGCGTTCCCTGGCCTTGTTGGTCCTACCCTTCACCTTTACAGGAACATGTTGGCCCTGAACTCTCACTATTTCCTTTTTGAATGACTCCCACCGGTCTGATGTAGACTTTCCTACAAGTAGCTGCTCCCAGTCCACTCAGGCCAGATCCTGTTTCATCATATTGAAATCAGCCTCCCCCCAATTCAGTACTTTTATTTTCGGTCCCTCTTTGTCCTTTTCCATAACTACCTTAAATCTTTCAGCGTTATGGTCACTATCCCCGAAATGCTCCCCCACTGACACTTCTACCACTTGTCCGGCTTCATTCCCTAGGATTAGGTCAAGTACCTTCCCTTCTCTTGTAAGACTATAAGGACACCAGTAAAACTGCCTGTTCTTTGAGTAGTGTTATGGGACCTTTGATATCAATCTGAACTACTAGAACAGGCAGACAGAGTCTCCGTCTCTCCTCCAAAGAAAGGTAACTCCAATGATGCAGCATTTCCTCACTACTACACAATCAGCTCAATTCTTGGTGTGAGACTCAAACTTACCATCTCAGACCCAGAAGCAAGAGTTTTACTTACTGTGGTAAGCCCGTGCAAAGATTTTTAAGAAACTGATATGCTGAAGTTGTTTTTTTCTCTCTGGTAAGGAAGCTACACAGGCCCTGGGGTGGAAACATGAATATGCAGCTTTGCCAAAACCTTAACATACTTTCTGTATTTTCTCAAAGGTACGGAAAGGCCGGACTACTATAGTAATTGCTCATCGTCTGTCAACAGTCCAAAATGCAGACACCATTGCAGGTTTGCAGGATGGTGTAATTGTCGAGATAGGAACCAATGAAGAATTGATGGAGGCAAAGGGGATTTATTACACTTTGGTCAACGCGCAGGTACCTCTTGGGAGCCAATTACCTCTTCCAACTCAGATGACTTTAACCATTGACTAAATTATGAAGTTATTCAACAATATTCAACAAATTCATACACTGACATTTAATTTGTTGAAAGCAAAACTGAAAAGATAAATCATCATTTCATTTGTTTCCTTGTAGACATTTAAGAATGAAGGCAATGAGACACACAAATTAATTCATGAGGGAAATGAAGCTGAACTTGAGACAGTTCGCACCACTAAGCCACTGCGAAGACGGTCAACACGAGTTAGTACAAAAAAGGTAGAAACAGCTACAGAAAAAACGGACGTTGATGATCCTCAGGTATGGCTCACTTCAATTTAGTCAAGGAAAATATATACTCCATTTTAATTGAATCTTGCTTTTAAATATTGCATTAATGATGCATTATGAGATTTTACTACTTATGAGTTCTCTAGTCAGCTCATTTGTGGGATATAAATCTGATATTTATCTTGTTTTGTGTTTCAACCCTATTTTAAAAGTTAATAATTCGAAGAGCTATGAGAAATGAGTTTAATATGTCTCTCAAATAAATAAAAAAATGCTGGAAATACTCAGCAGGTCTGGCAGCATCTATGGAGAGAAGCCAAGTTAACCTTTCAGGTCTGTGACCTCTCATCAGATGCTGCCAGACCTGCTGAGTATTTTCAGCATTTTTTGTTTTTATTTCAGATTTCCAACATCTGCAGTATTTTGCTTTTATATTAATATGTCTCTTTGCTGATTCAGTTTAATGGTATTTAGGCTGACTACGTAATATGGTTTCAAATGTTTATATTAATTTAAGGTGTCTGGTAACCACATAACTTAGAGATTTGGTGAAACTAGGAGTTGGAACACTACTTTTCTCAGTGGGGATTTGGGTTCAAATTCAACTCAAACAATGAGATGAAAATGTGTTCCCCGTTGATTGTAAGAATCATAAGAGAATGGAATTAGACAGCTTTAACCCAGTCCCTGCACAATTGCTTAGCACAAAAATGCTGGGGGGGTTACATTAGCTTAACAGACTAAGAGGCCACAATGATGGATGAGGGGCATGGGAAATGTAATATTGGGGGTGCTGTTTTTGAATTATTTTATTGATTCCAAAATGTCCCCCAAAAATTCAACAGTTAGTTATTGCAATAATTAATCTGTGAGTTATTTTAATTGAATATGTTATCACTCTACAATATGAAATCATAATTTGTGTCTATCGGTTTCTCTTGCTGAAGTTTAAAATAATTTGCAAAAGCCAAATACTGCGGATCCTGGAAATTTTGAATAAAAAAAGAAAATGCTGGAAAGACGCAGCAGGTCTAGCAGCATCTATGTGGAGAGAGGAACAGGATTAATGGGCAGAATATTAACATGCAAAGGGTGGGGGGGGGGGGGAAGGGGGGTGGTGCGGGGGTGGGTTGGGGCAGGTGTTGGTGCAGGCCAGGGGGTTAAGTCATAAAGTGTCAGCATGTCGGAAATCCAGCATTATCCCACTTACTTCCCCCTTAAACTCAAATAGCTGCCAAAGAAGCTCATGATGGATTCATACAGACACGGTTCAGATAACTTGATTGTGTGAAGCTTTATGGCACAACAATGCTGAACCCACTGCCCCCACCCCTCTGCCATCCCAACACAAATCATTCCCACAGTCATGAATCCCTCCATCTCATTCACACCTTTGCTTGTCTTTTAATCTGATCATAATATTCTCCTTAAGGCTAATATCCATTTGGAAGGCAGGGGGCAACAATGGAGATGACTGGACAATGGAAATTTGGAAAACAATGTATGATTCATTTGCATTTTCCAATATATTAGACAGTGGCATTGTTACTAACACCCAAGTGAATCCCCTTGTACAACAAAAAAGTCTTTCTTTTCCTTTTCCCATTACTTCTACATGGTGCGACATGTGTCCTCGGCAGAGCTAGAGGCAGCTGCTCACTGAGCCATTCAGACCCTTGCTGGTGTTAGTAATTAGCAACATAATTAATGAGTGTATGTGTGTGTATAGATAAAAGTGATTCTTGACAACACAGCCGGCCGCAGACGTCATCAGACTGCGCCAAGCTGAGCACATGTGCAAATGGGCTCCTGCTGTCTGCGCGTGCGCTGTGTTCCAGATTGCCAGGACTGGTTGACGCATGAGCAGATGACATCATCGCATTATGCTGGGGAATGAGGGTGGGGAGAGTGGCCGAAGAAATTGGTGGCGGCGGGTGCGTTCTCCTCCTTCTACCCACCACCCCCCCCCCCAGCCCCCCAGCCCGCTCGCTCTCCCCCCACCTCCGCCCGCCCACTCATTCTTACCCCGCCCCACTCACTATTTCCCCCCCGCCCGCTCTTTCCCCACCCCCACCCCCCACCCCGCTCGCTCACTCTTTCCGGCAAGGCGAGAGGGTGGGAGGGAGAGTGAGCGGGCTGGGGGGGGAGGTGATAGCGAGCGAGCGGCTGGGAGGGTGGAGGAGGAGAGCGCACCCGCCGCCACCAAGGTCTTCGGCCTCTCCTCCAACCCGCATAACACGATGACATCATCTGTGCATGCGCCAACCAGTCCTGGCAATCCGGAATGCAGCGTCGCGCAGAGAGCAGGTGCCCGTTTGTGTATGTTCACAGCTTGGCGCAGTCTGACGTCTGCGGCCAGCTGCATTGTCAAGAATCACTTTGTTTGCACATGTGCCCGTGCAGCACCATTGTCAGCAAACGCAGCCGTATAGATATTGGTTTGAAATGGGTAAAGGAATAGGTTAGTCCTGCAAGCTTCGTTTTACTGGAAACAACTTTGGATTTTGTTTCTCCAGAAACAAAGCAGTGGAATGATTATTCTTAGGTCAGTTTGGGTTCAGCCAGGGCTACTCAGCTCTAGAACTCATAAAAGTGTTGGTTCAAAGATGGACAAAAGAGATCAACTCAAGAGGTGAAGTGAGAGTGACTGCCCTTGACATCAAAGCAGCATTGACTGAGTATGGCATCAAGGAGCTCAAGCAAAACTGGAGTCAATGGGAATCCG
The DNA here is from genome assembly GCF_036365525.1 of Heterodontus francisci. Lineage (NCBI taxonomy): Eukaryota > Metazoa > Chordata > Chondrichthyes > Heterodontiformes > Heterodontidae > Heterodontus > Heterodontus francisci. The sequence continues at coordinate 160,378,353 of NC_090372.1, read as the reverse complement.
GGGGAAAATTCTGCACTGGTTAGAGTCATACCAAGCGCAAAGGAAGATGGTTGTGATTGTTGGAGGTCAATCATCTCATCACCAGACATTACTGCAGGAGCTCCTCAGGGTAGTGTCCTAGGCCCAAGCATCTTCAGCTGCTTCATCAATGACCTTCCCTCCATCATAAGGTCAGAAGTGGGGATCTTTGCTGATTGCACAATGTTCAGTACCATTTGCAACACCTCAGATATTGAAGCAATCTGTGCCCATATGCAGCAGACCTGCACAACATCCAGGCTTGGACTGATAAGTGGCAGGTAATATCCATGCCACACAAGTACCAGGCAATGACCATCTCCAACAAGAGAGAATGTAACCATCTCCCCTTGACATTCAATGGCATTACCATCGCTGAATCCCCCACTATCAGTATCCTGGTGTTACCATTGACCAGAAACTGAACTGGACCAGCCATTGAGTCATAGAGTTATACAGCACAGAAACAGGCCCTTCAGCCCATCGTGTCTGTGCCGGACATCAAGCACCTACCTATTCTAATCCCATTTTCCAGCACTTGGCCTGTAGCCTTGTATGCTATGGCGTTTCAATTGCTCATCTAAATACTTCTTAAATGTTGTGATGGTTCCTGCCTCTACCACCTCTTCAGGCAGTGTGTTCCAGATTCCAACCACCCTCTGGGTGAAAAACTTTTCCTCAAATCCCCTATAAACCTCCTGCCCCTTACCTTAAATCAATGCCCCCTGGTTATTGACCCCTCCGCTAAGGGAAAAAGTTTCTTCCTATCTAATCTATCAATGGCCCTCATAATATTGTATACCTCAATCATGTCCCCCCTCAGCCTTCTCTGGTCTAAGGAAAACAATCCTGGCCTTTTCAGTCTCTCCTCATAGCTGAAATGCTCTAGCCCAGGCACCATCCTGGTGAATCTCCTCTGCACCCTCTCCAGCGCAATCACAACCTTCCTATAATGTGGTGTCCAGAACTGTACACAATTCTCCAGCTGTGGCCTAACTAATGTTTTATACAGCTCCATCATAACCTCCCTGCTCTTATATTCTATGCCTCGGCTGATAAAGGCAAGTATTCCATATGCCTTCCTAACTACCTTATCTACCTGTGCTGCTGCCTTCAGTGATTTATGGACAAGTACACCAAGGTCCCTCTGACCTTTTGTACTTCCTAGGGTCCTACCATCCATTGTATATTCCCTTGCCTTGTTAGTCCTCCCAAAATGCATCACCTCACACTTCTCAGGATTAAATTCCATTTGCCACTGCTCCGCCCATCTTATCAGCCCATCTATATCGTCCTTGTATTCTAAGGCTTTCCTCCTCACTATTTACGACACCACCAATTTTCGTGTCATTTGCGAACTTACTGATCATACCTCCTATATTCACGTCTAAATCATTAATGTACACTACAAAGAACTGCAAGGGTTCCAGAACCAATCCATGCGGTACACCACTGGTCACAGGCTTTCACTTGCAAAAACAACCCTCGACCATCACCCTCTGCCTCCTGCCACTAAGCCAATTTTGGATCCAATTTGCCAAATTGCCCTGGATCCCATGGGCTCTTGCCTTCTTAACCAATCTCCCTTGCAGAACTTTATCAAAAGCCTTACTGAAGTCCATATAGAGTACATCAACTGCTTTACCCTCATAAACACATCAAGTCACCGCCTTGAAAAATTCAATAAAGTTAGTTAGACACGATCTCTCCCTGACAAAGCCATGCTGACTATCCCTGATTAATCCCTGCCTCTCCAAGTGGAGATTAATCCTGCCCCTCAGAATGTTTTCCAATAGTTTCCCAACCACTGATGTTAGACTCACTGGCCTGTAATTACCCGGTTTAACCCTGCTACCCTTCTTGAATAATGGTACCACATTTGCTGTCCTCCAATCCTCTGGTACCTCTCCTATGGCCAGAGAGGATTTGAAAATTTGTGTCAGAGCCTCTGCTATCTCCTCCCTTGCCTCACATAACAGCCTGGGATACATCTCATCTGGGCCTGGGGATTTATCCACTTTTAAGCCCACTAAAACAGCTAATACTTCCTCCCTTTCAATGCTAATATGTTCAAGTATATCACAACCCCCCTCCCTGATCTCTACACTTACATCGTCCTTCTCCACCGTGAACACAGATGCAAAGTAATCATTTAAAACCTCACCCATGTCCTCCAGCTCCACACACAGATTGCCACTTTGGTCCCTAATGGGCCACACTCTTTCCCTGGTTACCCTCTTGCCCTTAATATACTTTAAAAAACACCTTAGGATTTTCCTTTATCTTGCCCGCCAGTGTTTTTTCATGTCCCCTCTTCGTTCTACTAATTACTTTTTTAAATACCACCCTACACTTTCTATACTCCTCTCATGCCTCCGCTGTTTTCAGCGCTCTGAATCTGCCATAAGCCTTTTTTTTTTTTTTGCTGATCCAATCCTCTATATCCCTTGACATCCAGGATTCCCTGGACTTGTTGGTCCTACCCTTCACCTTAACAGTACATGTTGGCTCTGAACTGTCACTATTTCCTCTTTGAATGGCTCCCACTGGTCTGATGTAGACTTTCCTACAAGTAGCTGCTCCCAGTCCACTTTGGCTAGATCCTGTTTTATCATATTGAAATCGGCCTTCCCCCAATTCAGTACGTTGTTTCCGGCCCATCTTTGTCCTTTTCCATAACTATCTTAAATCTTAGAGTTATGGTCACTATCCCCAAAATGCTCCCCCACTGACATTTCTACCACTTGTCCAGCTTCATTCCCTAGGATTAGGTCCAGTACTGCATTTCTCTTGTAGGACTTTCTACGTACTGGCTCAAAAAGCTGTCCTGTACGCATTTAGATAATTCCGCTCCATTTAAGCCTTTTACACTAAGACCAGTTGATATTAGGTAAGTTGAAATCCCCTACTGTTATTACCCTATTATTTTTACACCTCTCTGAGATTTGCCTACATTTCTGCTCCTCTAACTCTTTCTGACTGTAGTACCCTCCCAGCCAAGTGATTGCCCACTTTTTGTTTTTAAATTCTACCCATATGACCTCATTTGAGGAACCTTCTAAGATATCATCCCTCCTTACTGTAGTAATTGACTCCTTGATCAACAGTGCAATGCCACCTCCTCTTTTACACTCTCCCCTATCACGCCTGAAGGTTCTATACTCTGGAATTTGAGCTGCCAGTCCTGCACCTCCCTCAACCATGTCTCTGTGATAGCAACAATATCATAATTCCATGTGTTTATCAACGCCCTCAATTCATCTGCCTTACTAGTAAGACTCCTTGCATTAAAATAGATGCAATCCAGCCTTGCATTTTTCACTTGTGCCTTAACAAGTCTATATTTGCTCTGCCTTCCGGACTGACTCATTTTCTCTTCTATATTTGATTGTGCATCACCCCCTCCTGTACCTCCACTCTGTATCCCATTCCCCTGCCAAATTAGTTTAAACCACACCCCCAACAGCACTAGCAAACTTCCCTGCAAGGATGTTGCTCCCATTCCGGTTCAGGTGCAACCCGTCCAGGTCCCACCTTTGCCAGAAACCGACCCAGTGATCCAGGAAACTAAAGCCCTCCCTCCTGCACCATCTCCTCAGCCATGCATTCATCTGCTCTGTCCTCCTATTCCTATACTCACTAGCACATGGCTCCGGGAGTAATCCAGATATTACAACTTTAGAGATCCGGCTTTTTAATCTGCTACCTAGCTCCCTAAATTCTTCTTGCAGGACCTCATCCCTCTTTCTACCTATGTCATTGGTACCAATGTGTATCATGACCTCTGACTGCTCATCCTCCCCCTTCAGAATGTCCTGCAGCTGCTCCATGACATCCTTGACCCTAGCACGAGGGAGGCAACATACCATCCTGGAGTCATATTTGTGGCCACAGAAATGCCTGTCTGCACCCCTTACGGTAGAATCCCCTATCACTATAGCTCTGCCACTCCTTTTCCTGCTTTGCTGTGCAGCAGAGCCATCCGTGGTGCCATGAACTTGGCTATAGCTGCTTTCCCTGGGAAAGCATCCTCCCCAACAGTATCCAAAGCAGTATATCTGTTTGAGAGGGAGATGGCCACAAGAGACTCCTACACTACCTGCGCCTACTACTCCGCCTAGTGGTCACCCATCCCTTTTCTGCCTGTTGAACCATTACCTGCGGTGTGACCACCTCGCTAAACGTGCTATCCACAACATCACAGATGCTCTGCAGTGAATCCACCCGCAGCTCCAGCCCCGTAATGCGGGTAGGTAGCAGCTGCAGCTGGGTAGACTTCCTGCACGCACAGTCGGCAGGGCCACTGGAAGTGTCCCTGATTTCCCACATAGCGCCGGAGGAGCATATCACAGGTGCGAGCTGTCCTGCTATAATTTACCTTTAGAAATTGACAATAGTTTCATGGTCACCATTAGACATTAATTCCAGATTTATTAACTGAATTCAAATTTCACAGTCTTTCAAATTTTACCATCTGCTGTGGTGGGATTTGAACCCATGACCCCAGAGCTTTTAGCCCAGGCCTCTGGATTTCTAGTCCAGTGACATTACCACTATGCCACCACCTTCCTATAAATACTGTGGCTACATGTGCAGGTCAGAGGCTAGGAATTCTGTGGCGAGTAACTCGCCTCCTGACTCCCTACAGCCTGTCCACCACCTACAAGGCACAAGTCAGGAGTGTGATGGAATACTGTCCACTTTCCTGGATGAGTGTAGCTCCAACAGCACTTGGGAAGCTCAATACCATCCATGACAAAGCAGCCTACTTAATTTTCACACCATCCACCACATTAAACATTCACTCCCTCCGCCACCGATGCACAATGGCAGCAATGTGTACTATTTACAAGATGCACTGCAGCAACTCACCAAGGCTCCTGCGGCAGCACCTTCCAAACACGCAACCTCTACCACCTAGAAGGACAAAGGCAGCTGATGCATGGGAACACTACCATCTGCAAGTTCCCCTCAAGGTCACGCATCATTCTGATTTGAAACTATATCGCCGTTCCTTCACTGTCGTGGGGTCAGAATCCTGGAACTACCTCCCTAACAGCACTGCGGCTGTGCCCACACCAGATAGACTGCAGCGGTTCAAGAAGGTGGCTCACCATCACCTTCTCAAGGGAAACTAGTGCAGGCCTTGCCAGCATTGCGCACTTCCCGTGAATGAATGAAATAAAACTCACCTTGCCTGATTGCATGAGGTCATTTATCCACTTGTGGCTCTGCAGTCAGGTTTGAGGGATGACCGCATGGCTACTGAGTTCTCTGTGATCTCTGTCTAGGCCTGCTTGGTCTGGAGGGTTGGTCTCTTACCGTTCCAGGGGAAGAGAACCTCCATTCTTGCCCAAGCAGACTGGAGGAGAACTGCAGAGAGGTATCACTGAACCATGGGGCCACCCTGGATCTTCTTTCAGGCATTCCTCATTTTCCCTTCTTCGGTGCCTCAACAGGTGCTGCCTTTGTGGTTACATTGAGTTAACAGAGTGCTAACAGCCCTTTAAATTTGGCGCCAGCACTTCCAGCAGCTTGATTTCACACTGCCTGTGCCACCTGAGTGCACGGCTCCTCCACCACCCAACAGTTAAGTGGCTGGCTACCATTGAATCGCTGATTCCAGCATCCCCCTCCAACCATTCAGGCAGCAGTGGCTCCTGCTTCCCGTCTCGGTGGCGGTACCTCAGGACTTTCCATAAAATTCAGCCTGTTAACTCTGTTTCTCTTCCCACAGATGCTGCCAGACCTGCTGAGTCTTTCAGCATTTTTTGTTTTTATTTAAAATAAAGTCCTTTACTTAGATTTTTTAGCTTTATAAATGAACAGATTAAAAATTGTGAAGTTCCATTTTTTGCAGATTACAGATTTGACGATCATATTCCATATTATCATAAAGTGTGAAACATTCTATTTTTCAGGATGAAAATCCTCCCAACATATCCTTTTTGAATATTCTTAAGATGAACAAGACTGAATGGCCTTATATGCTTGTGGGAACTCTCTGTTCTATTATAAATGGTGCCCTGCAGCCTGCCTTTGCCTTGATATTTTCAGAAATTATTGCAGTAAGTTTAACATTTTCCACTATATTTTGGTAACTTGGGTGAAACAATTACAAAGATTTTAAGAAACTTCATTTTTAAAATACTCTCTAGGAAGAAGAACTAATGGTAATCCTATAGACACTGTCGGTGGTTCTAATAGTCAGTAGGTACAGGTCCAGAGAACAGGATGTATTAAACAGCCTTTGGAGATATAGAGGCAAACAGTTCACAGAGGCACTGATTTATATTCTAGGATACATTCCTCTTCTTGTATACTGTAACCAGGAACTGGTCCAGCTCTTGCTTGAAGGTATTCAGTGAATCAGCATTTGGTTGCATGAGCTGGCAACCTGTTCTATAAGTCTACTATTCTCTGGGGAAGGAAGAACCGCCTAACATCCGACTTATTTCTGCCCATATACAACTTGTAAGCATGGCTCTTGGTTCTCCCTAACCTATTCAATTGAAGTCATTGGTCCACATAAGCACAAACTTGAACATTTTATAAACCTCACTCAAACTTCCCATCTCAGGTTTTCTAAAGTCATACAGACACAAATCTTTGAGCCTTTTGGGGTAACTAAGGTGTTTTAGTCTTATGGCCTTCCTCTACAGTCCTTCCAGAGCCTCAATATCCTCCAACATGTGAGGAGACCAAAACTGGACACAGAATTCTAGTTGAGGCCTAACCAGAGTCTTGCAGAATGACAGAGTGGTATGTTTTGTTTGATAGTGATTGCAACCTAGATACCTGTTTGCTTTAACTATAGCTTCATGGCATTAGTTGTGCACCTTTAGAGAGTGATGCATTAAAGTATCCAGATCTTTTACTTTCACCACCGGCTTTAACTCTGTTGGGTGTAAGAATATTCAGCATTTGATCTGCCTACACTACACTTCTCTTAGTTGCATGTATGTGCCAAACACAAGCGCATTCTTCCAACTCATCAAGATCTAATTGCAATAGTTGACTATCCTCTGCAGCACTAACACTTGGGCACACCTTGGTATCATTTATAAACTTGCGGATCTTTCCCCCAGCACCTACATCTAAATCATTAATAAAAATAGCAAATGTCCTACCATGAATCCCTGCAGGATACCCCTGATTATCAGTCTCCAAGTAAATCCAGACATATTGACTAAAGTTTAATACCTACAGGTGTTCACTTATTCTCAGTTCACTACAGCAGTTTTTTTTTATTCATGGGATGTGTGCATTACTAGTAAGGCCAGCATTTAATGCCCATCCCACATTGCCGTAGAGAAGGTGGTGCTTAGCTGCCTTTTTGAACACAACTGAGTGGGTTTTTTTTAGGCCGTTTCAGGGGGCAGTTAAGAGTCAATCGCATTGCTGTGGGTCTGGAGTCACATGTAGGCCAGACCGGTTAAGGACGGCAGATTTCCTTCCCTAAAGAACATCAGTGAACCAGATGGGGTTTTACGACAATTAATGATAGTTTCATGGCACCATTACTGAGACTGGCTTTTTATTCCAGATTTATATAATTGACTTTAAATTCTCCTGCTGCTATGCTGTATGGGCTGAATTTTAACTTAAAAAAATGGTACTACAAAATTTGAGTGTTGCTGAAAAAAGAGACACATCGCCAAAGCTTTTCGTCTTGCACCTAACAAGACAGATGCAAGAATGCCAAATTTCAAAGGGAGCAACAACTTATACTGCATGAAAAAAGGGCAGTGATTGGTTGGCAAGTCGATTCTGGTCAAGGCATTGCCATGGAGAATGCACCAGGGAACTATTGCCCCCCATGCTTTTGTTTAATTCAAAAAAACGCAATGCCTGGACATGTTCCTTTTGCCTGTAGAGGATAGGTCCCCGCATATGCATATAAGTAGCTTCTAGCAAGCATAAATGAGCCTCATTGCAAGCCCGACTGATAATCTTAAACTGGTTGTTGGTATAATTCTTAGCACACTCAGGATTGTTCAGCAAGTGCAGTTTAATCACAGAATCACGTCTAATGTTAGACATTGTGTTGGGTTTTGCAGTAGGCTGTACCTCCCAACCACTTGCGGATCGTATCAAAGAGCATGTCATTTTTGGGCTGTTCACAATAGGCAGAGTACTGACTGTACTCAACCAACTCATACTTGCAAAACTCAGAAGACAATGTCTAATATTAGATGTGATTCCATGATTGGACAGCATTTACTGAACAATGCTGAGTGTACTAGTAACACTAACAGTCAATTTAAGATTATCAGTCAGGCTCACAATGTGGTTCACTTATGCTTGCTAGAAGCTACATATATTCACACCCGGGGACCTGTCCTCTGCAGGCAAAAGGAACATGTTCAGGTGTTGTGCCTTTTGAATTAAGCATAAGCGTAGCTTAGGAGACAGTAGTTCCCTGGTGCATTCTCCATGGCAATGCCTAGACCAATCAGCAGGCTCTTTTTCGTGCAGTATAAATTGTTGCTTCCATTGATATTTGGCATTCTTGTGTCTGTCCTGATGAGTGCAAGTTAAAAAGGTTCAATAGCATGTCTCTGTCTTTTCAGCAATACTTAGTTAAAAAAAGGTGGATTTGAGTCAGGTGTTGGGTGGTGGTTGGGGTTTAAAGTCTCAGAAATCTGTTTCCTAGTCCAAAACCCGCCTCCAGCCTGCCCATTTCCATGTTTAACCGAGGCCGGATGGTGGGCAGGCAGCCAATCTGCTGCAAGGGGATGGGTTGTAACTTTAAATATGATATTGAGGCTGCAAGCCTCATTGTCATTCTACTTTTCAACTTTAACTATGGGTGTCTGGGTTTCCTGCAGACCGGGAAACCTGGCATCTTCCTCAGGTGAGGACTTGATGGATTCAGGATGTTATGTGCCTTCACACCTACATGCTGGATCTAGGGGCCTGCCTGTGAAGCCTCCGCAATTGGGCACTCCCCCCACATACTTAGCCTCCCTGAGGCCTCTGATCCCCTCCACCCCCCCCCCCCCCACCCTAGCAGGCCTCTGACCTCACCTCACAGCACCCTCTCCCCACAACAAAACCCTGATCCACCACCTTCCCACCCTTCCCCCATCCCACCCAGGCCCTGATCCACCACCCGACCAAGGTCGATTCCCCCTACCCCACCATGAGGCCTCTAACCTTGCCTCAGCACCCTCCTCCCCAAGAGGCCCAATGCGCCACCCCCAGCCCGACTTCTGATTCCCCACCACGACAAGGCCTCTGGCCTTCCTCCCATGATCACTCCACCCAAACAACAACCAGCACCCCCTAATCAGCCCTACTCTGATCACCGCCTGCTCCTCCCCCCCCCCCCCCTCCACTCCTGATCGCACCCCCTCTGACTGCCACCCCCCACCTCATCACCCCTCTCCAGTCAAACCCTCCTCCCGATTGCACTCCTCCCTCCAGTTGACCAGCCCCCAACCCCTATCCCCAGCATGGGCCTACCCGCAGCTACAGCCGTCACTAACCATCTCCTTGCCGGACCGAAGGCCCAGCCTGTCAGTCAGGCTATGCCTCTGGACGGGGAACTGATCAGTGGTATCACTGACATGCCGTGGTTAAAGTTCCACAGCGTGTGAGCGAATCCTGAATTACGTGTTACCGCAGCACCCCGCCCCCGACTTTCTGACCAACCGCTGCTTGCAGGTCAAGTCAGTAAAAATTCAGCGCCATGTCTCAGGATAATTAGTCCAGGCCTCTGGAAGACTAGTCATTAACATAAACCACCATGCTACTTTTCCCCTCTGATTTACCACTAATTCCACAAGATTCTACCTTTTATAGAGAAGCCTCTGGTGTGGCACCTCATCAAAAGCTTTCTGAAAGTCCAGGTAAACAATGTCCACCGGCTTATCCATATCCACAAAACTAGTGAGTTCTTCAAAAAAATTCATAATTCACGCCCTTCTTTTCCAGATGTTGTGTTGGGTATTTCTGATAAGGCCTTCTCTAAGTGGTCGGATAGGGAAATGCTAATGGTTCCTTTGAGCATCTTAATTATTGATGCAGTCAAGCTAGTCGGTCTTCGATTAACCGCTTCTGCCTTATCACCCTTTTTAAAAATTGAAACTACATTAGCATTCTTCTAATCTAGGGGAACAGTTCTAGACTCTAACATGCTGTTGGGCAAGAGGCTCACGTAGCACCTGTCCTATTCCCTTAAGGATGCTTGAGTTGATGGATCAGGCTGCTGACCATGATTTTTTAAGGTTTTTTTTTCAAAGATGATATTGTCATTCCATCTTAAATTTAATAATTTTAATGTTAACAGCACCACGTAATGCTGCCAGTTGACCATCATTTTCAACAGGAAAGACCAATATAAAATATTTTATTATTTCTGCTATACCCTGTCCTTGAGCATCATTCAGTGGCCCAGTAGAGTCTTTGGTCTTCTGATTTTTGACATAGTTGAAGAAGATTTTCCTATTAATACCAGAGTTGCCCACTATCCTTTTTTCCAATAACCTTTGAGCTGATCTAATAGCTGCCTTAGTTTGGGCAGAATACTAGGAGAACTCCTATTGCTCTTCTTCCAGTCGTGCCATATGATCTTGTACGTATACCTGAAAAGGACACACGAGGCCTTGGTTGAACATCTCATCCAAAGGCAGCATCTCTAACAATGTACACATCTTCCATAATGCACTCAAGTGTCAGCCTAGATCAGTGATTCTCAAAGTGTGGTCCGTGGATCACTGGTTGTCCGCGAGGGCCCTCCAAGTGGTCCGCGAGCTAGTCCAAAGTACTGGCACATAACGCCACGAGGGGGCCATGCGAGAGAACAGGCCAGAACGGTCCTCCCCACCGCAGGCATGACATCACAAAACTAGACTGACTCCTGCATGCATGGCATGAGTGAGGAAAAACAATGCAGTTTTGTATGCAAGATTTATGTTACAGTTGATTTTGTTTGATTAATATAGATGTATAATTCGTTTCTCAGAAGAAAATTATTGTGATGATTTTACAGCATATTAGAATATTTCAAATAAGCATGTTCTTTTGTAACATTAATGTTTACAATATGAAAATGTCTGTACTTTTCTTTCTGGCATGAATTAATTTATTTATGATTAAAAAATGCACATAAATTTATTACATTTAGTAGTGAAAAAGCAGCAAAATATTTCTAGCTTCCATAAGTTCCCATTAATTCTGCTGAATTTTTTTGAGGTGGCAAGTGAAAGAAGGTGAGGTAGGACAGGTAGGTGGTCCACAGGGTCTTTAGCCCAGTCTTAGTGGTCTGCGGATGAAAGTTTGAGAACCACTGGCCTAGATTATGTACTCAAGATGCTGGACTGACACTTGAATCCAAAAGCTTCTCACTCAGGGGAAGTGTGCTACCACTGAGCTATGGCTAACACCATAGCAGCATTGTATGTATGATTTATAAAGTTTTTCTGTTATGTTTCGCAAAATTGAAAAAGAAGTCTTCACAACAGCATTCATTATCTCCCCTATTCTATTCTTTTGCCTCCTTATCTCAAGAGACAATGGATACGCCCCTGGAGGTAGTCAGTGGTTTGTGAAGCAGCGCCTGGAGTGGCTATAAAGGCCAATTCTAGAGTGACCGGCTCTTCCACAGGTGCTGCAGAGAAATTTGTTTGTCGGGGCTGTTGCACAGTTGGCTCTCCCCTTGTGCCTCTGTCTTTTTTCCTGCCAACTACTAAGTCTCTTCGACTCACCACACTTTAGCCCCGTCTTTATGGCTGCCCGCCAGCTCTGGCGAACGCTGGCAACTGACTCCCACGACTTGTGATCAATGTCACAGGACTTCATGTCACATCTTTAAAGCGGAGACGTGGACGGCCGGTGGGTCTGATACCAGTGGTGAGCTCGCTGTACAATGTGTCTTTGGGGATCCTGCCATCTTCCATGCGGCTCACATGGCCAAGCCATCTCAAGCGCTGCTGACTCAGTAGTGTGCATAAGCTGGGGATGTTGGCCGCCTCGAGGACTTCTGTGTTGGAGATACGGTCCTGCCACCTGATGCCAAGTATTCTCCGGAGGCAGCGAAGATGGAATGAATTGAGACGTCGCTCTTGGCTGACATACGTTGTCCAGGCCTCGCTGCCATAGAGCAAGGTACTGAGGACACAGGCTTGATACACTCGGACTTTTGTGCTCCGTGTCAGTGCGCCATTTTCCCACACTCTCTTGGCCAGTCTGGATATAGCAGTGGAAGCCTTTCCCATGCACTTGTTAATTTCTGCATCGAGAGACAGGTTACTAGTGATAGTTGAGCCTAGGTAGGTGAACTCTTGAACCACTTCCAGAATGTGGTCGCCAATATTGATGGATGGAGCATTTCTGACATCCTGCCCCATGATGTTCATTTTCTTGAGGCTGATGGTTAGGCCAAATTCATTGCAGGCAGCCGCAAACCTGTCGATGAGACTCTGCAGGCACTCTTCAGTGTGAGATGTTAAAGCAGCATCGTCAGCAAAGAGGAGTTCCCTGATGAGGACTTTCCGTACTTTGGACTTCGCTCTTAGACGGGCAAGGTTGAACAACCTGCCACCTGATCTTGTGTGGAGGAAAATTCCTTCTTCAGAGGAGCCTTTCCTATCCTGAGTGGCATGAAACAGGGCTGTGTTCTCGCACGCACACTTTTTGGGATTTTCTTCTCCCTGCTGATTTTTTCCTGTGTGTGGGGAGATAGAGGATTTTTTTCCTACATTGAATGAGATAGCTTGCCACCCGGGCATAAGACTGGCATAGCACTTGGCCACCTGTTACAGCAACAGCTCAATTTGTATCTCAGTTGATTTTAATGCAATTAGTTTCTACAATGGATGGCAGATCTGCAATACCTCTTTTGCATTCAGGCAGCAAGGTGCAAATTTACCCTATTATCTAAGCCAAAATGAATTTCCTAACAAAGTAAGTGTTGTTTATTTTTACATCAATCATGAGTGATTTGTTTCTTGTCTTGCAATAGTAAATGTACTAAATTTGTTGTTATGTAATAATCACCATTGAATTGTATTTCTTTTACCCGACACAGGTGTTTGCTCAGGTGGACAAAGTTGCTATGCGTCGCGAGAGCACATTATTTTCCCTGTTATTCCTAGCACTTGGAGGTATCTCCTTCATCACATTTTTTCTCCAGGTAAGGTTGCATGAAATCTGTGAATAAACAGGATGCTGAACGGAGACCATTGCAGTAATCCGACTGAGAGCTTCAGATGGCATTGCAGGAGCAAAACCCACTTGGCTCATGCCTTATATAGTTTGTTATTAAGGAAAACCATACATGCTCACAGCAATGAAGAGTCATGCGGTGAATTTGCATTGTTTTTGCCTGATGTTAATGGAGCAATAACGTCCTCAAAATGGCATTATTAGCCCTACCACCCCATTCGTACTGGAGATGCAGCCAGTTCCTTTTTGAAAGGGACCTACCACCGGTTGTCCAATGCTGCCCTCCTGTTTCAGGTGATAGGCTCCTTTTTAATATGGAAATCAGTGTCCTATGACATAAATAGGACCTTGAATGCCTCTTTGAGGTCGTTTATGGCAAATCCTATGCAGTGTCTACTCTGACCTGTTCCATGGGCAATGCAACACAGAAGAATCGCAAAGGTAATTGTTGAATTATTTTTGTGGGCAGAAGTGCTCCTCCGGGACCCACAAAGATGAGGTGCTATAGATTTTCTGGTGGTTAAAACTTCAGACTGGAGATGGTGGTCGCTTTTCATTCTCTGCTGCCGCAAGTTGAAGTGTAGAATTAGCAGCAGTGCTGCTTCACTGCCAGCGGTGGTAGTAGAAGCAGATGCATTAAGGACATTTAAGCGACTCTTGGATAGGTACATGGATGATAGTAGTATGAAGGGTATGTAGGTAGTTTGATCTTAGAGTAGGTTAAAGGTTCGGCGCAACATCGTGGGCCGAAGGGCCTGTACTGTGCTGTACTGTTCTATGTTCTTCTTGCCTGACTGGATCCTTCCATAGCCCCTGGCTGTATTGCTTTCTGTGATGTTGCTGTGATCTCTCCTCTCTCTCCAGAGGGCTACTTTTCAAGGTCAAAATCTATCACATTAGCAGTTTTGTTAGTTGACACATGGCGTTCTCCCCTGCTGTGACCACACAATGGACCAGGATGTGGAATCCATGGTTATCTATTGACGTCTGAATGGGTACTATTCTGTTATGATGTGGCTACTTCACATCTTTGAATTAGAAGAAACCGATTCAATTCAGGATTATCTCTTGATAGTTTCAGGTTGGGTGTAGTTTACCCCTCTTAGTCTGGAATGTATTGTTTTGCCCTTTCAAGACAGTGAGGCAGTTTTTGAATACACAGGCCGGGTCATCTAACCTTTGGCAGCTACCTTGACAGCACATTGTCCACTTTTTTAAAGGAGAAGTTAATTTCAAAGGGTCCACATTGAATAAAGTTCATATAAAAGTTAGGAATATAAGTCTTTACTAGGCATAACAGTGCCTTTTTTGTTTACAGCTATGAACCACTTAGGATAATGCCTAAAAATAGCACAGACAGAAATAAAGTACAAAGTGTATGTTCCTGAACTTTACCAAAAGGAAGTTCTACACTTCTGTATTCAAGTTCCAAAACTTGGATGCTCAGTCCACTTCTTTGTATGGAACATTTATTCAATAAAAACTCTACATTATTTTAACTCTATTGCAAAATTTATTTGGGTGGTTATGCTATCTTTCATAATGTAATTCCATTACATTATATCGCTTTACAATCTTTTTAGGGTTTCACATTTGGCAAATCTGGTGAGCAACTGACAATGAGACTACGATACGGAGCTTTTAAGGCAATGATGCGACAGGTAAGAACCATATATTAATTACTTGGTTTTGTTTCTTTATTATTTTGCAATGTATAATTAAAAACTTTACAAATTTATGTAGTTATATTTGCATTCTACTCAACTAACGCCTATATAGCGAAAAATAGCTTTAATAGTCATCGTTGGATTCAGTTAAATCAGTAATAATGGGTTGAATTTTATCAGATGGCACAGAAGTGCAACCGCCGAGAGGGGGCGGAGCTGCCACCCCTGATGACATAGAGGGAGTGGCTGCCGCGTCCCCGGCAACAGTGTCTAGCACCACCACCCAGGCGCCGCCTCCATTTTTAAAGAGCTTTAAGCCCTTCAGGAGAGATTTAAATATTTAAAGGTGCCGGTTTGATAAAAATGTCAATAAAAGTTTAATTTAACTTTGAATCTCCTCTCCCACCCCCTCCATTGAGTACTCAATACATAAATTGATCTATCCTCAAAAAGACACTTTTTGAAATTCTGAACTATCCCCCCGAACTTCATCTTTGGCCCTCAACCCCTTCACATCATCCCAACAACTAATAGGAATAGGTTTCCCCACTCCTCCCCCCTGCCCTGAAAATTATATTCCTCCCACCTCCCAATCAATACCTCGCCTCAGAAATCCGTACGGAGTTCCGAAGGCGCACAAGTTGCAGCCGGTGGCCGTAAAATCAGCGTGGGATGTCAGGCAAGCCCCATCTACATTTTAATTAACCTCATTTAAAAATTTTAATGAAGGCCCTGCTGCCAAACGGCAGGGGGGCCACACCGAGGCCTTGCCGCCACCGCTAATATCCAGCGGGGCCTTCTCGCCGTCATGGGCTGTGGCGCGCCGCTCCCGCAAGTATTTTACGGGCCTCTCCGCCACGACCCACAACACCGAGGGCTGGTAAAATGCAGCCCATTATGTTTGTAACTATTTTACAGCTAATATCTTAGTTGCTGGCAGTTCCAATGAATTTCTGTTCTCTCTCAGGTGACTGAGATTTTAGCTTACACACTGTAATGCTAAAAATGCTCTAACCTTAGTCATCCATTGATTGTGAACTACTCTGGGATGATAAGGCACCGTATAAGTCCAAGTTGTGGGTCAGAATTCTCTCCTCGATATGGGGACGGGAACAAAAGGCAGGTGAGCACCATCACCCACCCCGATTCATTTTGAGCAAGGCCAGGTCAGGGGCGGAATGCCTAACCAGCGCTCCAGGATGCCTTTGAGGCCCCTTTGCACAATGGTGGCCCAGCAGCTGGGGCCATTATTTTACTTCAAAAGTTTTAGAAGTGCTAAGAATTGCCCCAGGATGGAGCTGCCCTCTTTCTCCCTTACCTGCAATGGCAGGCTGTAGCTTCTTCCATGATGGAGGCCCCCCTATTGGCCCTCCAGCTTGGAGAGCCCACCTGCCATCTAAAATTGGATGGCAAGAGCGCTTTATGGCCACTAATTGGCCAATTCAGGTGTTATGACCCGGTGAGAAAGGGGTCTAGGGTTCCCTCTCAGCCTTCACCTGGTCTTACCGTAACAGGGTTTAATTTTAAACACACTGTTTTTTTAGCTCCACGTTAGTGAATCCTTGTTCACTAATTTCCAATTATAAGGCAAAGAAACTAACCAAACAGATTTTCTTGGATTTAAAGAAGAAAAGTTGAACTTTATGAAACTTAAACTCTAATTCAGTTAACGCCTATGGATACGCGACGTGCCCAAGCTAGCATGCATACGCGATACACACATACAAATAGAGACAGAAAAGAGTAGAAGAAATAAAGTGGAAACGTTTGAGGCAATATCTGAAGATGGTTTTGGTTACTGTTCTTTGAACTTGCTGTAAAGTCCTTGATTTGTAGGTAGGTCTTGCTTTTTGTTGGGCCCAGTATTCTTCTTGAGCCTTGTTCGATGTAGGAGTTTCTCTCTTGAAGTTCGTATGTCCTCAGTAGGTCCAGAGGCTTGTGAGAAAGAGATGGGAGCAGACAGGCGAGGTCCTCTCACTCCAGGAGCAAACAGTCTTTTCGAGTTCAAGCTTTGTATAATTCAGAAAAAACTCAGGGAGCCAAGCAGGTTAGTCATGTGACTAGCTGGTCTGACCACGTCTGTTTGTGGATTCTCTTGTCTTAGCCGACCCTGGAATGACTCGTCTTACGCACAATACTTGGTGCTTAAAGTCCATTGTGGATTAAATTGAAGCAGGGAATAGCCCCATTATCCCTCCAAGCACTGTCTGTTAGTATGCAAATGTTTTTTCCAGCCATGGAGGATTTGTATAGCAAGTAATTTCTTCGCTCCAGCAACAGTTTAAAATCAATGTTCATATGACAAAATTAATATGCCTCATTCTTGGCAGGTGGGGGTCTAGCATGACACAGGCAAAATTGATGTCAGGTGACTGCACCCGACTCAGTGCAGGGTCAGCACCCCAGCGTCGAGGTCCCCACCCAAAACGTAAAAACGTGCCCGCGGGTTAACTGCAGATGATGATACTGTTAATAAAACTCAGACTCTAATAAAAAAGCGACAAAGTTTTAATAAGTCGTAATTCTTCTTTGCCTCCCACTCTTATTTTCTTGCTCTTCTCTCTTTTCTCAATGATTAAATGACGTTTTTTTCATACATCTATAGTAGATTAGCTTTTTAGTTTGAATTTTGTTATATCAAATCAAAAATTACAAATACACCTTTGCTCTAACTAACTTAACACTAGAAATGGAACTCAAAATCACCTAAATTTGTTCTTCGATTGCTCGAAGCTGGTTCCAAAGACCAGTTTTCCAGTAATTGTGAAATTGAATATTGTAGCTTAATTTGCCAAGTTACACTTTGATACTTTTTGCATTCTTCCCTTTACAAGCTTAAAGTACTGAATTGAATAATTCATCCACTGCCCAGAAGAGCACATGCCAAAATGTTTATGTTTAGAGATACTGCACTTAAACAGGCCCTTCGGCCCACCGAGTCTGTGCCGACCATCAACCACCCATTTATACTAATCCTACACTAATCCCATATTCCTACCACATCCCCACCTGTCCCTATATTTCCCTACCACCTACCTATACTAGGGGCAATTTATAACGGCCAATTTACCTACCAATCTGCAAGTCTTTTGGCTTGTGGGAGGAAACCGGAGCACCCGGAGGAAACCCACGCAGACACAGGGAGAACTTGCAAACTCCACACAGGCAGTACCCAGAATTGAACCCAGGTCGCTGGAGCTGTGAGGCTGCAATGCTAACCACTGCACCACTGTGCCGCATTTTTTGGCATTGGAATAAGTGTTAAATATAGAGATCTCCACATAAAAGCAACATGATTTAGTGACCCAGAATTTCTTGAAAATGTGTGCCACAATGATGGTGCATCTACATCGTACACCATTATTCTAGTTCAGAAATTTCAAGAAATTATGCCATATGAGTTATGTTAATTCTCACTCCACACCAAAATTTCCTGTGCCACCTGCCACTACCCTCACCCAAACAGTGAAATGTTAATTGTCATATCTATGTCTCTACTAACATCAATGAGAACTGGGAATATCCTGAATTAACGCTTGTTTTCTTGCTACTGAAACTTAGTCAAAAATAATGAGGCTCGTGAGCCAATTTTTACCTTATACAAATGCCAAACTATTGTGTGGATGTAGCGTTCATTGGATTCAGAGGAATAGAGATTTATAGAGGGTTTGTAGGCCTCGGGGATTTTTACAAAGTCAGAGAAGGGCAAAACCGTGAAGGAATTTAAGAATGTTTTAAATCAAACCAATATAGGTCTGGAAGGGCAGAAGTGATTCGTGAGTGGGACTTTGTATGGGAGAGGATAAGAACAACAGAGTTGGAAAGTTGGCGAGTAGAGCAATTAAATAGTTGAATTTGGAGGTAACAAAGGCATAAATGAGAGTTTCAACAGCAGATCAGCTGAGAGGGGCAGAGGTAGGGCGTATTACAGAGTGAAATTAGATTTTTTTTCTGATAGGGTATGAGATTAGAAGCTCAGCTTGAGGTTCAATAGGATGTAGAGGTTGTGAACAGTCTAGTTCAACCTGAGACAGTGGCTGGGAAGAGGGTTGGAATTGGTGGTAACCACATGACTCTTGTGATAGGGTCCAAAGATGATGCCTCCAAATTTAATAATATTTAATTGGAGGAAATTGCAGCTTGTCCAAGACTGGATATTAGACAAGCAAAGACAGCAGAGGGGCTAAGGTAAAAAGGGAACTTTCATATTGAAATCTGTGTGTTAATGCTTTGCATCGTTACTGGTTGTCTTGTTTTATAATAAACTGATCATTTTGTTGTCTGTTAAACCTAGTGTATTTTATTCTGGGATAAAGAGTAGCGTCTATGATTGACCGTATCGATAACTGGGTAAACATTTAAATATCTGTTGTGACCTGTGGAGAAGTTGAACTAGAAAAAAACAGTGCACTCCTCCTACCTCAGTCGTAACACCTAGTATGAGGACCAAGAAAAGAAGTTGGGTGGTCAGCAGTTTAGTGGGAATGGGGTCAGGGGAGCCAATAGATAATTACTGGGCTGGAAAGGGGATGACCAATAACTCTCAGACTAATTGGTGTACCAACGATGCCATTGAATAGTTTGTATGAATTCCCTAGTCTGTCAGGAAAGATTTGACATGTTCACCAAAGTGGCCTGATTTACCAATTTACTGGGACATGAATCTGATTCTGCACTAATTGCAAATAAAGGGGGTAATTTCTGTAGGAATAATTTATTAGAAAATAGTTAATTGACATTTATTATGAGGTGCACTCACTACAATTTACTGAAGTGACTCCAGCAAATGTTTGAGTTGGTCTTCAGAATTTATTAAAATTCAATATCCATTCAGCATTTAACAAACTTTTTTTATTTAACATTCTAACAAGTAATACTCCAAAATAAATTGCAAACAAGTCAAGCCCCGCCAAAAAGTTGGGTGAATGCATGGAAGTCTGGTGGCCTTTTCTCATCCGAAGTGCATAATATAACCAGTTCATTTATGTCTGTATTTCTTTTAGGATGTTAGCTGGTTTGATGATTCTAAAAACAACACTGGAGCATTGACTACCAGACTTGCTACTGATGCAAATCAAGTTAAGGGGGTACGTATCTACAGGAGTTGGCTGCTGGTTTTCACCATCCATATCCATCACAGGAGTCAAAAATTGTGATGAAATCTAACTGAATTATTCTGAAGATAATGTTAGAATCATAGAATAGTACAACACAGAAGGAGGCCATGTGGCCCATCGAGTCTGCGCTGGCTCTTTCCTAGAGCAATCCAGTTAGTCCCTTGCTCTTTCTCCAGATCCCTTCAATTTTTCTCCATGTATTTGAAGGAGAAAAACATTTTCGCGTTAGTTCTCCAATCAAATGAATATCACATTAAATCAGTAATTTAAGAGATGAAGGCTTCGACAGAATCCTGTTGCTAATTAGAAAAAACATTTGGAAATATCAAATGCTGTGTAATTAGATGATCAGATATTGCCAATGTAAATATTTGAAGGGAAAGTGGCATAATCTTTTAGATAACTATTACATAGTAATTAAACACATTTTAAATATCTGAAGAAGTAGTTAGGAACATAGGAGCAGGAGTAGGTCATTCAGTCCATCAAACCTGCCCCGCCATCCAATACAATCATGGCTGATCATCCACTTCAATGTCTTTTTCCCACACTATCCCCATATCCCCTTATGTCATTTGTATTTAGAAATCTGTCAATCTCTACTTTAAACATACTCAGTGACTGAGCTTCCACAGCCCTCTGGGATAGAGAATTCCAAAGATTCACAACCCTCTGAGCAAAGAAATTTCTCCCCATCTCTGTCCTAAGTGGCTTCCCTCTTATCGAAATATCTTAATTCATTAATCATATCTCACTGACAAATACTCCAATTTATTGTTCTAGTTAGGGTAGAGGATTAATTTCTTTAGTATTGAAAGTAGCCGATGCATATAAAGATATTTTGCAGGATATTAATATTGCTGCTTGTGCAGTTCCTGATTCACTACCAAGAGACTGAGTGCCTTACAGGAGTTTCATATAGATGTAAAGTTTAATGTAGCTGTATTTTCAATTTACTTCAGCTCAACCAAAGCAGTCTGTAAACAATGCACATCAACTCCCTAATAAACCATAAAGCTAGTTGCCAGAATGCTATAAAAAGTTGGTCAAAATTTGGGCAGTTAACCTAAATAGAAGCATTGAAAGAATTTTTTTCATCTTGTTGATGTTCAATGAACAACTTCCTGCATTCTTGTCTTTACTGTAGGCTACTGGTGTCAGACTTGGTTTGATTGCACAGAACGTAGCTAACCTAGGATGTGCAATTACTATTGCTTTCGTCTATGGCTGGCAGCTGACACTATTGATCTTAGCCATTGTGCCGATCCTGGCAATATCAGGATTGATACAGATGAGAATGCTCACTGGACACGCCAGCAAGGACAAGGAAGAACTGGAGAATGCTGGAAAGGTGGGTGATTTTGAAAGGGGACTGGCATTTGATGGCATTTTAATTTGAACTTGTAGATATAATCCAAGTCTTTATCTTCATATCTTATGGAGGGGATAGAAATTTGGGTGGCTGGGGGTGTGGGTGTCTGGCAGGGCAACAAGATTTTTTTTAAATTCATTCATGGGATGTGGGCATCACTGGCTAGGCCAGCATTTATTGCCCATCTTTAATTGCCCTTGAGAAGGTGGTGGTGAGCTGCCTTGAACCATTGCAGTCCATGTGGGGTAGGTACATCCAAAGTGCTGTTGGGAAGCGAATTCCAGGATTTTGACCCAGTGACAGTGAAGGAATGGCGATATAGTTCCAAGTCAGGATGGTGTGTGACTTGGAGGGGAACTTGCAGGTGGTGGTGTTCCCATGCATTTGCTGCCCTTGTCCTTCTAGTTGGTAGAGGTCGTGGGTTTGGAAGGTGCTGCCTAAGGAGCCTTGGTGCGTTGCTGCAGTGCATCTTGTAGATGGTACACATTGCTGCCACTTTGCGTCGGTGGTGGAGGGAGTGAATGTTTGTGGATGGGGTGCCAATCAAGCGGGCTGCTTTTTCCTGGATGGTGTCAAGCTTCTTGAGTGTTGTTGAAGCTGCAGCCATCCAGGCAAGTGGAGAGTATTCCATCCTGACTTGTGCCTTGTAGATGGTGGACAGGCATTGGGGAGTCAGGAGGCGAATTACCCGCCTCAATATTCCTAGTCTCTGACCTGCTCTTGTAGCCTTGGTATTTATATGGCTACTCCAGTTTAGTTTCTGGTCAATGGTAGACCCTAGGATGTTGATAGTGGGGGATTCAGTGATCGTAATGCCATTGAGTGTCAAGGGGAGATGGTTAGATTCTCTCTTGTTGGAGATAGTCATTGCCCGGCACTTGTGTGGCACGAATCTTACTTGCCACTTATCAGCCCAGATCTTGTCCAGATCTTGCTGCATTTCTACACGGACTGCTTCAGTATCTGAGGAATCGGGAATGATGCTGAACATTGTGCAATAATCAGCGAAATCCCCACTTCTGATCTTTTGATTGAAAGAAGGTCATTGATAAAGCAGCTGAAGATGGTTGGACCTAGGACATTACCCTGAGGAACTCCTGCAGTGATGTCCTGGAGCTCAGATGATTGGTCTCCAACAACCACAACCATCTTCCTTTGCGCTAAGCAGCAGAGAGTTTTCCCCCTGATTCCTATTGACTTCAGTTTTGCTAGGGCTCCTTGATGCCATACTCGGTCAAATGTTGCCTTGATGTCAAGGGCAGTCACTCTCACCTCACCTCTTGAGTTCAGCTCTTTTCTCCACATTTGAACCAAGGCTGTAATGAGGTCAGGAACTGAGTGGCTCTGGCGGAACCCAAACTGAGCGTCACTGAGCAGGTTATTGCTAAGCAAGTGCCGCTTGATGGCACTTTTGATGACACCTTCCATCACTTTACTGATGATTGAGAGTAGACTGATGGGGTGGTAATTGGCCGGTTTGGACTTGTCCTGCTTTTTGCGTACAGGACATACCTGGGCAATTTTCCACATTGACGGGTAGATGCCAGTATTGTAGCTGTACTGAAACAGCTTGGCTAGGGGCGGCAAGTTCTGGAGCACAGGTCTTCAGTACTATTGCCGGGATATTGTCAGGGGCCATAGCCTTTGCAGTATCCAGTGCCTTCAGTCATTTCTTGATATTACGTGGAGTGAATCGAATTGGCTGAAGACTAGCATCTGTGATGCTGGGGACTTCAGGAGGAGGCCGAGATGGATCATCAACTTCACACTTCTGGCTGAAGATTGTTGCAAATGCTTCAGATTTATCTTGATAATGATGTAGCAAAACAAATACAGTAAGTCCCCACCACTTATAACAGGTGCATTGGTGCTAATGCAATTTATTTATTTCTTTAGTTTATTTATTTAGAGATACAGCACTGAAACAGGCCCTTCGGCCCACTGAGTCTGTGCCGACCAACAACCACCCATTTATACTAATCCTACATTAATTCCATATTCCCTACCACATCCCCTTCATTCTCCTACCACCTACCTACAGTAGGGGTAATTTACAATGGCCAATTTACCTATCTGTGGGAGGAAACCAGAGCACCCGGCAGAAACCCAGGCAGTCACAGGGAGAACTTGCAAACTCCACACAGGCAGTACCTAGAACTGAACCCAGATTGCTGGAGCTGTGAGGCTGCGGTGCTAACCATAGCGCCACTGTGCCACTATATCTGTTGGATGCTTTACCTGTGCACTCTGCAGGTCTGGAAATAAACTCATGGGCTCCAGTATTTAGTAAGGCACACATTCAGGGTGAGAGGGAGGAGAGGTGTATCTCAGGTTCTTACAGGTTCCTCACCTAACAACCAGACTGATTGACAGTCTAGCAGCCTGTCATGTGGGAAAAGCTGTGGGCTGAAAAGCAGGTAGGTTTAATGGTGATGGGGAGAGGAAAAGGGTGGTGATTTTTGAGGAGGGGGAGTTCAGGGAGGAGAGCAAGTGTCGGTGTGGGGTTTTGCAGAGGAGATCAGGGGTCGGAGATTGCAGAGGTGGGGTGGGGGGGTAAGGTTGAACATGTCATCGGGGGGTGGGTAGGGTGACGATGGTGAGGGTGGGGTGCGGGGATCAGGTCGGTAATCGCATGGGCTCAGAGATCGATGGTACCTTGTTGGGCTTGGAGGAAACACTCTTGCTTCTCCTGGCCAACAAGCTGTACTGTAAAGGCAGTTAACTGTTCGTTTTCGTTGCTGGGTTTTCTGAGGCAAGGGAAGCCCGGACAACAGTAGTTGAAATTAGAAACCTTAGGCTGAATTTTATGTTATCGGCGGCGGCCGTAAATGATGGCGGCCCACACGGGTGGGTTTTACTCCACGGAGGCACCGCGATATATGCGGCGGCTCATTTACATGGCTGGGGCGGACTCCCCTCCCCCCAACCCTGCCAGATGACATGGAAGAGGCAGGCGAGCCGTCCGCGGCAAGGGCGTCCGGCGCCACTGCGCAGGCATCGGTGCCATTTTTTAAAGGGTTTCCAGCCCTTGCACTTTTTCTTTAAACATTTAAATTAAATGTAATAAAACTGATTTTAAAAATTACGTACATATTTCCAGCCCCTCTCCCACCCTCCCCCATTAACAATACTCATTCCTTGCCCTCTTTCCCCCCCCTCAAGAATAGTTACCTTGTGTACCTGACCTTCTCCACCCCCCACAAAGTTGGCAAACTTTTAACTGCCCGCCATCCCCTTCACCAATCAGAATAGTTTGACCCTGCTTCCCCCCTCCACCCTCCGCGCTGACAAAGTTACCTCCTCCCCTGCCCTCCCTTCCCACAGGTGTTGCGCCTCTTTTCCCCAGATGGGGATCCGAAGGCGCAGCAGTGCCGGCCACCGGGATGAAGATCGCAGCGGCACTTCAGGAGGCAACGGGAATGTCATTAACTCAGGTAAGTTAATGATTTTGAATATTTAAATTACAGTCCCGTTGCTGAGTGGCGGAGGGGCTGTCATAAGGCCTCGCTGCTGCCAGCAGTATCGGGATAGGCCCTGCCAGCGTCGAGGTCCGTGGTAGGCCTCATCCGGGGCAATCTTCATGCCCCCCCGCCACCCCCCCCCCCCCCCCCCCCAAAACCCTTGCTACGGATCCCGACATTGAGACCTCTATAAAATCTAGCCCCTTGTTAAAATAGCAGCATGGAGCTTTATTAAAAGTTTTCAAAGGCTGACCCATCTCCTGAGAGCGCATTGGTGGCCCACCCTTCATCCGGCAGGTGGAGGGTGGGTTTGATGCAACTTGCGTTTGGGTTTGAACTTGTTCAAATTCTAACTTCATATTTGGAGGTGAAAATGACCCCCATGATGTCTAGCAACTGCGATACCATCAGCTACAAATTTAAAATTCCTTTGAATAGGTTCACAACCTTACTATTAGCTACAGTTGTGCATGACCCATGTAAACATCTTGCTATTCTGATGCTGGTGTCCTGTCAAAGGAAGCTAAAACCAAAACTTTGGTTTCCTTTACGATTCTAAGGCTTCTCCTGTAACTCAGGTTGGCAGGAAGTTCCTCTGCTCAAGAATAGATGAAAGACTGAAAGCACTGTTTTTTTTCTGAGCTTATCCAGCTGAGAACTGATTAATATCCCATTGGGGAATACAATGCCATACAAGAGCCAAGGCAATGTTTTACTGCATGGTCATTCACCAAACGAGTTTCTTATTTTTGCTCTTTTTCTGCTCCTCCGCTTCTGGTTAAAATGCAGAATGTTAAGAAGAAATAAGCCTCTTTCACTCTCCCCACATAATCTTTGACCTAACATTTTGGACTCTAAACTTGCAGCAAATTAGCTTTCACGTTCACTCAATAAAGTTATTCATTGAAGGATTTCTCTATACAAGGAGAACATTTAATAAAGTTCATGTTTACAAGAATTATTATAATTACAAAAATTATTATAATAAGGAGAATTTACTCAGTAAACTTCATCATGATCATTTGTTTCTTAAAAGTCATGGGGACAGCTTGAGCAAATTTCCTTGGATGGGTAACCTGAAACCTATAGGGGGAATCTTCTGTTTGGGAGGAGTATAAGCTCGATGTGCTATGGGATGTTTGGTTTTAAATTCTGAAAAACACTCTAAGATGTTTGCTGTTTTAGCAAGAGCTGTAAATAACTGTTGTTTCTTGAGGATAAATGTTCTCAGTAAATCACAGGAGACTGTTGCAATTGTTTTTACGCTAATGCACAAAAACAAACTGAGTGGGAATTTTAACCTCAAAACTGGTGCGTTTGGGCCAGTTTGAGGGGGGGGGTGGTGGTTAAAATGTAAAAAAAAAATCCTGATTTCAACGTGCCCGCTTTTGGCTTTAATGGAGGTGGGGCGGGGGTCAGGTGGGCGACCAACCCTCTCCCAGGAGACAAGTTGGCACTTTAAATATTATAATGAGGCAGCTTGCCTCATTTGTATTCACCATTTGAAACCCATAGGCTAAACTAAGGCAGGGTGCTGCTGGTTCTAGAAGTGAGTGCCTTTCCATTTACCTGCTGGATCCAGCATGCCTACCTAGCCAACCCCTCCCACCCCTGCCCCACCCCCGCCTGCCCCGCAGTTGGACACCCCCTCACCCTTTACTGATTTCTACTCCGAGGACTCTGATCCCCACTCCACCCCCTACCTACTGAGGCTTCTGATCCCCTCCTTCCCACTGAGGCTTCTGGCCTCCTATCCCTCCCCTAAGGCCTCCTATCTCATCTCTCCCACCAGGCCTCAGATCTCTACCACCCCCCCCCCCCCCCCCCCCCCTTCTTGCAGGACTCTAATCTGTGACCGCCTCCGCCCCACCCCTGGGATCGTCATTCCCCAGCCCTCCATCATCCACCACCCACCCCACCCCCACCCCACCCCAGATAGAGCCCAGGCCTCCCTTGCCTGCAGCCTTCTTCGCACACCTCCCAGCCTGACTGGAAGCCAAGCCTGTTCAATTCGGCTGGCTTCCAGGTAGGGAATTTGTCAGTGACGTCACATGCACATTGAATTTAAAACTCCACAGGGTGCAGGAGGGGCCACGATTTCTGGGTTTCCCATGCTGTGCTGGTACCCCGGCTCTTGGAGGATCAAGAAGGTTCAAATTGGCTCTGTGGAAATGCAGAGGGCAAATCCTATGAAATTAGCTTCTCCTACCAGTGCTAATAAGCTCTCTCGCATGTGTCATGGATGCAGGGAGCATAGTATAGTGGGTGATTGCTGGGTGACAGGAATGTGGCACACTATCAGCTCATAAAAGGCAACATTAAAGGAGAAGATAGCTGCACCAACTACTGGAGAAAATAATGGCTGAACAGCACCTTCCAAACCTGCGACCTCTACCAACTAGAAGGACAAGGGCAGCAAATACATGGGAACACTACCACCTGCAAGTTCCCCTCCAAGTCACACACCATCCTGACTTGGAGCTTTATCGCCATTCCTTTACTGTCGCTGGGTCAAACTCCTGGAACTCCCTTCCTAACAGCAATGTGGGTATACCTATCCCACATGGACTGCAGCGGTTCAAGAAGGCAGCTCACCACCACCTTCTCAAGGGAAATTAGGGACGGGCAATAAATGCTGGCCTGGCCAGAATCGCCCACATCCCATGAATGAATAAAAAAAAAACGAAATGATGCCTTGGAGGTCAGAAAGTGCAACAAAAAAGGATCTTTGGTGTTTAAAGGTGCCTTATGCTGGGCAGCCCAAGTGGGAGTCTACCCCACTTTTTCTAATGTGGAATAGAATATCAGGAGAAAGCAGCATATAGCTGTTGGGAGAGAACTTGGATGGAACAGATCTTGCAACTTGAAGCACCTATTCAGAATCAAGGAGAAGGTACTGGCAATATTTTGTTCCAAAGGGAATGGAATGTTTGAAGGCATGGGAACACAACTCAGAAAGCATCCTCCTTTTATTAATCTCATTGTTACATTCACTCACATATAAGCATACTTTGCAGAGTACCATGGCATTGTGGAATCAGATGCCTGGAAAAAGGAACTTCCCCATTATTTTCTCCATTTAAATTAAAAGAGAAAAATCAGCCGCTTCCTTTTGTAGGCATGTGCTCCAACCTTTCAGATTGCTCAATGTTTGGCTCACACATGCGAACCAATGCATAGGCCCAGGAAAACATCTCTATATAATATATATATAATATATAATATATAAAGAACTTCTATTACAAGGCAGTTTTCTCCTGACACCATTGTAACATATTTACCTTTTCTCCTCCTAACGGAGCAGTGGTTCTCAAATTTTTACATCTAAGGACCACTTAGGTGGGGCAGAAGACCCCACAGCCCATC
The DNA here is from genome assembly GCF_036365525.1 of Heterodontus francisci. Taxonomy (NCBI): domain Eukaryota; kingdom Metazoa; phylum Chordata; class Chondrichthyes; order Heterodontiformes; family Heterodontidae; genus Heterodontus; species Heterodontus francisci. The sequence goes on along the minus strand of NC_090372.1, from coordinate 160,350,182 downwards.
TACTGGGCCTACTTCCCCCACTTCCACTTGCCACCGCAAAAAAAAAGTCATTCGAATTAATGCGAAAAATGGCACTGCTTTTGATGGGACACTAATGCGGTGATGTCTGGTTCCAGGCTGGAGAGCTTCAGTCTCATTTGGGCTCCACTTTCACCCTGTTTTTCTTCTTTGTTTCCAGCCCCACAAGTATTGAAAATCCAATCTCGCAGTCGTATGTTGTGACAACAATATAAATCTTGCTTATAAAACTACATTGTTGCTGCTTCCACTTATGACAACTTTGTGCTGAGCACTCAAGAGCTGGTCTAGTTGTGTGAAGTCACATGAGTGGTGGCATTGAAGGTTCTGGCCTGTTCGCTTGCATTTAGGACAAGCCCACAGACCACCTGGAGGGCCACACTTTGAGAGCCACTGTTCAGGAGTTTTCTACAGTGAAGAATTGTTAAAAAGAACTTAGCAGTTCATATAATGCTGCATCACACATTCTACTTAGTGCAGGTGCTGACACTTGCACCTCCAGGCATTTAGATAGTGAATTTGAAGGAGTACCAGGTGAATATTAAAATCACAAATGAGGAAGAACAAGAAGAGGTTGCAGAGGAGGAATAGGAAGCAGCTGACTGTAATATCAACACTAGGCTTCTCCAGCTGGCTGGACCAGTGATTGATACCTCACTGGACATGCCTTCAGAAGGAATGAACAAATGCTTTCAAAGATATCTTTTGAAAATGTGCAGAGCACGTTACAAGCGTTGTCTCAGAGTCCATAGCAGTGCATTTCTGACAACTCTGCACACAACCACAGTGCACTTTGAAGTATTTGCAACTTCATGGAGATCTCCAAGGAAGCCCCAGAGAGCTAAAGGGCTCCCAACAATGGAATGTTTGCTCAAGCATCCAATATTGTGCTCAAGATTAATTCTGGTGAAGAACATGCTTTGTAATTCTACTCAGCAGCTGTTCTGAGATTTGCGAGGAATGAAGATGGCAACTCTGGTCTCGCAGCAGTCATCAATGAAGTTTCCCTTTTACCTCAAATAACATTAGTATGCCGGATGAATACTAAAATCAAGCCTTGTGATATTGGGCAGTGCCTTATGCTATGTTGGAATAATGGAATAACCTATTGCAAAAATCACCATAGATGCTGCTGCTTTTTTGGTCCACCAAGAAAGAATTTTTGTATAGTTTCCTAGACATCCAGGTCAAGGTTAACATAGTCATTTGATAGAAGTAGAGCTGAATTTTACCAGCCCATTGAAGATGGGCTGGGAGGCGGGAGGAGTGATAAAATGGTGGCAAACTGCATCGGGAGAGAATCCTGCACCTTTATGTCACAGCCAGATGTTACCAAAGGCGGCTGGGCTGGTGGGAGGCGGTCATGCTGGAATGCAGCAGGATGGCAATTAAGCCTATTAAAGAGGCAATTAACAGTGATTTTACCTGGGTTTCCTAATTTTACGACAGGTGCATGGGAACAGTGGAACTTAAGAGTCTCCCCAGCTGAAAAAGGAGGCGGCTTAGCAGGAGGTCACTGTTGGCTGCAGTCAGCAGCCATTGCGAATGCTAGTGTGGCTTGGCAGGGAGGGTAGAACTGAGTGGACAGTGGAACTAGCAATCAGAAGCAAGGACAAACTTGCCGAGTATAGCGGGGGCATGCTGCGTGAATATCCTGTCTGACTTGGCACTTGTATGTAGAGAGCAAGGTAGGGAGGGAGGCCCAGAGAATTGAGTGCCGCTCTGGGCTTCATTTACTCAGACTTTGAGACCTCCATTGAGGAGGAACATCAGAGAGGGATACAGCCACAGGCAGCTGGGCAGCAGCAACCAAAGGGGCACCTGGAAGGGGGCAGGGAGGAGGGGGGCACATAACCAGCCTCTTGTCCGCAGAAGACAATATCCACCAAGGAGGGTCTACCATCAGAGACTCAACTTCCTGCAAATTTTGAAGCAGCAGTGTCGCCGAAGACTGCACCTCTCCGGGAGGTGGTCACCGAGCTCTGTGCGATGATGGCGGATCAGTAGAGCCCCATGGGAAGGGGTCAGCACCCAATACCTGTTCCGTTGAAGATCACTGTGGTGCTAAATTTCTACACCTCAGAATAATTGCAGGGTTCTTCTGGAGATATCTGTGGAATCTCCCGGTCTCTGGTTCATCACTGCATCAAGGTGATCACCACTGCCATGTTCAAGAGGGCTGGCCAGTACGTGCACTTTCATACTGATTGGGACAGTCAAGCTGAGTGGGCTTTAGGATTCAGGGCCATCACTGGATTCTTCGACTACATGCATGTGGCCATCAAGGCTTCCACAAACCAGGAAGCAGCCTTCATCAACATGATAGGCTTCCACTAACTCAATGTCTGAGACCACTAAATGGATCCTTCAAGTGCGTGCAAGGTTCCCAAGAAGCTACCACGATGCCTCAATACTAAGGCAATCCAAAGTGCCAGACCTTCTCAGGCTTCCCATGTGCCTTCAAGGATGGGTACTGGGTGATGAGGGCTATCCACTAAAGAGATGGCTACTTACACCTGTGAGGAACCCAACCACAGATGCAGAGGAGAGATACAACAGCTGCCATGGGACAACTTGAGTGACCATCGAGCAGGCCACAGACCTTCCGAAGATGCAGTTCCGATGCCTGGCTAGATCTGCTGTAGCCCTACAATATACCCAGCAAGGGTCTTGTGTATCTGCTGTACACAACCTGGCGCTACTGAGGGGAGAAGCTTTGAACTATTAGGACATCCTGGAGCACGATGCCTCTTCCGAGGATGAGGATATGAAGGAAGATGGTGACTTGGCTCAACAGGTTGAAGATCCCGAGGGACAGCAGACAAGGCGCGATGGGAAAAGCGTAAGGGAGGCTCGTGTTGTGCTAATACAGGCATGTTTCACACGAGGCTTAGTTACACACCCAGTCAATCAACAACAATAACATATTTCTTTCGCGTCTTTACCGCAATGAAACTTTCCAAGGTGCTTACAGGAGTTTTATAAAACAAAGTATGACACCAAGCCACAAAGGGAGATATCAGGTCAGATGACCAAAAGCTTGGTCAAAGAGTTAGGTTTTAAGGAGTGTCTTAAAGGAAGAAAGTGAGGTGGAGAGGTGGAGGGAGGATATTTCAGAACATGGAGTCTAGGCAACTGAAGGTGCAGCCACAAATGGATGCTCAAGAGGCGAGAATTACAGAGCACAGATATCTCGGAGGGTTGTGAGGCTGGAGGTGATTACAGAGATGGGGAGGGGCGAGGTAATAGAACGATTTGAAAACAAGGATGATAATTTTAAAATCAAGGCATTGCTTGACGGGGAATGGGACTTGGTGCGAGTTAAGACATAGGCGGCAGAGTTTTGGATGACCAAGTTTACAGAGGGTAGAATGTGAGACACCAGCCAGGAGTGCTTTGGAATTGTAAATTAAGAGGTAACAAAGGCATGAATGAGGGTTTCAGCAACAGATGAGCTGAGACAGGGGCGAAGTCAAGCAATGTTACAGAGGTGGAAATAGGCGGTCATAGTGATGGCACAAATATGAGGTCGGAACCTCGACACGGGGTCAAATGTGGCACCAAGGTTGCGAACAGACTGGCTTAATATTAGAATGTTTCCAGGGAGAGGGATAGAGTCAGTAGCTAGGGGCCGGAGTTTGCAATGGGAACTAAAAGTGATGGATTCAGATTTCCCAATATTTAATTGGAGGAAATGTTTGCTTCTCCAGTATTGGATGTCGGATAAGCAGTCTGATAGCAACAGTGGAGGAGTTGAGAGAGCTGGTGGCAAGGTAGAGCTGAGTGTTGTCAGCATACATGTACGAGCTAATGCTGTGCTTCCGGATAATGTTGCCGAGGAGCAGCATGTAGATGAGAAAGAGGGGGTCAAGGATAAGTCCTTGGAGGCACTAGAGGTAGTGGTTCAGGAGTGGGAAGAGAAGCTATAGTAAGTGATTCTCTGGCTACGTTTAGATAGATAAGAATGGAACCTGATGAGAAAAGTCCCACCCAGCTGGACGACAATGGAGAGTCGTTGGAAGAGGATGGTGTGGTCAACCTTGTCATTGAAAGAGAAAGGAAGTCTTGTATTTGCATAGTACCTTTCATGACCACCAGGCATCTCAAAGCGCTTTACAGTCAATGAAGTATTTTTTAAGTATAGTCACTGGTGTAATGCAGGAAACAAAGCAGCCAGTGTGCACACAGCAAACTCCCGCAAACAGCAATGTAATAATGACCAGATAATCTGTTTTTTGTGAGGCTGCAGGCAGGTCGAGAAGGATGAGAGTAAATTTACCTTTGTCACAGTCACATGGGATGTTATTTGTGACTTTGATAAGAGCTGTCCAATAAATGCTTCACATTCTGAAGACCTGTTGTCATTTCCTTGATTGCCCTTACCATTTTCCTGGAGCTGAGATCACATGATGCAACAGCATGGGAAATGCATTGACCTCATCTAGTGTGGTCCTTCCTGTGACAGCCTTTGTGGTAGCCAGTGAACTGTTAATGGCCCTGTAGTGTTTTAAAGAAGTAAAGGATTCTTTCAGTGGTACCCAATTTCGCAATTAATATAAGACACATACACAGCAAGGTGACATCTAATTTCAAGATATAAATCCGGGTAACCTAAGTGCAGCTTGGTGGACTTTTTCACCCATTTGTGGGTGCTGCTATGTGATTCTTCCCCCAGCACTGTCAGCTGAAGTGCAAGCAGCCTGCTGACCTTTTTGATCTGTGGCTTTCGATGACTGTGGCAATTCTTCTGTGGTTGCCTGAGGCCTGGAGGACCCCAGCATATTGAGGTCCTCCTCCATAGGTGCAGGATTCCCCTCTCTCTCCATGGCTTTGTGAGGCGCTGGTGTCCCTGTCAGAGGGGCTGAGGACCTGCTATCCACACCAGGAGTGCCCTGAGAGGAGCCCTTGGATATTGCAGATAGCCGCTCCTCCACGCTTTCAGGGCACATGGCCCTCATTTCCCATTTGAGGAGTCTGAGAACCTGGCAATGGCTGCAGGAGTCTTGTCCCCTCTCACCCAGCCATTACTGCACAGAGCTCATGTAGGTGGCAATGGTATGCAGGTCCGCGTACATCTCAGGCATCCATTGGGTGGTATGCTTGATATGGCTGTCCATGAGGATCGCCAGTCTCTCGATGGAGGAAGCCATGTGCATACACGCCAGCATCATGGCTGCACACACAGAACCATAGTAAAATTACTGCACAGAAGGAGGCCATTCAGCCCATCGTGTCCATGCCAGCCGAAAAAACTAGCCACCCAATCTAATCCCACCTTCCAGCACCTGATCCATAGCCTTACAGATTACAGTACTTCAGGTGCATATCCAGGTACCTTTTAAAAGAATTGAGAGTTTCTGCCTCAGCCACTGTTCCTGGCAGTGAATTCCAGACAACCACCGCTCTCTGGGTGAAAACGTTTTTTCTCATGTCCCCTCTAATCCTTCTATCAATCACCTTAAATCTGTGTCCCCTGGTAACTAACCTCCCCGCCTGGGGAAACAGGTCCTTCCTGTCTACTCTATCTCGGCCCCTCATAATTTTGTACACCTCAATTAAGTCTCCCCTCAGCCTCCTTAGATCACTGAAGGTAGCAGCACAGGTAGATAAGGTGGTTAGGAAGGCATATAGGATACTTGCCTTTATTAGCCAAGGCATAGAATATAAGAGCAGTGAGGTTATGATGGAGCTGTATAAAACATTAGTTAGGCTGCAGCTGGAGTACTGTGTACAGGTTCTGGGTACCACACTATAGGAAGGATGTGATTGCACTGGAGAGGGTGCAGAGGAGATTCACCAGGATGTTGCCTGGGCTGGAGCGTTTCAGCTATGAAGAGAGACTGAAAGGGCTAGGCTTGTTTTCCTTAGAGCAGAGAAGGCTGAGGGGGAACATGATTGAGGTATACAATATTATGAGGGCCATTGATAGATTAGATAGGAAAAAACTTTTTCCCTTAGCGGAGGGGTCAATAACCAGGGGGCATTGATTTAAGGTAAGGGGCAGGAGGTTTATAGGGGATTTGAGGAAAAGTTTTTCACCCAGAGGGTGGTTGGAATCTGGAACACACTGCCTGAAGAGGTGGTAGAGGCAGGAACCATCACAACATTTAAGAAGTATTTAGATGAGCACTTGAAACGCCATAGCATACAAGGCTACAGGCCAAGTGCTGGAAAATGGGATTAGAATAGGTAGGTGCTTGATGGCCGGCACAGACATGATGGGCCAAAGGGTCTGTTTCTTGACTCTATGACTCAATGACTCCTCCGTTCCAAGGAAAACAACCCTAGCCGATCCAATCTTTCCTCATAGCTGCAACTTTCAGACCCTTGCAACATTCTTGTAAGTCTCCTCTGCACTCTCTCCAGAGCAATTATGTCCTTCCTGTAATGTGGTGACCAGAACTGTATGCAATATTCCAGCTATGGCCTAACCAGCATTTTATACAGTTCCAGCATTACATCCCTGCTTTTGTATTCTATACCTCCCGTTTATTGTGCATTCCCTCACTTTATTTGCCCTCCCCAAATGCATTACCTCCCATTTCTCTGGATTGAATTCCATTTGCCACTTTTCCGCCCACTCAACCAAACTATTGATATAATTCTGGAGTCTATGGCCATCCTCTTCACTATTAACTACACGGCCAATTTTTGTGTTAGCAGCAAATTTCCCAATCATGCCTCCCACATCTAAGTCCAAATCATTAATCTATACCACAAACAGCAAAGGACCCAACACTGAGCCCTGTGGAATGCCACTGGAAAACGCTTTCCATTCGCAAAAACATCCGTCGACTACTACCCTTTGTTTCCTGACCCTGAGCCAATTCTGGATCCAACCTGCCACATTCCCCTGTATCCCATGGGCTTTCATTTTACTGACCAGTCTGCCATGTGGGACCTTGTCAAATGCCTTACTAAAATCCATGTAGACCACATCCACTGCACTTCCCTCATCAATCCTCCTTGTTACTTCCTCAAAAAACTCAATTAAGTCAAGTAAACATGACCTTTTCCTAACAAATCCATGCTGACTATCCCTGATTAATCCCTGCCTTTCTGTGGCAGTTTGTCGTGTCCCTCAGAATTGATTCTGACAGATTCTGACACCACCGAGGTCAGACTGACTGGTTTATTATTATTTGGCCTATCTCTCGACCCTTTTTAAACAATGGTACAACGTTCACAGACCTTCAATCATCTGGTACCTTGTCTGTATCTAGTGAAGATTTGAAGATGATCCTCCGTGCATCCGTTATTTCCTCCCTGGCTTCCTTTAACAGCCTGGGATGCAATCTATCTGGTCCTGGTGATTTATCCACTCTCAAGGATGTCAGACATTCTAATGCTTCCTATCTCATTATGCTAATCGTATCTAATATTGCACCCTCCTCTTTAACTACAATGTCTGCATTAACTCTCTCTTTTGTGAAGACAGAGACAAAAAACCTCATTCAGAATCCTGCCCACATCTTCTGCATCCACGCATAAGTTCCCTTGTACATCTCTGATAGGCTGTACCCTTTCCTTAGTTATCCTCTTGCTCTTAATTATACTGATAAAACATCTTTGGGTTTTCCTTGATTTTACCTGCCAATAATTTTTCATGTCCTCTCTTTACTTTTCTAAAGTAATAAGATGTTTGTGATCGTCATAAGCTTTCTTTTTCTGCTTTAACTTACCCTGTAAGCTTTCAGATAACCAGGGGTCTCAAGATTTGGCAGTACCACCCTTTATCTTTGTAGGGACATGCCTACACTGTGCCTGTAGTATCTCGCTTTTGAATGCCTCCCACTGGTTTGCCACTGACTTTTTCCTTCAAGTAGCTGTATCCAGTCCACTTTTGCCAGGTCACCTCAGTTTTGTAAAATTTGCCTTCCCCCATTTAGAACCTTTGCTCTTGTTTTATCTTGGTCCTTTTCCATGATTATGCTAAAACTAACTGTATTATGCTCACTATCTCCAAAATGGTCACCCACTGTTACTTCATCCACTTGCCCAGCTTCATTACTGAAGACTAAATCTAGAATTTTGCCCCCTCTCGTTGGGCTTGTTACGTGCTGGCTAAAAAAAGTTCTCTTGAACGCAGCTCAAGAATTTTGTCCCCTCTGTGCCCTTCACACTGTTTGTATCCCAGTTTATATTGGGGTAGTTGAAATCCCCAACTGTTATTGCCCTATAGTTTTTGCACTCAGAAATTTGCCTACATATTTGCTCTTCTATCTCCCCCTCACTATTTGGCAGTCTAGAGTGCACTCCTAGTAATGTGGCTGCCCCTTTTCTTTTCTGAGCTCCACCCATTTGGCCTTGTTTGATGATTCATTTAGCATATCATCCCTCCTCAAAGCTGTTATTGATTCCTTAATTAATAATGCTACACTCCCTCCTTTTTTATTTCCCTCTCTATCCCACCTGAAAACTCTATATCCAGGGATGTTGAGCTGCCATTCTTGCCCCACTTTAAGTCAAGTTTGCGTTTTAGCAATGATATCGTGTTGCCATGTGTCTATCTGTCCCCTCAGCTCATCGGCTTTATTTACTATACTCCTTGCATTTAAATAAATACTCTTTCACACTGCCAAACCTTTGCTTCTTCTGTCTTTCAGAGTCACACGCTAATTTTCTGCCTCCTGTTCCCTGCCCTGAAATTGTCCTATCTAAGGCTGCGCTCAGGTTCCCATCCCCCTGTCAAACTAGTTAAAACCATCCCCAACAGCACTAGCAAACCTTCCTGCAAGAATATTTGTCCCAGTCCTGTTCACGTGCAGGCTTGTATAGATCCCACCTTTTCCAATGCTCCAGAAATCTGAAGCCCTCCCTCCTGCACCATCTCTTCAGCCACGCATTCATCTGGGGTATTTTCATAATTCTATACTCGTGACCTTGGGAGTAATCCGGAGATTACTACCTTTTGAGGTCCTGCTTGCTAATCTCGTTCCTAACTCCCTAAACTCAGCCTGCAGGACCTCATCCCTCTTTCTTCCTATATTGTTGGTATCAATGAGGACCATGACCTCTGGCTGTGCACCCTCATGATCTGGATGGGCACCTCCATTGTCCACACATGGGTGCACATAGCCTCTGGCTGTTCACTTGCATTGTGGACAAACCCGCGGACCACCTGGAGGGCCACACTTTGAGAACCACTGCAAATCCAGCATCTGCCGCCTTGTAGATGACTCCAGAGGCCTGTCGTCAGCCTGAAGCTCAGCATCGCTGGGCCCTCCCACAGTCCTCCAAGTGTTAGTGGTCTGAACCAACACTGCTTCCATCAGCTGCTTGAGTGCGTCTGTACTGTGCTTACCAGATTGTGATCCAGTTACTAACTGTGCGTGACTGCTCACTGATGTGAGAGTATCTGTGCTGGTGGGGGGTGGGGGCAAATGATGTGACTTTGCATCCTCTGAGGTCTCCTCCTCCTGCTGCTCAGAGGGGTGCTCTCGCTGAGGTTCATTAGCTGGATGCTCTGTCCGTGACCAACAAGAGAGAGAAGAGTGATGAGAGGACTGTGCGCTTTACAACACGTCCTTCTGCCAACTCGCTATCTGGAGCTCTGTGTGACCAATGGTGCACACATCAGCAGTATACTTTGTGCTCTCCAGAGGATCTCCTACATCCATCCATTAGGCCACTCACTCTCTGGGTCTCCACATCCATCTCGCCATCCACAATTGCCTTGCCTGCTTCCATTGCTTCCAGCTGTAACACCTCTTCCTCCATAGGCATAAGGATGGCCATGTCGGGCACTTGACATTTCCCTTGCGTTGTGAGCTGTCTTCTCCTGCAAGCACATAAATTCTCATTGTTACTCATCCATCAAAGAGACGTTGGTGGCTGGCAGTCTGACTTTCCAACATGGTACCACAGGCATGCGGCCAGTGAGCACTGGCTGTGCAGGAGGCTTCTCTGCCTGACTGCTGCCCTGCACAGAGAAAATAATATGCATCAGACAGCCAGTGCTGCTGCCTGGGCATCTTCACTAACTGAGTAGGAACCCCTTCTCCAATCTCATATTCATCTTCAGTCACCGTTAAGGCGGCAAGCTGAATGTTTTGTGCTGCACTCACCTTGCCAGAATGGATCAGGTCATTGACCTGCTTTCAGTACTGTAACCAGGTGCAAAGGACAAACTCACGGCTGCTGACGTCCTTTGCTATTTCATTCCAGGCCTGCTTGGTTTGGTGAGCTGGTCTCCTCCTGCCATCCCGAGGAAACAGGACTTCCCTCCGTTCCCTTACAGCCTGGAGGAATCCCTCGAGAGACATTGCTGAATCTCAGAGCAACTATTGATCTTCCTTCGGCCATGTCTTCACTTTATGTTGCTATTACGGTACTCTCACTTCTCCCTCTGGTTAGCTGCATTAACATGTCCTGCTAGTTGGCATTTAAAATGGCATCAGCATTTCAGGATCCAGAACTGCCTCCCGCCCACAATGTCTCACTGGCCGCCTCCACCGCCTATCAGCCCTTAATTCACCGGCCTAGGCAATATCGCGTTCACAACTCTGCTCCCCACCTACTCAGCCATGCCACCTGCTTTCATTCCCAGCGGCAGGACTTCCTTGCTTGAGTCAAATTCCAGCCATTGAGCTTCACGATTGGGATTTTGAAACCCATCAATTAATAATATTCTTATTGTGTTGCAAGCAGCTCCTTTTATTCTGCTCTATTTAACAATATTGTTTTCTTCATTTTGAACAGATTGCTACAGAGGCAGTTGAAAACATTCGAACAGTTGTAGCTCTGGCACGAGAACAAAGGTTTGAACAAATGTATGATGAAAGCTTGAAAGTTCCTTACAGGTAATGGGCAGTCAGACTTCCTTAGTTGACAGTGTATGGTGGCTTCTGTTTAACAGGTGGAAAGATCATGATTAGGGCTGAATCAGTCAAATTCTTTTTGTACCAGAAATAATTCAGGATTTGTACCTGTTTTCGAAATTACATTCTGCAATTCCACGCATCTAAAATTGAGCCATTGTGCAGACCAGACATGTATTATTTCCATTGCTAAGTCAAGGACCTGGATTCCTTCCTACCAATGGAGAAGTGGGGGAGGTGTGCAATAGCGGGTAGGGGTTCCAGTGGCAGGGAAGCAGATAGTTTGGTGGGTAGCAGGGGAATCTCCCTTCTCCTCTTTGACAGCAAGCATGTGCTGGAAAGGCAATTATTTTTTTCATGAAGCTTTCCGCATCTCCCTTGACCTGTTAGGTTTCCTGAGGCCTGAGAGACTCGGCTGGCACAGGTTACATCTTGAAAGAGGTTAAATTTGAGCCTAATTGTAATATTTAAATCGCTAGGCCTTCTCCTGGAGTGGGTTGACTCTCCGCCCCTGATCCGCCTCCATTAAACAGGAAGTAGGTGGGTTGGGATAATAAAAACAAGAAATGCTGGCAATACTCAGCAGGGCTGGCAGCATCTGTGGAGAGAGAAATAGAGTTAAATGTTTCAGGTTAGTGACCCTTCATCTGCTTCTCTCTCCACAGATGCTGCCAGACCTGCTGAGTATTTCCAGCATTTCTTGTTTTTATTTCAGCTTTCCAGCATCTGCACTATTTTGCTTTTATTATAGTAGATGGGTTGGCTTCTGGTTTGAGACTTTAAAAATGTTTACATCTCACCTGATCCCAATCCACCCATTTTTGGTGCTTAAAATTATCTCAGTACTTCCACTGGTTGGTGAATTGTCATAAAAGGGCATAAGTTAACGACTAGTACTAGAAAAGTGAAGAGGGAAGTTAAAAGACATTTCTCACACAGGAGGTTATTAGGCCATTGGAATGCTTTACCATAAATGACTATTGACACATACACTATAACATAAAGTGGAATTGGGTAACAGTTTGAAAAGAAAGAAAATAAAAGGATGAAGTGGATATGGTAGTGTAGTGGTTAGGTTTCTGACTGGTATTGCAGATGTGGGGGCACACAGGTATGTAGTCAGATTAGGGAGGGGAGTGGCCTTGAGAATCCTTAACATCAATTTATTGGTTCTGAAGAAGGGTCACTGACCTGAAACGTTAACTCTGCTTCTCTCTCCACAGATGCTGCCAGACCTGCTGAGTATTTCCAGCATTTCTTGTTTTTATTTCAGATTTCTAGCATCTGCAGTATTTTGCTTCAATTTACTAGGGTTGGGCATTGGGCAGAACCTTTGAGATTTTATGTCAGAATGGCACGGTGGTCCTAATTATGTCATAGGACCCTGACTTGCATGCATTCATGAGGCCCCTGCGTGGCTCAGGTGGGTGCCTCAGACTAAAAAACCTGCACAGTTAAAATGGTGGCTGATGGGGGCACATTGAGAATGGCACAGTATGCCCTCTGCACTGCCCACCCCATGTATTGGTTTAAAATTGCCCTATAAAGTCTTGTGCTATGCTGCAGAATTGTCATGCATTTCTCTTTTTGTTTTTCCAAAGGAATTCAAAGAAAAAGGCTCAGATTTTTGGGATGACCTTTGCACTTTCACAAGCAATTCTATTCTTCGCTTATGCAGCATGTTTTCGATTTGGGGCCTGGCTGGTGACAAATCAATATATGGAGTTTCGGGATGTTTTCCTGTAAGTATAAATGATTGTTGCAAACATTTAGTATACAGAAAGGCAATACTTTACAAGAAGGCAATTAGGGAAAATCATTGTTGAGGTAACTGCTTGAACTATGTAAGATACTTTAAATGCAGCCAGAGTGTCCTAGACCCCAGGTACCCTTGGACGGTACACAGCGAGAGACTCAACTTGCCTCTACATCTCATCTGGCCTCCTTCAGTTTCTTCCCATGTTGTTTCGTTGAAGTATGTAATATATCTGTACTGTTGTTTATAGTATCAGTTCTCCCAAGCAATTAAGGCAAAAAATATTGGAAATACTCAACAACTCAGAGTGCATCTGTGGAGAGAACAAATGAGTTAATGTTTAATAAAGTCCCATCTTCAAATTGAGCTTACCGTGTTGTGTGGCACTACCACCATGCTAAATGGGATAGATTTTGAACAGATCTAGCAATGCAAAACTGGACATCCATGAGGCTCTATGGGCCACCAGCAGCAGCAGAACTGTACTCAACCACAATCTGTAATCTCACGGCCCGGCATATCCTCCACTCTACCATTACCATCGAGCTGGGAGACCAATCCTGGTTCAATGAAGAGTGCAGGTGGGCATGCCAGGAGCAGCACCAGGCATACCTCAAAATGAGGTGTCAACCGGATGAGGTTACAACCCAGGACTACTTGCGTGCCAAACAGCAGAAGCAGTATGTGATAAACAGAGCTAAGCGATCCCACAACCAACGGATCAGCCTAAGCTCTGCAGTCCTGCCACACCCAGTCATGAATGCTGGTGGATAATTAAACAACTAACAGGGTCAGGTGGCTCCACAAATATCTCCATCCTCAATGATGGCAGAGCCCAGCACATCAGTGCAAAAGATGAGGCTGAAGCATTTGCAACAATCTTCAGCCAGAAGTGCTGAGTGGATGATCCATCTTGGCCTCTTCCTGAAGTCCCCAGCATCACAGATGCCAGTCTTCAGCCAATTCGATTCACTCCATGTGATATCAAAAAACGACTGAAGGCATTGGATACTGCAAAGGCTGTGGGCCCTGACAGCATTCCAGCAATAGTACTGAAGACCTGTGCTCCAGAACTTGCTGCGCCTCTAGCCAGGCTGTTCCAGCACAGCTACAACACTGGCATCTACTCGACAATGTGGAAAATTGCCCAAGTATGTCCTGTACACAAAAAGCAGGACAAATCCAACCCAGCCAATTATCACCCCATCAGTCTACTCTCTATAATCAGTGAAGTGATGGAAGGTGTCGTCGACAGTACCTTCAAGCATCACTTGCTTAGCAATAACTTGCTCAGTGATGCTCACTTTGGGTTCCGCCAGGGCTACTCCGCTCCTGACTTCATTACAGCCTTGATTCAAACATAGACTAAAGACCTGAACTCAAGAAATGAGGTGAGAGTTGCATCAAGGCAGCATTTGACCGAGTATGGCATCAAGGAGCCCTTGCAAAACTGAAGTCAATGGGAATCGTGGAAAACTCTCCGCTGGCTGGAGTCATAACTAGCGCAACGCAAGATGGTTGTGGTTGTTAGAGGTCAATCATCTCAGCTCCAGGACATCACTGCAAGAGTTCCTCAGGATTGTGTCCTAGGCCCCAACATTTTCAGCTGCTTCATCAATGACCTTCCTCAAATCATAAGGTCAGAAGTGGGGATGTTCGCTGATGATTGCACCATGTTCAGCACCATTCGTGACTCCTCAGATACTGAAGCCGTCCGTAGAGAAATGCAGCAAGACGTGGACAATATCCAGGCTTGGGCTGATGTGTGGTGCGAATGTTACTTGCCACTTAAGTGCCAGGCAATGACCATCTCCAACACGAGAGAATCTAACCATCTCCCTTTGACATTCAAGGGCATTATGATCGCTGAATCCCCTACTGCCAGCATCCTGGGGGTTACTATTGACCAAAAACTGAACTGGACCAGTCACATAAATGCTGTGGCTACAAGAGCAGGTCAGAGGCTAGGAATTCTGTGGCAAGTAATTCACTTACTGACTCACCAATGCCTGTCCACCATCTACAGGGCACAAGTCAGGAGTGTGATGGAATACTCTCCACTTGCCTGGATGGATGCAGCTCCAACAACACTCAAACTCGACACCATCCAAGACAAAGCAGCCCGCTTGATTGGCACCCCATCCACAACCTTCAAAATTCAGTCCCTTCACCACCAACGCACAGTGGCAGCAGTGTGCACCATCTACAAGATGCACTGCAGCAACTCACCAAGGCTTCTTTGACAGCACCTTCCAAACCAGCAACCTCTACCACCTAGAAGGACAAGGGCAGCAGATGCATGGGAACATCACCTGCAAATTCCACTCCAAGCCATACACCATCCTGACATGGAACTAATTTGCTGTTCCTTCACTGTCGCTGGTTCAAAATCCTGGAACTCCCTTCCTAACAGCACTGTGGGTGTACCTACACCCTAAGGATTGCAGCGGTTCAAGAAGGCGGCTCACCACCACCTTCTCAAGGGCAATTAGGGATGGACAATAAATGCTGGCCTAGCCAAGCAACGGCCATATCCCATGAACGAATTTTTTAAAAAAAACAAGACACATCCAGATTCTCTTTCGACACAGCCAGTTTCTGAGTTGAGTTGAGGGAAAGATGGACTCGGGCAGCTATAATGTTCTTTCTGTTGACTGCTGAAGAACATCGGTGGGGATTTGATAGCAGACTTCTTGTCTGCTGCCCTGCAGTTTCTTTGCACTGGTCTGATTAGCACCTTTCTCCTCATAATTAAGTTTATAACAAGTAGCCCTTTGCCAATGCCATCTATTAAATATATTTTGTTTAGAAAGATTATGTGGCTTTGTGTATATATATTACAATCACTTAAAATGAAGTAATAACATGTTTATATACCGTACGAGGATTTTGATAAATTCCTTTTGCATTATCATCAATGTGTTCATCAATATCCTGTTAGTGAAGGTTAGACAATGCGTTGCTTAATTTGATTTGTGACTGTTCCAGTGTATTCTCAGCAATTGTATTTGGAGCTATGGCTTTGGGACAGACCAGCTCATTTGCACCTGACTATGCAAAGGCTAAGATGTCAGCAGCCCACATCGCTATGCTGCTTGAGCAAACGCCATCTATAGACAGTTATAATGGCACTGGTAATGTGCCGGTAAGTACTTCATTATCCCGTAATGTAGAAAATTAGGAAATGAAAGTCTGTGAAATGCTTTAATCTTGGGTTTCTGAGAAGCAACTGTCCACTGAACGGCTTCCACAAACCTGTGAAGCAAATATTCATCTGTTTGGATAATAATGTCAGAAATGTTTGTCAGGTTCCAAGAATCAAGACAACTATGTAACATAAACTATGGTTATGTTTACAAAGGCAAAATACTTTAGATGCTGGAAGTCTGAAATATAAACTGAAAATGCTGGATATTCTCAAAAGGTCACGCAGCAGATATAGAGTGAGAAACAGATATAACACTGCAGGTCGGTGACCTATTGTGCTTAAAACCTGTTACATTGGGAATGTTTTCATGTTATGGTGAAATGTCATTAATCTGAAATATTAACTCCATTTCTCTTTACACGGATGCTTTCTGACCTCAGTATTTTCAGTTTATATTATGAAAATGTTTATTTTGCAGCCGAGACTTAAAAAGAGGCTTATAGTTTAGTCTGCTCCAAATTATTTTTGTGAAGTAAACTTTATTTTGTTAATTTATTAGAGTTGAAAATTCATAAATCTTCAGTTTGGGTTCAGAAGCATGAAGATTCAGAAAGTTCGTGAGATTTAGATTCTCCAAATCTTAATCCAGCGTCTAGTATTGATACTAAAAGCACTAGTGAGCAGCAACATTCCTGAGTCCACTAAAGAAGAGGCGAGTAATCGCTCAGTACCAGGCAGCGCATTCCAGACCTTAACCGCTCGCTGCGTGAAAAAGTTTTTCCTCCTGTCACTTTTGCTTCTCTTCCCAAATAATTAAATCTGTGCCCTCTCGTTCTCTATCCTTTCACGAGTGGGAACAGTTTCTCTCTCTACTCTGTCCAGAACCCTCATGATTTTGAATATCTCTAACAAATCACCTCTCAGCCTTCTGTTCAAGGAAAAGTCCTAACTTCTCCAATCTATCTTCATAACTGAAATTTCTCATCCCTGAAACCATTCTCGTGAATCTTTTCTGTACTCTCTCCAATGCCCTCATGTCTTTCCTCAAGTGCGGCACCCAGAACTGGACGCAATACTCCAGCTGAGGCCAACTAGTGTCTTATACAAGTTCAACATAACTTCCTTGCTCTTGTACTCTATGTCCCTATTAATAAAGCCCAGGATACTGTATGCTTTATTAACTGCTCTCTCAAACTTTCCGCCACCCTTAATGATTTATGCACATATACACCTTGGTCCCTCTGCTCCTGCACCTCCTTTAGAATTGTACCCTTTATTCTGTATTGTCTCTCCATGTTCTTCCTACCAACTTGAATCACTTCACATTTCTCTGCATTGAACTTCATCTGCCACCTCGGCCCATTCTACCAACTTGTCTATGTCCTTTTGAAGTTCTACACTATCCTCCTCACAGTTCACAATGCTTCCAAGTTTCGTATCATCTGCAAACTTTGAAATTGTGCCCAGTACACCAAGGTCTATATCATTAATATACATTGGGAAAAGCAACGGTCCCAACACTGATCCCTGGGGAACTCCACTACAAACCTTTCTCCAGCCTGAAAAACATCCATTAACCACGACTGTTTGTTTCCTGTCACTCAGCCAATTTCGTATCCATGTTGCTGCTGTCCTTTTATTCCATGAGCTACAAGTTTGCTCACAAGTCTGTTGTGTGGCACTGTATCAAACACCTTTTGGAAGTCCATGTACACCACTTCAACAGCATTTCCCTCATCAACCCTCTCTGTTACCTCCTCAAAAACTCCAGCAAGTTAGTTAAACATGATTTCCCCTCAAGAAATCCATGGTGGTTTTCCTTAATTAAATCGCATTTGTGCATATGACTATAGATTTTGTCCCTAATTATTTTTTCTAGATGTTTTCCCACCACCAAAGTTAAACTGACTGGCCTGTACTTGCTGGGCTTATCTTTACACCCTTTTTTGAACAAGGGTGTAACATTTGCAATTCTCCAGTCCTCTGGCACCACCCCCGGTTCTAAGGAAGACTGAAAAATTATGGCCAGTGCCTTTGCAATTTCCACCTTCACTTCTCTTAATATCCTTGATGCATCTCATCCGGCCCTGGTGCTTTATCCACTTTAAGTACAGACAGCCTATCTAATACTTATTATTTATAAATTTTAAACCCCTCTAGTGTCTGAATTATCCCCTCTTTCAACATTGCCTGGATTGCATCTTCTTCCTTGGTAAAGACAGATGCAAAGTATTCATTTAATACCTCAGCTATGCTCTCTGCCTCCATGTGTAAATTTCCTTTCTGGTCCCTAATTGGCCTCACTCCTCCTCTTACCATCCTTTTACTATTTATATGCCTATAAAAAACTTTGGGATTTCCTTTAATGCTAACTGCCAGCCTCTTTTCATGCTTTCTTTGCTTCTCTTATTTGATTTTTCACTTCCCTTCTGGACCTTCTATATTCAGCCTGGTTCCCAATAGTATCTTGTACCTGGCATCTGGCATAAGCAGCTTTTTTCTTCTTTATCTGAATCTCTATCTCTTTTGTCATCCAGGGAGCTCTGGATTTTTTTTGCCTTTTCCCTTTCGAGGGAACATACCTTGACTGTCCCTGAACTATCTTCTTCATTGTTCATCTATCAGTTTTTCTGCCAACTTTTGACTCCAATTTATTCGCCCCAGCTCCATTCTTACCCCATTGAAGTTGGCCTTCCCCCCCCCGTTAATTATTCTTACCCTGGATTGTTCTTTGTCCATTTCCGTAGTCAGCCTAAACGTTATGATACAATGATCACTATCCCCTAAATGCCATCCTACTGATACTTGATTCACTTGGCCCACCTCATTCCCAAGAACCAGGTCTAGCAGTGCCTCCTTTCTTGTTGGACTTGCAACATACTGTTGTCGAAAAATTTTCTGAACACGCTGTACGAACTCTTGCCCCTCACTGCCCTTTACATTATTATTATCCAAGTCTATGCTTGGATAATTAAAGTCCCCCATTATAACTACCCTATAATTTTTGCACCTCTCTGTAATTTCCTTGCAAATTTATTCCTCCATGTCCTTCCCACTAGCTGGTTGCCTGTAGACAACACCGAGCAATGTAACTGCACTTTTTTTGTTCCTTAGCTCTAGCCAAATTGATTCTGTCCTTGACCCCTCTGGGACATGCTTTTTCTCCAACACTGCAATGCTGTCCCTAATCAATACTGCCACCCCCTCCCCCTTTTTTCCCTTTCCTATCTTTCCTGAACACCTTGCATCCAGGAATATTTAACACCCAGTCCTGCCCTTCTTTGAGCCAGGTCTCTGTTAAAGCCACAACATCATATTTCCACATGGCAATCTGCTCCTGTACCTCACCAGTCTTATTAACCACACTCCGTGCCGTCACATACATGCACATTAAACCTGATTCAGACTTTATTACTTTCTCCCTTACTCTGACCCCACCTAATAACGTACTAGTCCCTACTCCCCCAGTATTCTGTGCATCTTGGTATTCCTCTCTAATACTTGCTCCTGGTTCCCACACCCCAGACAAGTTACCAGTTTTGCTTCGCTCCAATCTGAGCTCCCTCTCAGATTCCCAACACCCTGACAATGTAATTTAAACCCTCCCAAACAGCACGAGCAAATCTCCCTACAAGGATATTTGTCCCAATCCTACTAAGATAGAATCTGTCCATCTGGTACAGGGGTCCCACCTGCCCCAGAACCGGTCCCAATGTCTCAGGAATCTGATGCCCTCCCTCCTACACCAGTTCTCCAGCCACATGTTCAATCGCTTAATTCATTTATTCTGATGCTCACTTGCACATGGCACTGGGAGTAATCTGGAGATTACTGCTTTTGAGGTCCTGCTTTTTAATCTCCTTCCTAGCTCACTAAAATCTGCTTTCAGGACCTCATCCCCCTTCTTACCTATGTCATTGGTACCGATGTGGACCACGACCTCTGGCTGTTCACTCTCCCCCAGAAGAATGTCCTGCAGCCACTCCGTGACCCCGGCACCAGGGAGGCAACACACCATCCTGGAGTCACGTTTACTGCCACAGAAACACCGGTCTGTTCCCCGAACTAATGAATCCCCTGTCACTACTGCTTTTCCACTTCTCTTCCTCCCCTCCTGTGCAGCTGAGCCACCTCTGGCGCCACAAACTTGGCTTTGACTGCACTCCTCTGAGGAGCCATCACCCTCATCAGTATTCAAAATGGAAAACCGATTAGTGAGTGAGATTGTCTCGGGGGACTCCAGCACTACCTGCCTGGTCCTCTTAGACTGCCTGGCGGTCACCCATTCCCTATCTGCCTGCATACTTCAAAGTTGCGGTGTGACCACCTCCTTAAACGAGCTATCCACGTAGTCCTCCGCCTCGCGGATGCACAACAGTGACTCCAGCCGGCGCTCAAGTTCCGAAACCCGGAGCTCAAGTTTCTGCAGCCGGTGACACTTCCTGTAGATGTGTTCGTCTAGGTCACATGGTGCATCCATGACTTAGGAACATATGAAGAAGATAGGAACATAGGAGCAGGAGTAGGCCATTCAGCCCGTCGAGCCTGCCCCACCATTCAATACGATCATGGCTGATCATCCACTTCAATGCTTTTTTCCTCATATCCTCGTATGTCATTTGTATTTAGAAATCTGTCAATCTCTGTTTTAAACATACTCAATGACAGGGCTCCCACAACCCTCTGGGGTAGAGAATTCCAAAGATTCACAACTCTCTGAGTAAAGAAATTTCTCCTTATCGCTGTCCTAAGTGGCTTCCCCCTTATTTTGAAATTGTGTCCCCAGGTTCTAGACTCCCCAAGCAGGGAAAACATCTTAGCTGCATCTACCCTGTCTATCCCTTTAAGTATTTTGTAGATTTCAATGAGATCACCTCTCATTCTTCAAAACTCTCCAGTTTCTCCAATCTCTCTTCCTAGTACAGTCCTGCCATCCCGGGAATAAGTCTGGTGAATCTTTGTCGCACTGCCTCTATGGCAATAATATCCTTCCTCAGGTAAGGGGACCAAAACTGCACACGGTACCCCAAGTGCAGTCTAGCCAAGGTTCTATACAATTGAAGCAAGACTTCACTACTCCTGTACTCAAATCCTCTTGCGATAAAGGCTAACATATCATTAGCCTTCCTAAGTGCTTGCTGCACCTGCATGTTAGCCTTCAGTGACTTATTGACAAGGACACCCAGGTTCCTTTGTACATCTACACTTTATAATCTCTTACTCTGCACATCTGTTCCTTCTACCAAAATGGATAACCTCACATTGTTCCACAATATATTCCATCTGCCATGTTCTTGCCCACTCACCATGTCTGTCCAAATCCCCTTAATGCCGCTTTGCAAATTCCTCACAACACACATTCCCACCTAGTTTTGTGTCATCCACGAAGTTGGAAATACTACATTTGGTCCCCACATCCAAATCATTGATATATATTGTGAACAGCCGGGGCCCAAGCACTGATCCCTGAGGTACTACACTAGTCACAGCCTGCTAACGTGAGAATGACCCGTTTATTCCTACTCTCTGCTTTCTGCCTGTTAACCATTACTTAATCCATGCCATAATATTACCTCCCATTCAATGTGCTTTAACTTTGCTAACCAACCTCCTGTGGGGGACTTTATCAAAAGCCTTCTGAAAATCCAAGTATACCATGTCCACCGACTGCCCTTTGTCAATTCAGTTAGTGACATCCTCAAAAAAACTCCCAACAGGTTCGTCAAACATGATTACCCATTCATAAATCCATGTTGACTATGCCCAATCATATCATTATTATCCAAGTATCCATTTATCACATCCTTCAGAATAGATTCTAGCATCTTCCCCAACGACTGATGTAAGGCTAACATGTCTGTAATTCCCTGTTTTCTCTCTCCCTCCCTTATATAGTGGGATGACATTTGTGACCTTCCAATCTGCAGAAACTGTTCCTGAATCTATAGAATTTTGGAAGATAATCACCAATGCTTCCACTATCTCCATAGCTACCTCTTTCAACACTCTGATGTAGAATATCAGGTCCTGAGGACTTATCAACGTTCAGCCCATTAATTTCTCCAATACCACCTTCTTACTTATCCTAATTTCCTTCAATTCCTCATTCCCCCTAATCCCTTGGATCTCTAATTCTGGGAGATTTATTTATTTATTTTTATTTATTTAGAGATACAGCACTGAAACAGGCCCTTCGGCCCACCGAGTCAGTGCCGACCATCAACCACCCATTTATACTAATCCCATATTCCTACCACATCCCCACCTGTCCCTATATTCCCCTACCACCTACCTATACTAGGGGCAATTTATAATGGCCAATTTACCTGCAAGTCCTTGGCTGTGAGAGGAAACTGGAGCACCCAGCGAAAACCCACACGGTCACAGGGAGAACTTGCAAACTCCGCACAGACAGTACCCAGAATTGAACCTGGGTCGCTGGAGCAGTGAGGCTGCAGTGCTAACCACTGCGCCACTGTGCCGCCCATTTTTTGTATCTTCCTCAGTGAAGACAGACACAAAGTAATCATTTAGCTTCTCTGCCTTTTCCTATTCCCCATTATAAATTCTCCTGACTCTGCCTGTAATGGACCCACATTTGTCTTGGCCAAACGGTTCCTTTTTATATACCTGTAGAAGCTTTTACAGTCCGTTTTTATATTTTTTTGCTAGCTCACATTCTTATTCTGTTCTCCCTTTCTTTATCAGCTTCTTCGTCCTCCTTTGCTGTATTCTAAAATACTCTCAATCCTCAGTTTTACTACTATTTCTGCCAACTTTATAGGCCCTTTCTTTTAATCTCATACAATCCTTAACTTCCTTTGTTATCCATGGTTGACTGCCTTTACTTTTGGGGTTATTGTGCCTTGAAGGAATGCTGTAAACTATGTAATATTTCTTTAAAGACTATCCATTACCTATGTACTGTCATACCTTTTAATGCATTTTCCCAATCCACCTCAGCCAATTTGCCCCTTCATACCTTCAGAATTTCCTTTGTTCAAATTTAACACCCTGCCTTCAGATTGAACTACCTCGCTTTCAAACATAATGTTACATTCTATCATATTATGGTCACTCGTCCCTAAAGGTTCTTTTACAACAAGATTATTAATTATCCCTTTCTCATTACATAAAACTAGATCTAAAATAGCCTGTTCTCCAGTTGGTTCCTCAACATACTGCTCTAGAAAACCATCCCTAACACATTTCAGAAACTCGTGCTCCACAGCATTAGTGCTCATTAGGTTTACCCAGTCTATATGCAGATTGAAGTCACCCATGATTACTGTATTACCCATGCCACATGCTTCTCTAATTTCCTGATTAATACCATGCCCCACAGTACCACTACTGTTTGGTGGCCTATTAACAACTCCTACCAATGTTTGCTGCCCCTTGCTGTTTCTTAACTCCACCCAAACAGATTCCACATTTTGTTCTTCCGATCTGAGATCCTCCCTTACTAATGTACTGATCCCATCCCTTATTATCAGCACAACACCATCTCCTTTTCCTTTTTTGCCTGTCCTTCCTATATGTCGAATATCCTTGAATATTCAGTTCCCAGTCTTGGTCACCCTGTAGCCACTTTTCTGTTATGGCAATTAGATCATACCCATTTACCTCTATTAGGGCCTTTAAATAATTGACCTTGTTGTGAATGCTGCATGCATTCAGGAGTGACCTTAACCTTGTCGTTTTGACATTATTCTGCATTCTAAGCTTAGTTGATGCTCGCCTTTGTTTCGCCTGCCTTGCCACTGTCACTTGCTATTTTTCTACATCCTGTTATAGTTATACTTTCTTCCAATTTGAGCTACCCCTCAGGTTCTCATCCCCCTAACAAGCTAGTTTAAACTGTCCTCGACAGCACTAGCAAATCTCCCTGTGAGGATATTAGTTCTGGTCCTGTTGAGGTGTAGGTCGTCCATCTGGTACAGGTCCCACCTACTCCAGAACTGGTCCCAATGCCTCAGAAATCTGATGCCTTCCCTCTTACACCAATTCTCCAGGCACATGTTCAGTCGATGAATCCTCCTATTCCTATGCTCACTGGCATGTGGCAACTGGTAGTAATCCTGAGATTTCTGCTTTGGAGGTCCTGCTTTTTAATTTCTTTCCTAACTCCCTAAAATCTGCTTTCAGGACCTCATCCCTCTTCCTCCCTATGTCATTGGTACCAATGTGGACCACAACCTCTGGCTGTTCACCCTCCCCAGAAGGATGTCCTGCAGCCGCTCCGTGACATCCTTGACCCTGGCACCAGGGAGGCAACACACCATCCTGGAGTCACGTTTCCTGCCACAGAAAAGCCTGTCTGATCCCCTGACTATTGAATCCCCTATCACTAGTGTTGTTCCACTCTTTTTCCTCCCTTCCTGTGCAGCTGAGCCACCCTTGGTGCCTCAGACTTTGGTCTGGCTGCACTCCCTCAAGGAACCATCGCTCTCACAAGTATCCAAAATGGAAAACCGATTAGCAAGCAAGATAGACTCAGGAGACTCCTGCACTGCCTGCCTGGCTCTTTAGACTGCCTGGCAGTCACCCAATCCCTCTCTGCCTGCATGCTCCTAACCTGCGGTGTGACCACCTCCCTAAACATGCTATCCATGTAGTCCTCTGCCTCGAGTGACTCCAGCCACCGTTCGAGTTCTGAAACCTGGAATTCAAGTTTCTGTAACCGGTGACACTTCCTGCAGGTGTGTTCATCTAGGACACGTGATGCATCCATGACTTCTCACATACTGAAGGATGTACATTCCACTAGGCAGAGCTGCATTGCCATACCTTAACTTTACAGACGATTTATTATAAGTAGAATAGCTTACCAGGCACTCACCAAACAGCTCCTTCCACTACACCGAAGTGGGAACCAAGTACTGGAGGGTTAAAAAAGTCTGAAAAAAAGTAGAAAAATGGAGCACCTCCCCCGCCCCCCTTCTCCGAACTCACCACTCACCAAACCCGAATCTCCACACTCAGCTTGAAGGATGCATCCAGACCTCTGTATTTATACCTTTTGAAGCTAAAACTGCAGCAACCAGATTTGACTGGTTAGCTACTCAACTAATCAGTTACTCTGTTGTAGAGCCTGTTAATCCCTGCCTAAGACTGTAAGAAACTTGCTTTACTTTCTTAACCCTACTTTACTTCATTAACCCTACTTTACTTTCTTAACCACACTTTATCTAGAGAGTAAATCCCACTTAAATGCTAACTGCAGACTAGACTTTTATAAAGATACAGTTTCTTTGTGTGTTTCCTTTCATTGGGGCCAAAAAGCTGAATTCTTCTTTAGTGGATTGTGGACGCTTAGACCTTAGCTGGATTCTTTAAATCAATGAAATTGTTGCTTCAAAGAACTATCAGTCTTAGACATTGCAGTTTCATATTGGGCAGATACAAAATGATTGCCTCTCGTAAATATCAGGGCCATGATCTCTGGTGACGGATTATTGTTTGCTTGACCCAGGTATATTAGCGTAGTGGTTATATTACTGGACTCATACTCCAGAGGGTCATACTAATAATCCAGAGACCATGAGTCCAAATCCTACGATGGCAAATTGAGTATTTAAATTCAGTTTAAAAATCTGGAAATAAAAAGTCGGTACTGGTAAAAGTGAAGTTGTTGGATTGTCATAAGAAACTCAACTGGTTCACGAAAGTCCTTTAGGGGAGGAAACCTGTCATCCTTACCGGGTCTTGTCACTTTGTGACTCCAATGCCACATGGAATCAACATGGTTGATTCTTAATTCCCTTCTTCAGTTTTATCAAAGCACCAGAAATAACATCCACTTCCCAATAATGACTTTTTAAAAAATGACAACATAAGCAGCCCTTATTATTACATCTTCAATCAAGGAGTTCCATTGCAGTATCTACAGAAATCTTCACAGTTGACACCTGAGGTCTAAAAGTAAGTTCTGACATTTTATCAAATAAATGTGAGCACAAATGTTCTAATAAAATGTTACTCTTTAGCTGTACAGATGTAAATTTTTGCCTTGTACATTCCCGTTTGCTTTCTAAGACTGTAAATAGACATTTAACATTTGAAAAATGTATCTTTGCAAAATTAATTTAGGATATGTTTATCTTGAAATGGTATTAAGTGTTATTTTCTAATTTTTTTTTTTAAGGATACATTTGAGGGAGTAGTCAAGTTTGAAGATGTTAACTTTAACTATCCTACTCGCCCTGATGTGAAAGTGTTACAAGGTTTGACCATTTCAGTTGGGAAGGGACAAACCTTGGCTCTCGTGGGCAGTAGTGGCTGTGGGAAAAGCACCACTGTTCAGTTGCTGGAGAGGTACTATGACCCACTACATGGAAAAGTGGTAGGTGATTTACTCTTTTACAACAGAATCAGCATTTTGACTACTTATTTTGTTTAACCAACATAATCATCTATGTTTTCACAAATTGAAGGACAGTCCGGATAATGGAAACTTTGGTCTTGATTTTTCTTAGAATTATCACTTATTTATGGGCAATTTTGGTATTGTACACTGACTAAAACGGGACAGTCAGACCTACCACCTTAAATTCACCTACAAAAAAAGTTGTTGGCATTTTCCGTCCCAGAGTCTCCCCATTCCCCTTTAACACTTGAATCTGCCCCATCATATTTAAATGGAGTTGGGTTGCTGTGCCCAATTTTACCAATGAACTTCCAAACCAACTTAATACCACCACTGTATAAGTGGCTGAATGAGCAGCGCAGTGGTATCCCTGAGATGAATACTGCATTGAAAAGACCATTTTGTTTGCTATAGATGAAGGTTTGTGTTGCTTTGCCTGCATATAGGTTATGGATATTTAGTGCTTTGGAGGGTCTGTCAGCACATTTCCTGCCTTATTTAGTCAGCCCTGCAGAAAGTGCATTTTTGTGCTAGGGACATGAATCTCTCAATGGGAAGCTCTTTTCCTGACTTTTGACGAAGAAAAAGGATATGGAAGATATTAGATTTGGAAGTATTTCATGTGAGAAATCACAAAGGATATTTGTATTTTACACGCAGGTACCTGCTGGTATTTTTATACACTAATGGGATGTGAGCATCGCTTGCAAAGCCAGCATTTGTTGCCCATTCCTATTTGCCCTTGTGAAGGTGGTGTTGAGCTGTCTAGGGTTTACGGAGCAAGACGGTCTTATTTAGGTTCCTTTGCGTTTACTGCCTCTAAAGGCTCTCTGTTCCGCCCAGAGGTAACTGAGGAGATTGATCAGCTGCTGGCTGAAGACCTGCAGCCCACTTCTACCAGGAGAACAGCATTGTCTGAAACAGTCAAAGTCACCACTGTCTTGAATTTCTTTAAGACTGAATCCTCCCAGACAGCATCTGGTGACCTTAAAGTCAGACAGCACATCATTATTGTATAGAGAAGGCCACTGATGTTATCTTTAAGTGGACCATGCAGTCAATTTCCTTCTCAGTGGAACCAGATTAATAAAGAGAGAGAGCCAATCAGTTTTACTGACTGGGACAGTTCTCACAGGGACAATGAGCAACATATGTGGCACTCAGAGCTCCATATGAGAATTTCAGTGCTGATTCACTGCAGGCACTTTGCTAAAAGTATTCAAGTGAGGCCTGAGCAAGAAAATCAACATAATCAACCCAAAGAACTTTGGACACCAAAACTGTCCCCAGTGCCTTGACTTGCCTTGACCAACCTATTAAACCTCTCCCTGCACTATGTGGCAATTCTTGGGATGGTGGAAATTGCACTAACCGATTCAGGAGCTGCCTTCCATGGGAGCTGTCCTCGGTCCCCAAGGGTCTTTCCCTTCTAGCCCTTACTTAAGCCATTTGGCCTCCTTTGAGGCAGTTGTTCGACACTGCTGTACCACTCTTTTTCCCTTCCTCTGAACAGCAATAATGCAGTGGTATTACCACTCCTTTCCCACCCCACAAACATAATTAGGGCCCCAGGTGGAGAAACTGGTGATACTGACAATGTCATGCGGACAGGAGGAAGTTCTGTTCTGCCACTAACCTTCCAATCAGAAGAAGATCCAGCCCTTTGTCTCCAGATTAATCATTTCTCTTGACTTTATCAAGTAACTTTACAAGTGAATTCTTTATTCATTCATGGTATGTGAGCATCGTTGGCAAGGCCAGCATTTATTCCCCATTACTAATTGCCCTTGAGAAGGTGGTGAGCTGCCTTCTTGAATCACTGCAGTCCATGTGGTGTAGGTACAGCTACAGTGTTGTCAGGGAGAGAGTTCCAGAATTTCGACCCAGCAATGATGAAGAAATAGCAAGGTATTTCCAAGTCAGGATGGTGTGTGACTTGGAGGGGAGCATGCAAGTGTTGGTGTTCCCGTTGGGCCTGTTGACCTTGTCCTTCTAGGCAGCAGAGATCGCGGGGTTTTGAAGGTGCTATCTTCCTTTATGCTAGGTATGACTCTAGCCAGTGGACAAATTTCCCCTGATTCCCATCAACTTCAATTTTGCTGGGTCTCCCTGAAGCCATACTGAATCAAATATTGCCATGATGTCAAGGGCTGTTGCTAACCATCAAACTGACAATGTGGAAAATTGCCCAGGTATGTCCTGTCCACAAAAAACTGAGCAAATCCAATCGGCCAATTACAGTCCCATCAGTCTACTCTCAATCATCAGCAAAGTGATGGAAATTGTCATCGATAGTGTTACTGCTGACCAATAACCTGCTCACCGATAGTCCAGGTTCCGCCTGGACCATTTGGCTCCAGACCGCATTACAGCAGCCAATCTCACCTCACCTCTGGAATTCAGCCCTTTTGTCCATGTCTGAACCAAGCTGTAATGAGGTTTGGAGCCGTTTAGTCCTGCCAGAACTGTGATGGAGTCTCCGGTTTGCAAGACCAATGGAGGAGCATGTGCGGACTGTTGTCTGAACAGATGATTTGTTGAATTCTGACAGGTACATTGACTCTGGTTTCAAGGCTTTTTTTTAGACAGTCCCTAACTTAAAAGTGAATCTAAAATTTTCAGGATTCTGGGAAGTCAGAACTGATTGGAACCAGATAAGACAGAATTATTTGACCAGAGGTATGTGACTAAGCTATCCAAATTCAGATTGCAAGATTGCAGAATTGAAACAGGCTGCAGGCTGTTGGGCAGATGAGCTGCAGAGTGAGAAAGCTGAATCTGGGAGTTCACCACCAGAAAGTACGAGTTGTTGCAGCTGTTTTCGGTTACTTAAGGTAATACCAGTAGAACAATGCCATCAAGGCTGTCGTGAACTGAACTAAGGAAGTTCCAGAATGGGTCACAGTTTTGATGACTACCATACTTGTGAAGTTTGGGAGTGCAGGGGAACTGCTGTCGGATGAAAATCAGCGACTACATTTTGGAAGGTGTGATCAGGAGATCTGCCTGAAAAAGTTCAGAGTTCTGAAGAACCTTGTGGCTCTAATTGGTGCCACATATGCTGAGGGAATTTCCCAGTAAATCCATGAGATCTATCTTTTTGGTATCTGATAATTAATGTGTAATCTGTAAATTGTATATTGACCATGATTTGACTCTTAATTCATGTTGATTTTGATTTGATTATTAAAGTAAAATTTATAAAAATTAAATATTGTCCATTTTTTAATTGGAGCCAATCGGTAAATTTGCTCTTTTTGTTTGTTGATCTCCACGGAGATCATAACTGAACCTAAACTGAACATCGGTGAACAGGTTATTGGTGAGTAAGTGCCGCTTGATAGCACTGTCAATGACACCTTCCTTCACTTTGCTAATGATTGAGAGTACACTGATGGGGTGGTAATTGGTCAGATTGGATTTGTTCAACTTTTTATGGACAGGACGTACCTGGGCAATTTTCGACATTATCCGCCTGATGCCAATGTTGTTGTGGACCAGCTTGGTTAGAGGAGCAGCTAGTCTTCAACACTCGGGATGTGATCAGGGTCCATAGCTTTTTCAGTATCCAGTGCATTCAACGTTTCTTGATATCACATGGAGTGAATCGAATTGGCTAAAGACTAGCTTCTGTGAGGGTGGGGCCTCAGGAGGAGGCTGAGGTGGATCATCCACTCTGCACTTCTGGCTGAAGGTGGTTGCAAACACTTCAGCCTTGTCTTTTGCACTGACCTGCTGGATTCCGCCATCATTTGAGGATGGGGATATTCATAGCGTCCCCTCCTTCCATTAGTTGTGTAATTGTCCACCACCGTTCATGACTGGATGCGACAGGATTGCAGAGCTTTGAGCTAATCCATTTTTTGTGGGATCGCTTAGCTCTGTCTTTAGCATGCATGTCGTTCTGTGTTGTAGCTTCACCAGGTTGGCTCCTAAGTTTTAGATATGCCTAATGCTGCTCCTGGCATGCTCTTCTGCATTCTTCTTTGAACCAGGGTTGGTCCCCTGGCTTGATAGTAATGGTGGAGTGAGAAATATGCCAGGCCTTGAGGGGTTACAGATTGTGGTGGAATACAATTCTGCTGATGTTGATGTAGTTCTGAGCTGCTAAATCTGTTCTGAATCTATCCCATTTAGCACAGTGGTAGTGTCAAACAGCATGTTGGAGAGTGTTAAGATGGAACTTTGTTTCCATAAGGATTGTGTTGATCACTCTCATCAATACTGTCATAGGCAGATGCATCTGTGATAGGTAGATTGGTGAGAACAAGGTCAAGCAGGTTTCTCCCTTGTGTTGGTTCTCTCACCACCTGCCGCAGGCAGAGTCTGGCTGATATGACCTTCAGGTCTCGGCCAGCTCAGTCGATAGAAGTGTACTGAGCCACTCTTGGTGATAGACATTGAAACCCCCACCCAAAGTACACACCAAATAGTGCAATGCATTTGAAGTTATAGCACATCAATTTTACTGTTGTGCCTGCCTTTTTAAGAGTTTTTCATATACTTGAGAATGCTGAACTTAAAATGCGCTGTGGAAAGGTTTAGTTTTTTTTTTACAATGTTTTCATTTGAGATGCAGTGGTTCATAAAATTCAGACTGATGCATTAAAAATGTGAAAAGTTTTAAGAAGTTGATACTGATGTTTGTGAAACACTGACAGCAAATGCTTGTGCGTGTTAACAATACACTTTAAAGCTGATAAGCTAAATGACCCAGGAAATGAGCAGTGGCAGGGGGAGTGTTTATATATTCTTATACAAAAGAGGAGATAGTGATATTCTTCCTCTGTTTCCCCTGACATTTGAAAATATTCGTTCTCACACTTAGAAAATCTGCATTTTCAAAATAAATTTATTTTTTTACAAAATTACAGAACTACTACACATTACAGCACTAGAAATGCATATCTCAAAGGCAGATGCAGCACCACAAATATTTTGAAAAACCTCTTTTTTGTCATTTATTCCTTAAAATCCTATTTCTTAAGGTCATGTCAATATATGTACAGTTTAACTACCACATGGGTGGGTTCACTGATTTCATTTTCACAGAAAGGTGAACCAAAGTACAGAATTCAAACCTATGTGAGAAAAACACAGTTTGACATTTTCAATTACTGGAAGCCAATGGCTCTGATCATAGTTCATCACTCATAGATCCTGCACTGACAGCATCCACATAGTTGCCCATATAGTGGATTATCTTGTTCTGCTTTCTCAATGAGGGTAATATGAAAACGAGTGCACAGTGGCGCAGTGGTTGGCACCGCAGCCTCACAGCTCCAGCGACCCGCGTTCGGTTCTGGGTACTGCCTGTGCAGAGTTTGCAAGTTCTCCTGTAACCATGTGGGTTTCTACCAGGTGCTCCGGTTTCCTCCCACAGCCAAAGACTTGCAGGTTGATAGGTAAATTGGCCATTGTAAATTGCCCCTAGTGCAGGTAGATGGTAGGAGAATTGTGGGGATGTTGTAAGGAATATGGGATTAATGTAGGATTAGTATAAATGGGTGGTTGATGGTCGGCACAGACTCGGTGGGCTGAAGGGCCTGTTTCAGTGCTGTATCTCTCTATCTATGACTCTATGTGTTAATTTGCAAAGAGTATAAAAAAAACTATAAAGCCAATTTTTGAAGTGTGATCAATCGGTATTTGCAATAGTATAATTCAAAACTATGCCTGTAGGAAGTGTCTGTTAATATTGTCAAAGGACACAGACATGAGAAAGTTATTAACAGTCTTTCTTGTTGCCATCATGTGATGAGCATTAATATTCACTACCATATGTAGACGTGAGGTTGTTGCGCAGGAACTACTCCCATGATCATCTTTCAATCTGCCAGCATCCGGTCTACAATGTACATCTGCTTCAATTCTTTCTTCATTTTTTTCTTTTGGGCCTCCTTATCTCGAGAGACAATGGATACGCGCCTGGAGGTGGTCAGTGGTTTGTGAAGCAGCGCCTGGAGTGGCTATAAAGGCCAATTCTGGAGTGACAGGCTCTTCCACAGGTGCTGCAGAGAAATTTGTTTGTTGGGGCTGTTGCACAGTTGGCTCTCCCCTTGCGCCTCTGTCTTTTTTCCTGCCAACTACTAAGTCTCTTCGACTCGCCACAATTTAGCCCTGTCTTTATGGCTGCCCGCCAGCTCTGGCGAATGCTGGCAACTGACTCCCACGACTTGTGATCAATGTCACACGATTTCATGTCGCGTTTGCAGACGTCTTTATAACGGAGACATGGACGGCCGGTGGGTCTGATACCAGTGGCGAGCTCGCTGTACAATGTGTCTTTGGGGATCCTGCCATCTTCCATGCGGCTCACATGGCCAAGCCATCTCAAGCGCCGCTGACTCAGTAGTGTGTATAAGCTGGGGGTGTTGGCCGCTTCAAGGACTTCTGTGTTGGAGATATAGTCCTGCCACCTGATGCCAAGTATTCTCCGAAGGCAGCGAAGATGGAATGAATTGAGACGTCGCTCTTGGCTGGCATACGTTGTCCAGGCCTCGCTGCCGTAGAGCAAGGTACTGAGGTACTGCTTCAATGGCACAAGGTAAAGCACTAATTATTGAAATCATTTTTCTCCAGCTTTTAGATGGGCACAATTTGAAAGACCTCAATGTTCAGTGGGCTCGGGCACAGATTGGCATTGTGTCCCAAGAACCTGTTCTGTTTGACTGCAGTATTGCTGAGAATATTGCCTATGGGGACAACAACAGGGCCGTGTCCCAGGAGGAGGTAGAGGCTGCAGCCAAAGCAGCAAACATACATTCCTTTATTGAAACACTCCCTGAGGTAAGTTTCTGCATGGTTGCACTCAGTATAATCATGTAGCAGCTCAGTAATAAATCCTGGAAAGAATAGCTTGTTTACACCAAAGTGCTGGTGAGAGAAGCACATGTTGACTGTAAGACCAGCTGCTTATTGTAGAGGTTGATAACTTCATGAGATTCAGGGCCAAGCCAAAAAAAAAGTACTTTCATTCAATGGATCAGTGGGGTAAATGATATCCCCGATTCAAGGAATTATCTGTATTTCCTTATTTTATTCCTTTCCAATAGTTTTGCTGACCTTATGGGCTGAATCTTCCTGGTTGGGTTGCAATCCCGACGTCGTTCTCAATTTTGGGTTGGAAACCTGGAAGTGGCCATGGCGGGGTCACGATCTTCTCAGAGGCAGCCAATTAAGAAGTCATCTCCAGGAGCCTTGTCCAATTAATGACAGCGGACAGACCAGGGAAGCAGGAACCTTGTCTGGCCGGCAGCGCCAACAACGTTCCTCCAGTTAGCACATTAATGGACTTAATTGCTGCCTGCCACTGCTGAGCAGATAGAGCCAGCCGCGTTGAACTTGCCTCCGGCAAGATCGCTTAGACGTGGGAACGGGTCAGGTCGTCGATCCAACGCGTTATTCTGTAGCTTTGTTGCCGGTCCCACCTCCTAACGTGCCTCTGTGAGACCAGGAAAATTCAGCCCCATAAGTGGTCAGGGAAGAAACTGTATTCCTTCTGTTGTAATACATTGTAATGTTACATGCTGTAGCATGCCTAGTGTTGTAAAATAGGTTATCACTTTTAGCAGTGCCACAGTATTAAGTACATTAGTCTAATTCTGCAGTAGTGCCACTTTACACGTACAAAAATGAAGTTATTCATGATTTTGTAAATCAGGACCTATTCAATCCTAAGGCTTAATGTCAATAAATATTTGAACACTAGACACAGAAGCTGCAAATAAATAATCTATACAAATGACATAAAATGCAGTATTTGTTAAAATGCTAATTTTATTTATTTTACACAATTTATTTAGAAATACAATACATGTGTAGGAGACAAAGGTACCCAGCTGTCGGGGGGTCAGAAACAGCGTGTTGCCATTGCCCGAGCATTAGTCCGAAACCCCAAGATCCTCCTCCTAGATGAAGCTACATCAGCACTGGATACGGAAAGTGAAATGGTAAGGCTGCAGCTGTTAGTCATGTTGTCTTGTGCGACATGTTTGCAGGCAAAGCCATTATAACTTAGAAATGTTCAAGAGGCAACAAAGGGGTAAATTAATGGATAGAAAACTGTGGGAGCTGTGCATGTCCCTATTCCATATTCCATGATCTGCACCGAGCATGCAAAGCTCTGGGCTGGGAGAACTAAGGATGGAAATTTACTCCTAAGTATTTCTGCAGAGAAAAGGATTGTAGCGAAAAGTTAGATAGGCAAGGTCGGTCTATGAAAAGAGACAGAGTATGAGATAAAGGGGTAGCTCTGGGTTTATTTAATGATGAACAATGTAGAGAAATGTTTCTACTACTTGAAGATTCTGGGACCTTTGCCATTTTTTCATCATAAACATAGGGCTGAAATTTACCAACTCGCTTCAAAGATGGCAGCGCACATGCGCAGGATTTACTCCACAGAGCCACTGCGATATAATACGCGGCAGCTTATTTACATGGCCAGGGCGGGCATTCCGTTCCCAGCAACAGCATCCGGCACCATTTTTGAAGAGCCTCCAGCCCTTCAATGTAATTTGAATTTTTTAAAAAACCTGATTATAAAAAACTGAATAAAATTATCATGACCCTCTCCGCCCCCGCCCCCCCCCCACCCCACAATGGCTTTAAAATGTATTACTTGCCCTCTTTCCCACCCCCCCAAAAAAAACCTATCTTGCGATCCTGACCTCCTGCCCAAAGTTAATGAACTATGAACTTTATCCATTTCCAGCGCTCCCTAGACCAATCGAAAAGGTTTGACCACGCCACCCCCCCCCCCCACCCTGAAAACATGCACATACTGTAAATGTAGAGGGCAACAAAATTGATCACACTTAAAAATGGATCTGTGGGAAATGAACCGCATGTTCAATGGATGGTTCCAAGGTGCATCTAATACTGGACCTTGGGCTTTATTATCAAACCCACAAGCTGCGGACACTTAAAAGGCATCCCCAGGCAGTTCACTGGGAAGAAACTTTGAAGATAAGTCCTGAAAGGGAAAGTGGGACGGCAGTGATCGGGAATGGGGGAGTAGCAGTGTCTAAGATTGGGGAGAATACCGCTGGCCGGAATCTTGGAAGGTAGTGGTAGCCAGAATTGGGCACGGTGGTGCTGGCAATGGGGGCTTTGAGATCACAATCGGAATGGGAGGCGAGCAGTGGACAGCAATTGCATGCTATTTTAATGCTGGGTATTTTTAAGAAATGCTTTTTGGTGGCGGCCTGCAGTAACATGTTAGGCTGCATATAGACCTGCTTTTCCTGAATGCAACCAATGCAAACAGGACAACTCAATATTACAGAGAGAACCGTAAACAGACATTAGGCCCCTTATTTACTTCGCAAAGAGCCTAACTCCTGATTCAGGCATTTTCAGGACACCTTTTTCTTTTGGCCCATGCCAATAAGGCGGATGGCACACTTCTAGCATGTAATGAGCATGCGCTTCCTGCCTGCCATATTGCGCACTTAGATGCCCATGTAGCACCAAGAAATAGCTGCAGTGCCTTTTAATTTCTAGGCCAATGTATTTGAGAAAGTAAAGAAATTTTAAGAACAGGAAATAGCCACTTGGCCTAATTAGTTTGCCACTTTTTGACTAAGCTCAAATTGTGATTGAGGCCATCTAAGTCAGACCATCGCCCACTTATTGAACTCTTGCCCTGAGAGATTCATTCCTGGTGGCAACACAACCATTCACATTGCATCAGCTGAAGCCATTGAATGGATTATTAACCTCGGCATCAAACAATAACTGCTTCTGCACCATATAAATATATATGTTAATTTTATGCCTTACAGCCTTCTTTGGCATATCGCTTAATCTTTGTCATTCCAGAAACGCATCTAATGATTTCTGGCAGCCACTTGTACTGTTTGCTTTAGTCCATGCCTTATAATCTACGCCATAGTTTAATTACCCATTGCTTGAAATTGTCATGTAAATGCATTGGAGGTGGTTGAGGAAGTTTACTAGATTGATACCTGGAATGAGCAGGTTTTCTTATGAGGAAAGGTTGGACAGTCTGGGCTTGTTTTCACTGGAGTTTAGAAGAGTGAGCAGAGACTTGATTGAAGTTTATAAGATCCTGAACAGTCTTAACGAAGTGGATGCGGAGAAGATGGTTCCTCCTGTGGGTGAATCCAGAACTAGAGGGCACTGTTTTAAAATTAGGGGATGCCCTTTTAGGACAGGGATGAGCAGAAATTTTTTTCTCTCAGAGGGCTGTGCGACTTTGGAACTCTCTGCCTCAGGTGGTGGTGGAGGTAGGGACATTAAATAT
Organism: Heterodontus francisci; assembly: GCF_036365525.1. NCBI lineage: Eukaryota > Metazoa > Chordata > Chondrichthyes > Heterodontiformes > Heterodontidae > Heterodontus > Heterodontus francisci. The sequence goes on along the minus strand of NC_090372.1, from coordinate 160,313,801 downwards.
TTTTAAGGCAGAGGTAGATAGATTCTTGTTAATTAAGGAAAGCCAGCATGGATTTTTAAGGGAAAATCGTGTCTAACTAAATTGCTGGAGTTTTTTGAGGAAGTAACAGAGAGGGTTGATGAGGGCAATGTTGTTGATGTGGTGTACATGGACTTTCAAAAGGCATTTGATACAGTGCCACACAACAGACTTGTGAGCAAACTTGTAGCTCATGGAATAAAAGGGGTGGTAGCAATATGGATATGAAATTGGCTGAGTGACAGGAAACAAAGAGTAGTGGTTAATGGATGTTTTTCGGGCTGGAGAAAGGTTTGTAGTGGAGTTCCCCAGGGATCAGTGTTGGGACACTTGCTTTTCCTGATATATATTAATGACCTAGACCTTGGTGTACAGGGCATAATTGCAAAGCTTGCAGATGATACAAAACTTGGAAGCATTGTGAACTGTGAGGAGGATAGTGTAGAAGTTCAAAAGGACATAGACAAGTTTGTGGAATGGGCAGACAGGTGGCAGATGAAGTTCAATGCAGAGAAATGTGAAGTGATTCATTTTGGTAGGAAGAACATGGAAAGACAATACAGAATAAAGGGTAGAATTCTAAAGGGGGTGCAGGAGCAGAGGGACCTAGGTGTATATGTGCATAAGTCATTGAAGGTGGCAGGACAGATTGAGAGAGCAGTTACTAAAGCATACAGTATCCTGGGCTTTATTAATAGGGGCATAAGAGTACAAGAGCAAGGAAGTTATGTTGAACTTTTATAAGAACTGGTTCAGCCTTAGCTGGAGTATTGTGTTCAATTCTGGGCGTCACACTTGAGGAAAGACATGAGGGCATTGGAGAGAGTACAGAAAAGATTCATGAGAATGGTTCCAGGGATGAGGAATTTCAGTTATGAAGATAGTTTGGAGAAGTTAGAACTGTTTTCCTTGGAGAAGAGAAAGCCGAGAGGTGATTTGATAGAGGTATTCAAAATCATGAGGGGTCTGGACAGAATAGATAGAGAGAAACTGTTTCCACTCATGAAAGGATTGAGAATGAGAGGGCACAGATTTAAAGTATTTGGTAAGAGAAGCAAAAATGACATGAGGAAAAATGTTTTCACGCAGCCGAGTGGTTAAGGCCTGGAATGCACTGCCTGAGAACGTGGTGGAGGCAGGTTCAATTGAAACATTCAAAAGGGAATTAGACAGTTACATGAAAAAGAAGAATGTGCAGGGTTATGGGGACAAGGCAGGGGAATGGAACTGAGGGAGTTGTTCTTTCAGAGAGCCGGTGCGAACACGATAGGCTGAATGGCCTCCTTCTGCACTGTAACGAATCTGTGATTGTTAGGCAAATGAATCAAGGGTTATTGTGGGGAGATGGGAGCGTGGAATTCGAAACACAAACAAATCAGCCATGATCTTATTGAATGGCGGAGCAGGCTCGAGGGGCCGAATGGCCTACTTCTGCTAATTCGTACGTTATGCCTGAAATTTTTATGTACTCCTAACTTTTAAATTTATGTCCCCTACTTTTTGAACCCTTCTTCAATGTAAACTTATCTGGATGAATTTTATCAATCATGTTCTTAATTCTAAAAACTTCTGTCAGTCATCTCATAATGTATTTTCCATCCAGAATAAGCCCAGTTTTCTTGAATTCAATTTTCTTAGTTCAGTGGAAGGGTTCATACACAACACTACCTATCTGTTCTCTCCTCAGATACTGCCTGAGCTGCTGAGTGTTTCCAGTGCTGTTTGTCTTTCTAATTTTCTTGACCTTTCCTCATGACTTGCTTTAGAATCATAGAAAGTTACAGCATGGAAGGAGGCCTTTTGGCCCATTGTGTCCATGCCAGCCGCCAAGTTGCCATCTAGCCTAATCCCACTTTCTAGTTCTTGGTCCACAACCTTGTAGGTTATGGCGCTTCAAGGGCATATCCAAGTACTTTTTAAATGTTATGAGGGTTTCTGCCTCTATTACCCTTTTAGGCAGTGAGTTCCAAATCCCCACCACCCTCTGTGAAAATATTCCCTTCAAATCCTCTCTAAACCTCCTAGCTCTTACCCTAAATCTATGCTCCCTGGTTACGGACCCCTTAACCATGGGGAATAGGGCCTTCCTGTCCACTCTATCTACACCCCTCGTAACTTTATGCATTTCAAATAGGTCTCCCCTCAGCCTCCTCTGTTCCTAAGAAAACCCTAGCCTATCCAGTCTTTCCTCATAACTAAAATTCTCCAGTCCAGGCAATATCCTTGTAAATCCCCTCTGTACCTCTCTAATGCTATCACATCTTTCCTATAGTGCAGTCTAACTAGTGTTTAATACAGTTCCAGCATAATCTCCCTGCTCTTATATTCGATGCCTTGGCAAGTATCCCGTATGCCTCCTTGACCTCCTTATCTACCTGTCCAGCCATCTTCAGGGATCTGTGGGCATGAACTTCAAGGTCCCTCTGTTCCTCTATACTTCTCAGTATCCTACCATTTGTTGTGTATTCCCTTGCCTTGTTAGCCTTCCCCAAATGCATTACCTCACACTTCTCCAGATTGAACTCCATTTGCCAATGTTCCGCCCACCTGACTAGTCCATTGATATCTTCCTGCAGTTTATAGCTTTCTTCTTTCTTCCTCATTTAAACCACACAGCCAATTTTTGTATCATCTGCACACTTTTAATCATACCCCCTACTTTCAAGTCCAGATCATTGATATATACCACTAAAAGCAAGCAATCTAGTACTGAGCCCTACGGAATCCCACTGGAAACAACCTTCCAGCCACAAAAATATCCATCAATCATTACCCTTTGCTTCCTGCCTCTGAGCCAATTTTGAATCCAACTTGCCACTTTGCCTTGGACCCCATGTGCTTTTACTTTTGTGACCAATCTGTCATGTGGACCTTATCAGAAGCCTTGCTAAAATCCATATAGACTACATCAAATGCACTTCCCTCAACAAGCCTCCTTGATACCTCCTCAAAAATTTCAATCATGTTAGTCAGACAATACTTTCCCTTAACAAATCTGTGCTGACTGTCTTTGATTAATCCATGTCTTTCTAAATGAAGATTTATCCTGTCACTTAGAATTTTTTCCAATAATTTTCCCACCACCGAGGTTAAGCTGACTGCCTGTAATTATTCTGTCTATCCCTTTCTCCCCTTTAAAACAAGGGTACAACATTAGCTATCCTCCAGTTCTCTGGCACCACACCTGTAGCCGGAGAGAATTGGAAAATGCTGTTCAGAGACTCCGCTATTTCCTCTTACTTCCCATAGCAGCCTAGGATACATTTTGTCTGGTCCTGGGGATTTATCCACTTTTAAAGACATTAATTCCTCTCTCACTATGTTAATTACATCTAAATTTTCACACTCTCCTCCCTGATTACAATGTCTGTATTGTCCCTCTCATTTGTGAACACAGAGGCAAAGTATTCATTAAGAACCATACCAGCATCCTCCATCTCCACATACAGGTTATCCTTATGATCCCTAATAAGCCCTACTCCTTCTTTAGTTATCCTCTTGCTCTTTATGTATTTATTAAAGACATCTTTGGGTTTTCCTTGATTTTGCTTGCCAATATTTTTTCACACCCTCTCTTTGCTTTCCTAATTTCCTTTTTAATTTCACCCCTACACTTTTTGTACTCCTCTAGGTTTTCTGCAATATAGAGCCCTCGGTATCTGTCATAAGCTTCCCTTTTTTTTTCTTGATCCTCTTCTTTAAGCCCCTTGACAGGTTTTGGATTTGTTAGTCCCACCCTTTGTCTCTAAGGAAATATACTTGCTCTGAACCCTCACTATCTCCTCCTTGAATGCCTTCCACTGATGTGGTACTGATTTACCTTCAAGTAGCTGTTTCCAGTCCACTTTAGCTAAATTACATCTCAGCTTAGTAAAATTAGCTTTTCCCCAATTGAGAACTTTTATTCCTGGTCCATCTTTGTCCTTTTCCATAGCTACCCTAAATCTAACTGAATTATGATCACTTCCACCAAAGTGCTCCCCAGTTGATACCCTTCCACTTGTCTAGCTTCATTCCCTAAAACTAAGTCTTGAACCACCCCCTCTCTTGGGCTTGCTCCATACTAGCTAAAAAAAAAATGTTCTCCTGAGTGCATTTTAAGAACTCTGCTCCCTCTGTGCCTTTCACACTAATTCTATCCCAGTTAATATTAGGTTAGTTTAAATCCCCCACTATTACTGACTTTTACTTTTTTACTTCTCAGAGATTTACTTACATAATTGCTCTTCTAACTCTTTCTGACTGTTTGGGGTTCTATACTACATTGTCAGTAGTGTGATTGCCTGTTTTTTATTCTTCAATTCAACCATATGGCCTCATTTGATCCTTCTACTATATCATCCCTCCTCACAGCTATAATGGTTTCTTTAATCAATATTGCAACCCCTCCCCCCCCCCCCCCCCCCACTTTTTTGGTCCCCCTCTCTATCGCGTCTGAAAACTCAGAATGTTGAGCTGCCTTTCTTTCAGCTGCCTCAGTAATAGCTACATCACACTCGCACACGGCAATCTGTGCTCTCAGCTCACCCTCCTTATTCCCTAGACTTCTTGCATTGAAGTACATACCATTTAGTATTGCCAAACTCCCTTGGTGTTTATTTTCTAGCCTTTGTTTCCTTTGCCTTCCAAACACTTTTATTAATTTCTGCCTTCCATCTCCAACTTTTCTTTTCTCTCTTCTGAATCTATTCTCTGGTTCTAATCCTCCTGCCAAGCTAGTTTAAACCCTCCTCAACAGCAATAGCAAAACCCCCTGCAAGAATATTGGCCCCGGTCCTGTTGAGGTGAAAACCGTTCATCCCGTACAGATCCTGCCTCCCCCAGAAGCGTCGCCAGTGCCTCAGGAATCTAAAGCCCTCCCTCTTGCACCATCTCTCCAGCCACATATTCATCAGCTCTATCTTCTTATTTCTGTACCCACTACACAGAGCACCAGGAGTAGTCCAGTGATAACTACCTTTGATATCCTGCTTTTCAATCTCTCTCCTAGCTCCCTGAACTCTGTCTTCAGGACATCATCCCTCTTCTGCTGTACCATTGTTACCAATATGGACCATGAGCTCTGGCTGTTCACTCTCTCCACTCAGAATGCCCTAGAGTCACTCAGTGAGACCTTTGACCCTGGCACCAGGAAGGAACATACCATCCTAGAGTAATGTCTGCATAAGCACTGGTCTGTTCCCCTCACTATAGAAACCCTGACCACTATTGCTTTCCCACTCTTCTTCCTTCCCCCACTGTGCAGGTCTGCCACCCATTGTGCCATGGGCTTTCGTCTGCCTGCACTCCTCAGAGGAACCATCATTCCCATCAGTACCCAGAACTAATTACTGGTTGGAAAGCAAGATGCACTCGCGGGATCCCTGCCTTGCCTGCCTGGTCCTCCTTGTCTGCCTGGTCCTCCTTGTCCTTCTGGCAGTCACCTATTCCCTCTTTGCATGCACATTTTTAAACTGCAGGGTGACCACCTCCAGAAATTTGCTATCCAGAAAGCTCTCAGCCTCAGGAATGCTCCATTTTGACTCCAGCCACCACTCAAACTGCGAAACACGGAGCTCAAGCTACTCTAACTGGTAGCACTTACTGCACATGTGGTCGTCCAGACCATGAGAAGCATCCAGGATTTCCCACGTGGGACAGGATGCACATTCTACAGAGCCGAGGTTCCCTATCATGCCTTTAATTTCTGGACTGTTATCCGGAAACACTTACCAGCTACTCACCAGGCTCCTTCCCCGGTTGGAACATCAGTATTGCTGTTTTGCAGACGTTGCTTTTGTTGTCAGAGATTTCACTGGAGGCGCTCTCCTGCGCTTTAACTCCTTGGTTGCTGCACTCAGTCTCCACCCAGGTCTGCCACCGCTGCTGCTGTCAGTGAGTCTCTCTGTAATATAGGTAAATGCTTCCTGGCTCACCAAATTAATACCTCTAGACTTCAGGTCTCACTGTCTCCCCTTCTCTCACTCGGACCACTCCTTGTTTTGTAAAAGACTAGAACTGCGCCTTGTCCCTCATTGCGCCGTATTCCCTTACTCACCAAATTCTCCGAGTTAAGTACTGTGTCAAAGCAGTATTCCATTAAGCTTGACTTTGTGCTACTTTGTGCCGATGATATTCTGTTCCTCTGCCAATGCAGTTGCTACCCTGCCAAGGGGGCAATAAAATCTTTCTGGGACAGAACCCAATACCTGGGCACTCTTCAGCTGCACTTTTCACTTTCTTTAGTAGGAGGGCATCCTAGCTGTACCACTATTAACAAGAGCACCAGCCATGCAGGTTAGTTTGGAAACCGCTGTTCTCATAAGAACATAAGAGACAGGGGCAGGAATAAACCATTTGGCTCCTCGAGCGTGCTTTGCCATTTAATAAGTTCATGGTTGATCTTCAATCTCAACTCCGCTTTCCCAACTAATTCCAGATCCCTGAGTCTCTTAGAGCCCATAAATCTGTTTATGTCAGCCTTGAATATACTCAATGACTGAGCAGCTACAGCATTCTGGGGTAGAGAATTCCAAAGATTCACAATCTGAGTGAAGTAATTTCTCCTCATGTCAGTCCAAAATGGCTGTCCCTTAATCCTGAGACTATGCCCCCTAGTTCTAGACTCTCAAGCCAGGGGAAACAACCTCCCAGCACCAAACCTGTCATTTTATGTGCTTAATGAGGTCAACTGCCACCCTTCTAAACTCCAGATAGGCCCAATTTACTCAGCCTCCCATCGTAGGACAACCCTCTCATTCCAGGACTCAATCTAGTGAACCTTCGTTGCACCTTCTCTAAGGAAAGTATATTCTTCCCTAGTTAGAGATCAAAACTGGCCACAGTACTCCAGGTGTGGTCTCACCAAAACCCCTGTACAATTGCAGCAGGACTTCCTTACTCTTGTACTCCAACCCCCTTGAACATTTGCCTTCCTAATTGCTTGCTGTACTTGCCTGTTAACTTTGTGTTTCTTGTGCAAGTATGCACAAATCCTTCTGAACTCCAACATTTAATAGTTTCTCACCACTTTAAAAGTATTCAATTTTTCTATTCTTCCTATCAAAGTGAATAACCTCACATTTCCCCACATTATGGGCTGAATTTTACTGGCTCCTCGACGCTGTGGGTCGCGGCACAGGGGCCAGTAAAATTCTGCGGGCAGAGACCCGCCTCGACCTGCAACGTCGAGAAGGGCTGGCCGCATATTGCTCGTGGTGGGGGGACCTCGGTGTGGCCCCCACAGCCTGGTGATGGGCCCTACATCTCCATATGCACATTGCCAATAAATGTATGCAATATAACTTACCTGCTGTCCCACGCCGATTTTACAGCCGCCGTTCGGCCTTCGCGCACCTTCGGAACTCCGCATGGAGTTCCAAGGCGAGAACCTGGTGGGGAGGGTGGAGGAATAGAATTTTCAGGGTGGGAGGGGTGGAGGAGCGGGGAAAACAATTTTTATTGGATGTGGGGATGGTGGGAAGGGGTTGAAGGGCAAAAGATTGAAGGTTGAGGGGGGAAAGTTTGAGTATTTGAAAAATCAATTGATGGTCATTTCAGGCACATAAAGGATTTCAGGCAATCCTTTATCCATGCCCACAATCCTTATCATATGCAATGACCTTTTTTGTGGCACCTTATTGAATGCTTTTTGAAAATCCAAATATACTACATCCCCTGGGCCCCCTTTCTCTGCCCTGCTTGTTACATCCTCAAAAAACTCCAACAGATTTGTCAAACACAATTTTCCTTTCGTAAAACCCATGGTGACTTGGCCTAATTATATTTTGATTTTCTAAGTGCCCATTACCACCCCCTTAATAATGGATTCCAACATTTTTCTGATGACTGATGTCACACTCAGTGTTTTCTCTCTCCCTCCTTTTTTGAATAGCTGTGCTATATTTGCTACCTTTTAATCTACTGACACTGTTCTAGAATCTAGGGACTTTTGGAAGATCATAGCCAATTAATCCACTATCTCTGCAGGCACCTCTTTTAGAACCCAAGGATGTAGGCCTTGAGACTGTCAGGATTTGTCAGTTTTCAGCCCCATTAATTTCCCCAGTACTTTTCTCTGCTAGTATTAGTTGATTTAAGTTCCTCACTTTCATTAGCCCCTTGGTTCTTCCTTTATTCTGGAATGTTATTTGTAGTGGAAGGATGGAGGATGTACAAGAAGTTAGACTCAGAGGATAGAAAGCAATGGGTTGGAATGTAGCATTGGAGATGGTTGCACAAATAATGTGGGGGCGAGTCATAGTGGGACTTGTAAACTAGGTTAAGAATTTTCAATACCATTTTCTCAAGGAGTCAGTGAAGTTTGGTGAAGATAGGAGTGATGGGCAAGGACTTACTGCAGGTTTTTGGAATTGGGAGTGAAGTTCAAAGGGCCAGCAAAGAGGATGTTGGGCATAAATCCTTTTCCAGATTTAGATGTTTCCAATTTTGGTTATGCCGTAGATGTGACCTAATTTTTAAACTTGCATTCCATACTAACTGGCTGATAGACATATAATTGCTAAGTTATCAATTTTAATAAAAATTGGTCAGATATTTTTTTCAAAATCTGAATATGGTCAATATAATTCATCAAACTGTTCATGTGGCTTATTTTATCACTTCATCCATTTTAACAGGTTGTCCAAGAGGCGCTGGACAAAGCAAGAGAGGGTCGTACCTGTATTGTAATAGCTCATCGCCTGTCTACCATCCAGAATGCCAATAAAATAGCAGTGTTTAAAAATGGACGGATTGCAGAGGAAGGAACACACCACCAGCTTCTTGCTAACCAATCTGTTTACTACAACCTGGTTACTGCACAAATGGGACGAAACTGAGTGATTTAAGGGGAAAAATTAAATAACCACAATGCAATCATTTAAAAAGTATCATTTGTCATTTCATTGCAATTCCTGATAAATAGCAGTAACAGCATCTTGTATTTGTATAGTACTTTAACATAGTAAAAATGCCATAAGGTGATTTCAGCTAATTGCACCTTCATCGACACAGTGCAGATTACTTTCTCAATTTGTATATTTCCCAAAGAATTGAAGTGAACTTGGTTACGTAGTTGTAAATCAAACCTGTTTGATCTGTTAAAAAATGTGAAATATGTGGAGTGAAAAACAGCAATGTGCCTACTCCCAAAATTCCTGGGTAGATATATACCTCATAAAAAAACTTAACATATGTGCAAGCGTCTTGCCAGATACAGAGAAAGACAACGAATCACAAGTATAATGGGGGAGTGAGAAAAGAGAGCAAGAGCCATAAATAGGACAAAACAAATTAAATGCACAAAGGCTACACAAGAAGAATGGCAACAACAACTTATATTTATGTAGCGCCTTTAATGCAATAAAATAACCCAAAATGCTTCACAGAGGCATTATAAAACAAAATATGATACCGAGCCACGTAAGGAGATAACTAGATGACCAAAAGCTTGGTGAAAGAGATAGGATTCAAGGAGGAAAGTGAAGTAGAGAGGATTAGGGCTCGACAGCTGAAGGCACAGCCACCAATGGTGGAGCGATTAAAATCGGGGATTCTCAAGAGGCCAGTATTAGACGAGCACAGATATATAGGAGATTTGTCGGGCTGGAGATTGCAGGGTTGAGGAGGGCTAGGCTAAGGAGGGATCTGAAAACAAGGATGAGAATTTTAAAATCAAGATAGTGCTTAAATAAGAACCAGTGTAGGTCAGCGAGCACGGGTGATGGGAGAATGGGATTTGATGCGAGTTAAAGCATGGGCAGCAGAGTTTTAGATGACCTCAGGTTTACACTGGATAGAATGGGGAGGTCAGCCAGGTGTGCATTAGAATAGCCAGGTCTGGAGGTAACAAAGGCATAGGTGACGATAGTAGATGAGCTGAGGCAGGAGTGAAGTCAGGTGATATAGAGGTGAAAATAGGTGGTTTTAGTGATGGCATAGATATGTGATTGAACACCTTTCTGGGGGTCAAATATGACATAGGATGAAATACCAAAGATAAATGCATGGAAAGAAAGTGAGGCCACCACAAATGCACACGAATTAAAACAGTAAACCATAGAAGCAGAGGGATAGGAATAGGTGTATGCCATTTCACCCCTCTAGCCCTTTCCACCATTCAATTAGATGATGGCTGTTCTCTACCTCAACTCTATTTACCTGCTCCATATCCCTTGATACCCTTACCTCATAAAACATTATTGAGCTCCACTCCAACATGGCATGTTCTCTTATAATAAAAGCAAAATACTGCAGATGCTGGAAATCTGAAACAAAAACAAGAAATGCTGGAATCACTCAGCAGGTCTGGCAGCATCTGTGGAAAGAGAAGCAGAGTTAACGTTTCGGGTCAGTGACCCTTCTTCAGAAGAAGGGTCACTGACCCGAAACGTTAGCTCTGCTTCTCTTTCCACAGATGCTGCCAGACCTGCTGAGTGATTCCAGCATTTCTTGTTTTTGTGGCATGTTCTCTTGTCGGTTCTGCTCTGCTCATCCACAGAATGTGCTACACCAGTGTCTTGGCAAGACTCAGCGTTGAAATCCATGTGAGGGCATGATATTGCTGTATTTACCTACTAGTTAACCACTGAACATGCCAGAAAAAGTTAGGACTGGTGCATTCAGCTGTAAGTGAACTTTTGATGGCGTGATGCATCTAAATTACTACCAAATAAACTCTGGCACAGAAAATTTAATTTTATAAGTGTGGAGTATCATTCCTTCAGAATTTAATTATGGATGGAGATTTTTCAAAAATTAATTTTATTTTTTGCTTTTTCTTTCTCTCAATCCCATCTTTCTCTAAATGTTTTGTACATTTTTTTTTTTACAATGAATTCATTATAATTTATACTTCCTGGTTTAGACTCTGCATGTCTCAATGAGAATTCTTCAATCTGATTGTTTGACACAGGGACCAGACTTCCTTGAGCAGGCATTACATTGTTTTAGATGCCCAGTTGCAGCAAGTTGTCACACAAAAGCCCGCAAAAAATTTGTGGGCAGCTGTAAGCATAGTGACGGTGAGTGTCATTCTTTCGCTGTTGACTGCAAAATCCCGACCTATTAGTGTTTCCATGGCTTGACCACACTTACTGAAAGTGCATCTTTCTACTGCTTGTCATTAAAATAGTTTTAGTGAGAATTCAAGTGAAGTCATATTTTGGCAGAGTGAGAAGTCTTTTCTCTATTAAAGTAATGATCACCGAGCAGGTTTGGCAAAGCACAGTGAAGAAAAGGAGGTCTTTGAAAGTCAGGAGGATGGTAACAAGGCAGGAGTGTTAAGCAAATGTTGTTGAAAGAAAGAACTCTTATAGGACAGGGATAGTGAAAGGATTTTTAACATGTTGGCGGGTATGAGTGTGGGTGGGAGGTTAAATCTGGGGAAAAATGACCCAGTGACCTCTGCATTTCACTCCCATGCATTGGGCTGCATGTACACATGCTCATGGGAGATGTGAACTGCTAATTAACCTATGTCAATCACTCAATGAGCGTGATAATTACCCACAAGTTTTCAAGTTTATCATTGGGTCCATGGATTTCTTGGGTTCCCTGAAAGTCGCCAGTGAAGGCAATTGAGGAAGCTGAATCAAATTCAAGGAAATATTGAAATACTGAGTACTCAGCTGCTTTCTTACCTGCTGGAATACAGCTTATTGACAGAATTTTGCTGGGAATTTATTTTCTATGCTTTGGAGCTTTTTTCAATCAGATCAGGATTGGTGATGCTATGGCTGCATTAGATTTGACCTCGAATGAGAATATGGTTACCCCAGCACCAGCTTGCTTTTCAGACACCTGTAGTTGGACAGGAGAGAGGGCAGCAGCAGAAGGAACAAGACGACAAACTCATCCTCCTCAGATGATTTGGAGGGGGAGGCAAAAGAGGAAGAAAACAAGGAGGAGGAAGGTGATGATGGCAATGCACCCAGCTGTTTATATTGCTGCCTGAGATACAAGGGATACCATTATGAATGCAAGGTTCACTTAAGTTGCACCAGTGGACCAATGTCACAAGCACATGCAGCGGCCACTCTTCCCACCCTTCCCCAGTGCCACTGACACAAAGCAGTTCCACAGACAACCATGCCTTGAGCATCTCTACCATTGGTGCCCATCAATTCCTCCCATTCATGATGAAACAGTTAAAAAGCAACTTTCCACTCACCACGCAAGAATGGAAAAGATGGGAAAGTGGTGCACAATAATATGTAACCTAACTAAAGAACCAAAACCACATAAAATTTTCTCATACATCCATATGCATACTCTTGTGCACCTGTAAAGCCTGACTCTTTCTTTTCTTACTACTCCTACATGGTGCAACACCTGAGGCTTCAGCAACTTAGGCTGCTCAAATCCCTACTCTGATTGCTGAAATGCTGTTGCTGACATCTTCTGGAGTTTGGAACCCATGACAGCCCTACCAAAGACAGCTCTACCTGCGCAGGGGCAGACGCAGCCAGCAAAAGACGAGAGAGCTACTGACTATGGGAGAGGGGGCAGTGGGTGAGAAGTGGATATGCTTTGAGTATATTCCCCACTTCTATGTCCCCTTTCGCCATTATCCCTCATGGACCAGCCACATTTCACTGCTACCAGTGTAGTGGGAGTACTTTGACACAGATCAGGGCAGCAGTGTAAGGCCATGGCTAAGGTATCTGTCATCCTGTTTAAGGTGGTAGACATGTTGGCATCCAAAGTATTCACGGCCATGGTCAAGGTGAGCATTGACTCAGTTGATAGTTGTGTTTGATGTTCCATGAAGTTGACCACTCTATCCATGCAAGAAGATATCATGCCCGTGACATAAACCCACTCATGCTTGAGGCAGACTCCTTCATAAGAACTAGGAGCATAAGTAGGCAATTCAGCCCCTCGAACCTGCTCTGCCATTCAATACGATCATGGCAGATCTCATCTTGGCCTCAACTTCAATTTCCTGCCCATTCTCCATAACCCTTCAACCCATTACTGATTAAAAATCTGTCTATCTCCTCCTTAAATTTACTCAATGTCCCGGCATCCACCGCACTCTGGGCTAGTGAATTCCACAGACTCACGACCCTTCGAGAGAAGTAATTTCATTCTCTCTACAATCACGCTGAATCATATGAATTAGGAGCGGGAGTGGGCCACTTGGCCCCTCAAGCCTACTCTGCCATTCAACAAGATTATGGCTGATCTGATTGTAACCTCAACTCCACATTCCTGCCTACCCCCAATAATCTTTCACCCCCTTGCTTATCAAGAATTTATCTACCTCTGCCTTAAAAATATTCAAAGACTCTGCTTCCACTACCTTTTGAGGGAGAGTTCCAAAGACTCACAACCCTTTGAGAGAAAAAAATATCTCCTCATCTCTGTCTTAAATGGGCAACCCCTTATTTTTTAAACAGTGACCCCCTAGTTCTAGATTCGCCCACAAGAGGAAACATTCTTTCCACATCCACCCTGTCAAGACCCCTCAGAATCTTATATGTTTCAATCAAGTCACCTCTTACTCTTCTAAACTCCAGTGAGTACAAGCCTAGTCTGTCCAACCTTTCCTCATAAGACAACCCGCCCATTCCAGGTATTAGTCTAGTAAACCTTCTCTGAACTGCTTCTAAAGCATTTACATCCTTCCTTAAATAAGGAGACCAATACTGCACACAATACTCCAGATGTGGTCTCACCAATGCCCCGTATAACTGAAGCATAACCTCCCTACTTTTGTATTTAATGCCCCTTGCAATAAACAATAACATTCTATCAGCTTTCCTAATTACTTGCTCTACCAGCATAGTAACCTTTTGCAATTCATGCACCAGAATACCCAGATCCCCCTGCATCTCAGCTCTGCAATCTCTCACCATTTAGATAATGTGCATTTTTTAAATTCTTCCTGCCAAAATGGACAATTTCACATTTTCCCACATTATACTCCATTTGCCAGATCTTTGCCCATTCACTTAACATATCTATATCCCTTTGTAGCCTCCTTACGTCCACTTCACAACTTAGTTTCCTATCTATCTTTGAGTCATTAGCAAATTTAGCAACTATATCTTCGATCCCTTCATCCAAGTCATTTATAGAAATTGAGGCCCCAGCACTGATCCCTGTTGCACACCACTTGCTACATCTTGCCAACCAGAAAATGACCTATTTATGCCTACTTTCTGTTTCCTGTTCACTAGCCAATCTTCTATCCATGCCAAAATGTTACCATGAGCTTTTATTTTCTGCAATAATCATGGATATGGCGTCTTATCAAATGTCCATTTTGAATGCCCACCAGTGCATCACACATTGCTACTGCTCAATGATTTTGCATTGATGACCCCCGACATACAGCATCTGTGTTCAGCTGAGCAGAGATTGGAGAGGTGCGTGCCATCCGATGCAGACTCCACTGCTGTCCCTGGCTCCACCAGCTGTTCTTACTTACTTGTGAAGTATGAGTCACCAAAATAAAACCCAATTATCGACCTATGTGTCCCCACTGAAATGCAAGTATCTGAGCTTGTGTGTGATAGGCATGAGTCCTGTGACTGTGAACCCTCAGAAGGACTCAGCTGCTCTGATTACCCATCATCGGCCACCTCCACAACTTCTGCTGCACCCGTGAAGGCCCTGTCAGAAATAAAATATGTAAATTATACAGGCAAGGTAAGAATATGTTGCAAGTTATCATTATAAAGATGATCATATTTCACGGCTGAAATAACATTGACATGACTGAGTGCTACATGACGTGGGTTACTGATATTTAATTGTGTCAGTCAGCCAATAGCTGGGAGATCCCTGTCCCCATTTCAAACAGCTAGGGATGCCGAAATTCCACTGATTTTCAGCATCTCCTGTATGTCAGTTGCAAGATGTTTGGAAGATCACCTCCAATTCCCTCCCTCTCCTTTATGATCTGTACTCCCTTCAGAATGGGGGAAAGACTTGTGGGTTAGTGTAACAGCATGTGTTCACCCGATAGATGGGAATACATTTTTTTTTACCCATTTAAGGGATGTGAGTATCACTGGCAAAGCCAGCATTTGTTGCCCATCCCAAATTGATCTTGAGAAGGTGGTGGTGAGCTTCCTTCAAGAACTGCTCCAGTCCATTTGCTATAGGTAGACACACAGTGCAGTTAATTTCAGCACTTCTGTCATGGTTTGATACAACTGAGTGGCTTGAACAAAGAACAGTACAGCACAGGAACAGGCCATTCGGCCCTCCAAGTCTGCGTCGATCTTGATGCCTGCCTAAACTAAAACCTTCTGCACTTCCGGGGACTGTATCCCTCTATTCCCATCCTATTCATGTATTTGTCAAGATGCCTCTTAAACGTCTCTATGGTACCTGCTTCCACCACCTCCCCCGGCAGCAAGTTCCAGGCCTCACCACCCTCTGTGTAAAGAACTTGCCTCACACATCCCCTCTAAACTTTGCCCCTCGCACCTTAAACCTATGCCCCCTAGTAACTGACTCTTCCACCCTGGGAAAAAGCTTCTGACTATCCACTCTGTCCATGCCACTCATAACTTTGTAAACCTCTATCATGTCGCTCCTCCACCTCCGTCGTTCCAGTGAAAACAATCCGAGTTTATCCAACCTCTCCTCATAGATAATGCCCTCCAGACCAGGCAACATCCTGGTAAACCTCTCTGTACCCTCTCCAAAGCCTCCACGTCCTTCTGGTAGTGTGGCGACCAGAATTGCACGCAATATTCTAAGTGTGGCCTAACTAAAGTTCTGTACAGCTGCAGCATGACTTGCCAATGTTTATACTCTATGCCCCGACCGATGAAGGCAAGCATGCCGTATGCCTTCTTGACTACCTTATCCACCTGTGTTGCCACTTTCAGTGACCTGTGGACCTGTACGCCCAGATCTCTCTGCCTGTCAATACTCCTAAGGGTTCCGCCATTTACTGTATACTTGCCAGCTGCATTAGATCTTCCAAAATGCATTACCTCACATTTGTCCAGATTAAACTCCATTTGCCATTTCTCCGCCCAAGTCTCCAACTGATCTATATCCTGCTGTATCCTCTGACAATCCTCATCACTATCCGCAACTCCACCAACCTTTGTGTCGTCCGCAAACTTACTAACCAGACCAGCTACATTTTCCTCCAAATCATTTATATATACTACAAACAGCAAAGGTTGCAGCACTGATCCCTGCGGAACACCACTAGTCACAGCCCTCCATTCAGAAAAACACCCTTCCACTGCTAACCTCTGTCTTCTATGACCGAGCCAGTTCTGTATCCATCTTGCCAGCTCATCTCTGATCCTGTGTGACTTCACCTTTTGTACCAGTCTGCCATGAGAGACCTTGTCAAAGGCTTTGCTGAAGTCCATATAGACAACATCCACTGTCCTTCCTTCATCGATCATCTTCGTCACTTCCTCAAAAAACTCAATCAAATTAGTGAGACACGACCTCCCCTTCACAAAACCATGCTGCCTCTTGATAATAAGTTCATTTGTTTCCAAATGGGAGTAAATCCTGTCCCGAAGAATCCTCTCTAATAATTTCCCTACCACTGACGTAAGGCTCACCGGCCTATAATTTCCTGGATTATCCTTGCTACCCTTCTTAAACAAAGGAACAACATTGGCTATTCTCCAGTCCTCTGGGACCTCACCTGTAGCCAATGAGGATGCAAAGATTTCTGTCAAGGCCCCAGCAATTTCTTCCCTTGCCTCCCTCAGTATTCTGGGGTAGATCCCATCAGGTCCTGGGGACTTATCTACCTTAATGCTTTGCAAGACGCCCAACACCTCCGTTTTGATAACGACATGACCCAGACTATCTACACTCCCTTCCCTAGACTCATCATCCACCAAGTCCTTCTGTTAGGTAAATACTGATGCAAAGTACTCATTTAGTACCTCGCCCATTTCCTCTGGCTCCACACATTGATTCCCTCCTCTGTCCTTGAGTGGACCAACCCTTTTCCTGGTTACCCACTTGCTCTTTATATACGTATAAAAAGCCTTGGGATTCTCCTTAACCTTGTTTGCCAATGACTTTTCTTGACCCTTTTTAGCCCTCCTGACTCCTTGCTTAAGTTTCTTCCTACTGTCTTTATATTCCTCAAGGGCTTTGTCTGTTCCTAGCCTTCCAGCCCTTATGAATCCTTCCTTTTACTTTTTGACTAGGCTCACAATATCCCGCATTATCCAAAGTTCCCGAAACTTGCCAAACTTATCCTTCTTCCTCACAGGAACATGCTGGTCCTGGGTTCTAATCAACTGATGTTTGAAAGACTCCCACATGTCAGATGTTGATTTACCCTCAAACAGCCGCCCCCAATCTAAATTCTTCAGTTCCTGCCTAATATTGTTATAATTAGCCTTCCCCCAATTTAGCACTTTTACCTGAGGACTACTCTTATCCTTATCCACAAGTACCTTAAAACTTACGGAATTATGGTCACTGTTCCCGAAATGTTCCTCTACTGAAACTTCGACCACCTGGCCGGGCTCATTCCCCAATACCAGCACCAGTACAGCCCCATCCCTACTTGGACTATCTACATATTGTTTCAAGAAGCCCCCTTGATAGGCCATTTCAGAGGACAGCTAAGAGTCAACCACATTGCTGTGGGTCTGGAGTCACATGTAGGCCAGACAGGTAAGGATGGCAGATTTCCTTCCCTGTAGGACATGAACCTGTTTTTATGATGTTCTGGTAGTTTCATGGTCACCTTTACAGAGACTAACTTTTTATTCCAGATTTATTAATTAATTGAAGGGAGTTCCAGGATTTTGATCCAGCGACAGTGAAGGAACAGTGATATAGTTCCAAGTTCAGATGGTGTGTGGCTTGTTGGGGAACTTGCAGGTGGTGCTTGTCCCATGCACCTGCTGCCTTTGTTCTTCTAGGGGGGAGAGGGTGTGAGTTTGGAAGGTGCTGTCGAAGGAGGCTTGGCGAGTTGCTGCAGTGCATCTTGTAGATGTTACACACTGCTTCACTATGCACTGGTGGTGGAGGGAGTGACTGTTTAATGTGGTGGATGGGGTGTTGATCAAGTGAGCTGCTTTGTCCTGGATGGTGTTCAGCTTCTTGAGTATTGTTGGAGCTGCACTTATCCAGCTATGTTCCATCACATTTCTGACTTGTGCCTTGTAGATGGTGGACAGGCTTTGGGGAGTCAGGAGCAGAATTCCCAGCGTTTCATCTACTTTTGTAGTCACAGTATTTATGTGGCTGATCCAGTTAACTTTCTTGTCAATGGTAGCCCCCAGGATATTGATGGTGGGGGACTCAGCAATGGTAATGTCGTTGAACATCAAGGGGAGATGGTTAGATTCTCTCATATTGGAGATGGTTATTGCCTGGAACTTGTGTGGTGCGAATGTTACTTGACTTACCTGTCCAAGTCCAGCTCTTGCTGCATACAGGCATGGACTGCTTCATTATATGAGGAGTTGTGAATGGAACCGAACATCAGTGAACATCCCCACTTTTTGACCTTATGATATAGGGAAGGTCATTGATGAAACAGTTGAAGATGGTTGGGCCTAGGACACTACCCTAAGTAACTCCTACAGCAATGGATTGAGGCTGAGATGATTGACCTCCAATAACCACAACCATCTTCCTTTGTGCTAGGTATGACTCCAACCAGTGGAGAGTTTTCCCCCTGATTCCCATTGACTCCAGTTTTACCAGGACTTCTTGATGCCATACTCAGTCAAATGCTGCCTTGATGTCACTTCTGTAATTCAGCTCTTTTGTCCATGTTTGGATCAAGATTATAGTGAGGTCTGGAGTGAGTGGTCCTGGCGGAATCCAAATTAAGCATCTGTGAGCAGGCTATTGGTGAGTAAGTGCTGCTTGATAGCTCTGTCAATGCCACCTTCCATCACTTTGCTGATGATCGAGAGTAGATCAATGGGGGCAATAATTGGTTGGATTGGATTTGTCCTTCTTGTTGTGGACAGGACATACCTGGGCAGTTTTTCACATTGTTGGGTAGATGCCAGTGTTGTAGTTGTACTGGAACTGCTTGGCTAGGGGTGCGCCTAATTCTGGAGCACAAGTCATCAACACTATAGCTTGAATGTTGCCAGGGCCCATAGCTTTTGCTGTGTCCAGTGTACTTAGCCATTTCTTGATATCATGTGGAGTGAATCGAGTTGGAATCTGGCATCTGTGATGCTGGGGACCTCAGGAGGAGGCCGAGATAGATCATTCACTTGGCACTTCTGGTTGAAGATGGTTGCAAATGTTCAGTCTTGTCTTTTGCACTGATATACTGGGCTTCCCCATCATTGAGGATGGGGCTGTTTGTGTAGCGTCCTCCTGTTATTTATTCAATTTTACACCACCATTTATGACTGGATGTGGCAGGACTACAGGACTGTAACCGACTGTTGGATGAATAATTGAGGATGTGAGGAAGTGCACAGACAGAAAAGGATGGATACAGCTGCAAGCTAAGTGAGTGTGAGATGTAGTAGCTTGAGAAGGCAAAGCGAGGAGCATCCAGAAGCGTGGCATTTTGTGATTGCTGCTCACCTCCTGCACAACATCCTACCACACCTTTGTTGTTTCTGCCACTGGATTTCTCCTTCCATTGCTAAGGAATAGCGTCTCCCTTCAGCACCTCACAGCCCCCAGTAGTTCATCACAGGGGGCATCATTGGACTAGGGTGCAGCCTTTGAACATCTCAAATCTATTCTGGAACAGCCTCTTCTTCCCATCTTCAACTCCTCCAAATTGCCATTGTCCCTTTAAATACTGGAGCTGAGATGGCATCACATGGGTCTTTATCATGTCCACTGCTGCCGATTGGACAGCAAATCCAGAAGTAAAATTATAATGAGGGTGGCTGAGTTAAAGCACCACTGACAAAGGTGCTGAATATACTTCGATGTGATATTTGACACCCACCCTCCTCCCCCCCACCCCCCTCCCTCACCACCAGTCCCAGCATCTGTCTCCGTAGTAGCTGATGGAGGAGTGTGTAACAAGGACTAAAGCAGTCAGATGTATGAATATACAGGGAGAAAACACCAAGATAGGGTGGAATGAGGACTGTAAAATTGATTGGGCTGGTCAGAATTTGAAAACATTGGGTAGAATTTTGTGCTCGTGGTGGGGGTCCCGATGCCAGCCCAGAAAGCTGGGAGCAACCCTGCCTCAGCTGTTTGAGGGAACTCCCGCTGCATTTTTCAGCATTCAGACAATTAACTGCCTGGCGCCAGGGGCTCCCATCCTGCAAAGGGCCAGCAGCTCTTCATTCTCAGCAGTACCACTAGGAACAGTGACCACTGCTGATACCTTGAGTCCAGGGCCTTCCGGTCAGCTGCTGTAAGTTTGTGGGGCTCGCCAGGGCCAGGTTCCGGCAGGGTTGGGGGCTGGCCCTTGCTGCCGGAGGCTCCTCTATGGGCCTCAGGGTTCCTGATCAGGAGGGTCCCTCCACCGAGCCTGAAGGGAGGCCGCCAGCTTTTACTGGAATTGGCCACTTAAGGGCTTCAATTGGTCTCTGGGTGGGAAGGCTGTCTCCGACCTTCCCAACCCCTGGTAAACTTTCATGGCGTTGGGCCACACCATGCCTTCTCTCGCCATTTAATGCCAAACCCCCGCCACCCCCCCGACCTCCCTTCCACTTCCCAGCCCATCCCTAAAGGGCTGGTAAAATCCAGGCCATTAGCTCTGTGTAGAATAAGTCAATGTGACTTCATACATATCCAAGTAAGGTGAATGGAGGTATAGACTATCATTTATGTGAAGAATCTCAACTTTAGTACAATGATGGTAAGATGGATATTTTCCTCTTACATCTTGCTTCCTGAATTGATTTGCTTCCTTTGAAGCACTTTGGTAATATTTCTTAAAAGTTATACAGCTCACCTACTAATAAATTCCCCTATCCCACAAGGATCGGTCCTAGGGCCTCAACTATTTACTATCTATATTAATAACTTGGAGGAAGGAACAGAGTGTAGTGTATCCAAATTTGCTGACGATACAAAAATAGGTGGGAAGGCATGTTGTGATGAGGACACAAAGAATCTGCAAAGGGATATAGATAGGTTAACTGAGTGGGCAAAAACTTGGCAGATGGAGTTCAATGTGGGCAAGTGTGAGGTAATCCACTTTGGTAGGAAGATTAAAAAGGCAGATTATTATTTAGATGGAGAAAGACTACAAAATACTGCAGTACAGAGGGATCTGGGTGTTGTTGTACATGAAACACAAAAAGTTAGCATGCAGGTGCAGCAAGTAATTAGGAAGGCAAATGGAATTTTGGCTTTTATTGCTAGGGGGTTAGAGTTTAAAAATAGGGAAGTCTTGTTACAACTGTACAGGGTGTTGGTGAGGCCACAACTGGAGTACTGTGTATAGTTTTGGTCCCCATACTTAAGGAAGGATATACTAGCATTGGGGGCAGTTCAGAAAAGGTTCAGTAGACTGATTCCTGGGATGAAGGGGTTGTCTTATCAAGAATGGCCTTTATTCATTGGAGTTTAGAAGAACGAGAGGCGATCTTATTGAAACATATAAGATTCTGAGGGGGCTTGACAGGGTGGATGTTGAAAATATGTTTCCATTGGTGGGGGAATCTCGAACTAGGGGACATTGTTACAGAATAAGGGGGCACACATTTAAAACTGCGATGCAAAGAAATTTCTTCTCTCAGAGGGTGGTGAATCTCTGGAATTCTCTACCTCAGAGTTGTGGAGGCTAGGTCACTAAATATATTTAAGGAGGAGGTAGATAGATTTTTGAAATCTCGGGGAGTCGAGGGCTATGCGGAGCAGGCCCGAAAGAGGAGTTGAGGCCTGGGACAGATCAGCCATGATCTCCTTGAACGGTGGGGCAGGCTTGAGGGGCTGAATGGCCTACTCCTGCTCTTATTTCTTATGTTCTTATCCCTTCACCGACATTCAATGAACTCAGTATTGATAAGTTGAATATCGTATTTCAATTAGTTTAAAATGAAGCTATTTAGAAGGGTACTATCAGTGTAACCTTGTTCCCAGTTGGAAGTGGTAAATTTCCGGACAGTCTGGCTTAACGCACAATCACCACCACCTCCTCAAGGGCAATTAGGGATGGGCAATAAATGCTGACCCTGCCAGCAACATCCACATCCCATAAACAAATAAAAAAACCTTCTCCTTGGTCTGCAAAAGTTGCTGTTGTATATATTTTGGAAGTGAATTTATTTTTTTAAGCTCATTCTTCAATCAAGAAGTTTAAAGAAATAAAGATTTGCATATAAGCACCTTTCATGAGCTCAGGACATCCCAGAGCAATTCACAGCCAATGAAGTACTATTAAAGTGTTGTCGTCGTTGTAAGGAATTCAACAGCTAATTTGCACACAAGGTTCCACATACAACGTGATAATGACCCAGTAACTAATTTTTTGAGATTGGTTGAGAGATACATATCAGCCAGGAGTCCAGGAAGAATTAGAAACATAGAAAGATTTATGGCACAGAATGAGGCCATTTGGCCCATCATGTCAGTGCTGGTACTCTTCTTTGAAATAGAGTGATAAGATCTTTTACGTCCATCTGTGAGGGAAAACGTGGCCTTGATTTAATGTCTCATTCGAAGGACTGCACCCCTCGACAGTGCAACACTCCCTCAGTATCACACTGCAGCATCAGCCTAGATTTTGTGCTCAAGTCCCTGGAGCGGGATTTGAACCCACAATCTTCTGACTTGGACGCAAGTGATCCATGGATGACACAAAGCAACTAAATAACCACAAATATTGCAGAAGAGCTTTGAATTTGGAACATATGGGTGAATGTGAAAAATTCTCTTGGAAACAGATCAACCAAAAACATTGCAAAACTGTAATAACGTATTTCAGCAAATTTATTTCCAAATCATGGGAGACAAATTGAAGAAGGTTCATTGCAAACAAATCTACATTCCACATTGGCTGACTGATCTACTCGTGGATCTTTCAAATCAAGCAACTAAACCATAGACAGACAGTGAAGTGATTTACAAGTAATATAAAAAATACAGGATTATCACATACACATACAGTTTACAAATATTTGGTTATTTTCTATCTTTTTACTTCACAAACTCTTCACATCCACGAAGGTAAGAGCCCATGGGATCCAGGGCAATTTGACAAATTGGATCCAAAATTGGCTGAGTGGCAGGAGGCAGAGGGTGATGGTCGAGGGTTGTTTCTGCAAGTGGAAGCCTGTGACCAGTGGTGTACCGCAGGAATCGGTAGTAGACATTAATGATTTAGACGTGAATATAGGAGGTATGATCAGTCAGTTCGCGGATGACACAAAAATTGGTGGGGTCATAAATAGTGAGGAAAGCCTTAGATTACAGGACAATATAGATGGGCTGGTAAGTTGGGCGGAGCAGTGGCAAATGGAATTTAATCATGAGAAATGTGAGGTAATGCATTTTGGGAAGACTAACAAGGCAAGGGAATATTCAATGGATGGAAGACCCTAGGAGGTACAGAAGGTCAAAGGGGCCTTGGTCTACTAGTCCATAGATCACCGAAGGCAGCAGCACAGGTAGATAAGGTGATTAGGAAAGCATATGGGATACTTGCCTTTATTAGCCGAGGCATAGAAGATAAGAGCAGGGAGGTTATGATGGAGCTGTGTAAAAGGCTAGTTAGGCCCCAGGTGGAATACTGTGTACAGTTCTGGGCACCACACTATAGGAAGGATGTGATTGCACTGGAGAGGGTGCAGAGGACATGCACCAGGATGATGCCTGGGCTGGAGCGTTTCAGCTATGAAGAGAGACTGAAAAGGCTAGGGTTGTTTTCCTTAGAACAGAGAAGGCTAAGGGGGGACATGATTGAGGTATACAAAATTATGAGGGGCATTGACAGATTAGATAGGAAGAAACTTTTCCCTTAGTGGAGGGGTCAATAACCAGGGGGCATAGATTTAAGATAAGGGGCAGGAGGTTTAGAGGGGATTTGAGGAAAAACATTTTCACCCAGAGGGTGGATGGAATCTGGAACGCACTGCCTGAAGAGGTGGTAGAGGCAGGAACTCTCACAACTTTTAAGAAGTATTTAGATGAGCACTTGAAATGCCATAGCATACAAGGCTACAGGCCAAGTGCTGGAAAATGGGATTAGAATAGGTAGGTGCTTGATGGCCGGCACAGACATGATGGACCGATGGGCTTGTTTCTGTGCTGTATGACTCTACATCGCTGTCTCTGGGTACATCTCAAATGATTGCCTCTGAAATGAGTGCTGCTCTTTAGTATTGAAGCCAATGTTTTGCTGGTTACTTTTGCTTCCTCCAGTTCTTTGTTCTTTTAGCTCCTTACTGGTCCTTGGCTACTGTTACGACAAGGTGCGAACGGTGGCTAGGGGTCTGTTACTATCTTCACCTGGTCTTATTGTAACAGGGTTTTATTTTAAACACACTGTGTTTTGAGCTCCCTCTTTGTCTTATAATTGGAAAGCTGTGAACAAGGATTCACAAAGAAAGCAATTCACACAGGTTTTCTGAGGTTTAAAGAAGAAAGATGAAATTTTATTAAAACTTAAACTCTAATACGGTTCACGCCTACGGATATACGACGTGCCCGCGCTAGCATGCACACGCAATACACACATGCAAATAGGGACAGAAAAGAGAGGAAAATATAGTAGAGAGGAGTTTGAGACAATATCAGGAGAGTTTCTTGTTTACTGTGCTTTGAGCTCACTTGATTGTAGGTAGTCTTGCTGTTTGTCGGGGCTTAGTGTTCTTAAACCTTGTTCACATAGGAGACCTTTCTCTCTCTGAGGTTCACGTGTTTTCACAAGATTCAGTTCCGTGGGAAAGAGATGGAAGCAGGCAGGACTGGAGAGGAGGTTCTGTTCCAACCGGGAGCATACGGCTTTCTGAGTTCAAATCCTCTGTTGGAAGTTCAAATTCAATACCTCCGTCAGTCAGTCATGTGACCAAAACTGGTTTGACCACTTCTTCGTATTGGGGAAGCAACGACTGGGTCCCCATTGTTCCGACACTGTCGGTTACTATGCAAATGTATTTCCAGTCAGGGGCTTGCAATTTTAAGTTTTAATGTTCATGTGGCAAAATCATATGTGCCTCAGTCTTGGCAGGTGGGGGCTTTGCCCGACACTACTTATCAACAGGAAAAGAGCTAATCAACTGGCATGATGGGTAAATAGGGATAATTCATTTAAACTAGGAAGGAAAGGAGGTCAGGGAAAATGAAAGCCAACCAAATCCAGTAAAGAAGTTAAAAATAGATGAGGCAAATAGACAAATAAAAGAATCTACCAAAAAGGGGTAAAGGGAATGAAGATGAAAAGTCAAATTAAGTAGGTATAAGCAGGTGAACTAGGTGTTAGCTTGGGAGAAAAACATCAAAGGGAAATGAAGTGTTAAATACAAACAACAAACAAAACAAACTGCAGGTACCCAGATGAGTTCACTCTTCAGCAATAACTATCATCATAGGATGCAACTAGGCTAATCAGCAAAATTTGGGGCTTTTTCACTGGCTGCAAAATCCTTTTTAAAAAGAATTTCTCAAAAGGTAAAAGGTAAATGAATCAATTGATACATTTTAAAACAGTCAAAATGTGGTAACTGGGGGAAAAAAAATAATGCTCAACAAATAATTCACCAGTTACCCAACTAGCACTTTAATTATCACCAAAGCTTGTTATTTGTCTATCATGGATGAAAACAATCTTTCGCAGGTACTGCAAGCTAGTATATTTTAATTTTATTTATTTTATTTTATTTAGAGATACAGCACTGAAACAGGCCCTTCGGCACACCGAGTCTGTGCCGACCATCAACCACCCATTTATACTAATCCTACACAAATTCCATATTCCTACCACATCCCCACCTGTCCCTATATATCCCTACCACCTACCTATACTAGGGGAAATTTATAATGGCCAATTTACCGATCAACCTGCAAGTCTTTGGCATGTGGGAGGAAACCGGAGCACCCGGAGGAAACCCACGCAGACACAGGGAGAACTTGCAAACTCCACACAGGCAGTACCCAGAATTGAACCCGGGTCGCTGGAGCTGTGAGGCTGCGGTGCTAACCACTGTGCCGATTGACAAAAAAAAACATATTTGATTAATATGCATGGAGAAGTTACTTTGGTAATTCTGCTTGTTGCTTCACCACATAACAATAAGCTGTTAACAACTACGCAGACTCTAGACACATTTCAATCTTGTGAGCGAAACAGTTTATTTAGAATGAGCAATAATCACTGTAGTCAGCTTTACTTCATGCCAGTGTTTTGTATACTACAGAAATCATCAAAAGATGCCTCAATTGTATAACTTAGAAAAACAATTTAAAGATTAGTCTAATATTGATTTCTATTTTACACATTAAATAAATCCTAAAATCATATTTACACATCTTAAAACACTTTTATTCTAAACATTAGAGTCTGACTCCTAGTTTCAGAATCCCAGGTCCAAAAATGTTTCGACGACATAGACTAGGTCTGTCAAGGATTAATTAAAATGAATAATTACTGTGGCTTTTTGCTTCACCACACAATTAAAAGCTGATGCTAAAAACATGATGTGAAAATTACCTTGTAATTATTCATTTTTTCAGGTTTAAGAGTCTACTTTTTTGCATTGTATTGTGCATAGTTTCAAAGATGTTGCATTGATGTTGCAAGGTAGTGATTCAAAAAACATTGTTACTTCATGTAAAATTCTGTAGCATAGGCTTCATAAAAGGGATCATGCAGTATTTACTACTATATTAATGCAAATGTGTAAAGAATTAGCATTTTGTTTTAGCAGAGTGTATTCCTTAAAGCTGGGCCGTTGTCATCAACGTAATCATTTCATGAAAGGACTGGGCTAGTCCCTTGTACAGTTCTTCTGCATCAGTCTCTGGACACGACTTCCAGGCTGAACAAGCCACAACAATCCTGTTAGGCAAAAGACAAAATTTTGCACTTTTAAAAGAACATTTGTGTCTTTACTTTTTAAAAATGGCACCATATTTATGCCTGGAGTGAGAACAATGGAACACTAATTTCATCATGAAACTGTCACAGAAAAGCCACACAATGTTGTGATGCCTCACCGCACCCCCTCCCCTGCCAAACGCACCCCGCGCACCCCCACCCCCCGGCCACCACCACCACCAAAGGAAAGTTAGTTAGAGGCTCAGTCAAAGGTCTTTCAATCTAGATGATTCCTGAAACATTTAACAGTAATACCTACCAAAGTTCTCTCCTGCCTTTAGAGCATAATATTGGCATCAGGAATAGCAAGAAGCCATCATGTAAGGGTCTAGGGATGCATGCCTGCATTGTGCAATTTCACAGCACAGTGCCTGAGTTTCTAATACCTATTCCATTATACCACCTGCCACTTACAATTTTTATCCACAAGAATGTTGAAAATTGAATCTGCAACATACATGTTACACCCTCAAAACTGTAAATTTATATTTATTTCAAATGCATCACTCTTCTAAATTACAGTGCACTATTCAATTTTTATGCACAAAGATTTTATTGATGCATTTAAATGGGTGAAGTCTCTCATGCTGAGTAGTTTACTTTGTCAACGAGCTGAATGAGAGACATGGTTCAAGATGTATTTAGGGGTGGAAGGGGGACAGAAACCTTCAGAGAACTAGAACAATAACTAGTTATGCTAGTGTCTCTCAAAGTTTCTAAAATGAATCCTTGATTTTAAAACTAAAAAGGCAGTTTGGACGATGTGCAATTAGCCACTTTCTCCAATTTTGACAGGACCTTCACAACTGCAAAAGCCAATTATAGTGCAGCAAATGTTTAAATACATTCTTAAAGGAAGGTAGTGACTCTTGTCAGTGACTGTTTTTGCTGATTAACTGCAGTATGTTCAGGATGGTGATCCATCTAATAGAGTATGATTAGAATATAGTAAAATCCTGAGTTGAATCAAATGCAACCAGGAATTCATGTCAGCTCAATACCTTATTGGACCATAAACAAACAGAGATAATTATAGAAATACACAGCAAGCTTTCTGGCATCTAAAAGAGAAGGTTAATAAGTAAAACAATGAAATTGTAACTATTTTTCAAGTGCCGGTACCAAAAGACTTGTTACACATTTCAAGAATGTTTATTGTTTCCAAATTTGCAGTGGTGGTGCTTTTTCATAACTGTTATTCCACCAGTTATGCAACCTTTTATAGGCATTGTGAAGATTACAGTCTCTATTCCAGATAGTTTCAGTGGGCATCAAGAACTTTACTTATAGATTGACTTCTCTTGCTACAACTCCATCGCCCAAGACATCAAATGATTAAAGCTCACTTTCCTAAACCCAGAAATAAAACATACTTAAAAATCAATGTCCTGAATCGGAACTAGTATTGAAGACTTGGAAATGATGCACAGCCCTACATTTATGGGATTTAAGGATTGAGGTTCCACATTCCTTGTTTTTACTACAATGTTTATGCAAAAGGTATTATACAGTATTTACCTATCATTGAGGGAAATTTAAAAAAAATAAAAATCCCTTAACAACTTATATTTATCTAGCATCTTTAACATACTAAAAAGTCCCAAGGCGCTTCACAGGAGCATTATAAAAGCATAATTGAGACACCGAGCCACATAAGGCAATATTAGGGCAGATGGCCGAAAGCTTGGACAAAGAAGTAGGTTTTAAGGAGCATCTTAACAGAAGAAAAAGAAAGGCAGAGAGGCTTAAGGAGGGAATCCTAGATTCGGGCCTAGGC
This sequence comes from Heterodontus francisci, assembly GCF_036365525.1. Lineage (NCBI taxonomy): Eukaryota > Metazoa > Chordata > Chondrichthyes > Heterodontiformes > Heterodontidae > Heterodontus > Heterodontus francisci. Next base: position 160,285,080 of record NC_090372.1, on the reverse strand, counting down.
ATCTGAAAACACAGCCACCAACGGTGAAGTGATTAAAATATCGGGGATGCTCAAGTAAAGTCTGTAAAAAGTGTCATGGTCCTGCAGTTTTTTTTCTGGGAATATGTGGTTTGCCTTTAAGGCTTGCAAAGGATCAGTATTGCTTTAAGAACCAGCAAGCCTCAGGAGTTATAGGAAGGTGCATTTTCGTTGCCTTAGAAACAGCCATTTGGAGACTGCAATTCAAAGGGTTCATTCTCGTTACCATAGATACAGCCACTGGGAGTGAGTATTAAGCAATACATTTGTTACAATTTAATTCTGAACTGGCTTCACACAATAGATGGCACAATTTGGCTGGGTCTTTCTTTAATTTGGAAAGTTTTAAATGATATGTTAGGCGATCCCACAATCAGAATCATATATTTTGATTGGGGGCTTTGACTGGAGCGGTCGGTCATAACAAAAGTCAATAAAATATCTGATCTGCTCTGAATAAAGATCTCTCCCATGCATTTAATTGTCACATTGCTTATGTACTACAGGCAACCTGAATATACATTATGACAATCACCTGTCATCTCGGATACGGTAGAAAAATCCATAGCCATTGTAGACCATAGGAAGAACAGCACCCAGGACTGTAGTATATCCAACAAGGCTAGTTGACAGAACAAAGTTTCCTCCACCACCACTGTTAAAACAAAAGAAATGAAGAAAGCAACATAATGGCAAACTAAAACAGTCATGAAAACATCCAGTAAGCTAGTCTATACCTTACCTGTAACAAGTCATGTTATTTTTGTCTTAAGTCTGTGAAACAGGGAATAATTACCTTTTAGTAAAGGCAGGATCTGAATAGAGCTCTGGCACAGGAAAACCTTCCTGTTTAGCTATAAGCAGCAGACCCAGGAGGTGTCGGTCAAAGCCTAAAGTAGAAATGCAATTGGATCACATAATTAATTATACATAAAATCTGCAAGTATTAATTTAGAAAAAGTCAGTAACCATCAAATCAATGGAAAAAAAACTGCTTACCTCTACCATTCTGACAGTCAGTCATCAGTTTGTGATGCTTTGCAAAAGATTTCATCATCAGCTTCTGACGTTTCACATTCTAGGATCAAATATTAAGCAGTTAAAGCACAGAAAGTTACTCAACATCAAGAGTTGGAAAAGATTACAGAAAAATATTTGTAGCAGAACCCAGAGTCTTATCTCTACTATAGTACAGTTAAAAGAAATTAATTCAGTGTAATCTTAGTTCCCTTAGCTGCTTGCCAATTTAAACACACATAGCTATCAAAGTAAATTTACGAGTTATTAATATAGATCCTGTCAGAATCAAGCCATTTTTAAATTCTATTTATATTATGTGGTCATTAAGGTCAACACCTAAATACTTAGTAATTAACAATCATCTAAAGAAGGGGCACAAATGATATTTTTGACTAAAGGCCTGACTGAGCTTAAGAAACAAGAAAGATATATATTTTCCTCTATTCCTGTTAGCAAAATGTCATCGTGAACATAAAGTGGGGGTGTCTGCTTTGCATTGACACTGATATTTTTTATATTCGCATTAATGGATGAATTAAAATATATCCCAAAGTAAACAAGTTTAAGACAAAGACTGTAGAGATTATGGTATCTGTATTATCTGGGCACATAAAATGTATAAGCAGGATGATTGACTTCAGTGAATGTCTTTTAAATGGTTTACAGGACTGAACTGATTTAGTAAATAAAGAATGAGCTATCTTAGATATAGAGATTAGAAAAAATGAACTACAAGAACCAGATAAAGAGATAAGGCACAAAGCCCCAAAATAGTAATTAGGAATCATTTAAAACAGATTTGGTGGGAAACGGATACCTCAATAAACACAGATATGAATTGGTTACTTCTGACCAAAGGATAGGAAGAATGAATTAAATATTTAAAGTTTCCAGACAACATGAAACTGCTATTAGCAAGCAGTAGTACATTCCAGAGAAAAGCAGGAGGGACAGTGCCAGGAGGTAAGGTATATTGCAGAACTGAATATACTTTTATTGGAAAAAATATGAGTGATAAGAGGACCCAATCCAAAATAATGAGCTATAAGGAAATAGCAGGGGAATGGGATTAATTGGATAGCTGTACCAGGCACGAGGGGCTGAATGGCTTCCTCTGCTGTATGATTATTTATGATTATTTACAGATTATTTAACTCCTACTGTATTTGTAGAATTGGAGGTCTGTAGTCCAACATCAATAAGCCTCAAGTGAGGCTGAAGATTAGAAGGAAACTCCTTCCTAGCAGCTTTGTGAAATATACTCCCAACTATAGCAGTTAATGTCATGCCAATTACTCATTTTGAAAACAGAACTGAATAAGAACCTTGAAAGTGACTGAAGGTTGTAAAGAAAAGGACTGAAATAATCAAATGCTGAGGGACACTTATGCCATTGGGACAACAAATGCATCATTTATGGGATGTAACTGGTGAGCACTGAATAACATGAAGTGTACTGTTGGACTGATATCTTGATGTTCTGCTTAATTATCCTTTTTGGTCAGGAAGATATGTAGCAGAGCTTTATCTTGCAATTTGAATTGTTAGCCATCTCCCTCAGGCGACCGAGTGGGGTCAGCAGAATTTGTGAACAAGCTACTGCAGTATACGCACATTGCTACTGGTGGCAGCTCCAAACTGCTGCCCAACCTTTTTAGAAGGCTACCAAAATCAGGGGTAGAATCTTCACTTTAGGAGTGAAACCTGGGCACAAATTGTGCTGAATTTCTGAACTGAAGTTATGGTTTAAGTTTCCACTTGAAATCCTTGGCATAATTGCAAACGTAAATTTTTTTCATGAAATAGCACTATTGGGCAGCATAATTATTTTTTTCCCCTTGCATCAAAAAATACTTATTGATTATTTAAGAGTGATAACGTGGCACAGTTTTATTAATACAGCCAAAAATGGGTTTATTACAATAAACATTTTTAAAGAGTGTCTACTCCATCACCTGAGTGAACTGATTTTAAATCACTGAAAATGACTCAAAAAACTATACTAAAACATTTACTAGTTTCACTGGTGTACACCAGTCAGTTTCTTAGTAAATTATGTATTCCTTAATACTTAAAAACTTTTAAAATGTGCCTTAGTGGCTTTGCTTCTCAAAAAAAAGCTTAAACAGGAGAGGGAGAGCAATCAGGAGGTTCATTAGTGTGGTTGGGGAAGGTTTAAATTAAATTGGCAGGGGGTGGCACCAGGATATAGAAGTAGAAAAGAATAATAAGGTGTATAAAGGAGTGAAAGTGTTGGATAATACTACAGAATGACGTAGTACCGTATTTGCTAGGAACACACTAAGAAGGACTACAAAGATTGCAAAGGCAGGTTTATGGTGCATGTATGTAAATGCACAAAGTGTGGTGAATAAGGTTGGTGAATTGCAAGCACAAATAGCCGTGTGAAAACATGACATAGTGGTAATAACAGAAACATGGCTTAAAATGATGAGGATTGGGTGCTTAATATTCAAGGATACAAAGTGTTCAGAAAAGATAAGGAAGGAAAAAAGGGAGGTGGGATGGCAGTACAGATCAGGGAAGACATTGTCGTATTGGAAAGGGAGGATGTTCTTGAGGAGGCAAAGGTAGAATCCATTTTGATTAATGTTGAGAAGTAAAATGGCTATGACCACGCTACTGGGGGCATTCTATAGGCTTGCAAATAGTGAGAGAAAGACAGAGGAGCAAATCTGCAGGGAAATCACAGAGATGTGCAAGCACTATAGAGTTGTGATACTGAGGAAATTTAATTATCCAAATATCGACTGGAATAATGTTATAGCAATGGTAAGGAGGGGGAGGAGTTTCTGAAATGTGTTCAGGAGAACTTCCTTGAACAGTATGTTCTCAGCCCAACTAGGAAGGAGGCATTGCTGGATCTTGTGCTGGGGAACGAGGTGGCCCAAGTGGACCAAGTATCTGTGGGGGAAAACTTGGGTAAGAGCGATCATTGTATCAATAAGGTTTAGAGTAGCAATGGAGAAGAACAAGGAGCAATCTAAAGTAGAACTTCTAAATTGGAAGAGGGCTTAAAGCGTGGCTACCTGACCTGAACCCGACCAGACCAGAGAACGTGGCGGGTTCCTGTCGGGTCGCGTCTCTCTTCCGGGTCCAGTATTCGGGCTCGGGTCGTGTTGGGCTGGACGTGGACTGTGCTGCCTTGTTCCGGGAAGTAATCTTCAAATGAACGTTCAGGACGTCAAGGCGGGAGACGTGCAGTCCGGACTCCGCATTCTGCAGTAAAGCCTGGCTACCCGTCCAAACCCGACTACGTGTGTCGGGTTCAGGTTGGGTCGGGCATTTAAAAAAATTAAAGGACTCGAGCCCGGGTCGGGTTCAATTTGGCAGCTGTCGGGTTGGGCCGGGGTCAGATTTTAATTTTATACCCAAGCCAGGCTTTAGAGGACCAACTTCAATGGGATGAGAGGGGATCTAGCCAGGGTAAAATGGAACCAAAAATTGACAGGAAAAACTAACAGGACAATCTTCAAGGAGGAGATGTTTCAGGTATAAGCTAGGTACATTCCAACAACAGTGAAAGGTAAGGGAAACAAAGCCAGGGCTCCTTGGATGACAAGGGAGAGGAAAATATGATGAAACAAAAAAAAAAGAGGATGAATGATGCATGGCAGATGAATTCTTTGAGCAAGAACCAGGCCAAATATTATAAGTAGAGAGGGAACATGAAGAGGAAAGTAAGGCTGGCAAAGAGAGAATATGAGAATAGAATGGCAGAACACAAAAGGGAACCCAAAAATCATCTACCAAGACGTGGGTAGGAAGCAGGTAGCAAGAGGTGGGGCGGGGCCTATTAGGGACGTAGAGGATGATATATGATTAGAGGCGCAAGGTTGCAATACTTAATGAGTAAAAGCAAAATATTGCAGATGCTGGAAATCTGAAATAACAACAAAAAATGCTGGAAATACTCAGCAGGTCTGGCAGCATCTGTGGAGAGAGAAGCAGAGTTAACGTTTCAGGTCAGTGACCCTTCATCAGAACTGGCAGAGGCTAGAAATGTAAAACATTTTATGCAAGTAAAGCAGGGGTGGGGCAAGAGATAACAAAAGACAAGGTGTTGATAGGACAAGGTCATAGAGAATAACTGACCAGAAGGTCATGGAGCAAAGGCAAATGGTATGTTAATGGTGTGCTGAAAGACAAAGCATCAGTACAGAGAGGGTGTTAACTGACAGAAAAATGAACAGCCTGGCCCCAAGCACAAACATGAAAAAAACAGTGGGTAGGCACAGTAGGAACAAACTAAAATAAGATAAACCCATAAAAAATAAAAATAAAAATAAAAAGAAAAAGGGGGGCCCATCATGCTCTGAAATTATTGAACTCAATGTTCAGTCCGGCAGGCTGTCGCATGCCTAATCGGTAAATGAGGTGCTGTTCCTCGAGCTTGCATTGATGTTCACTGGAACACTGCAGCAATCCCAGGACAGAGATGTGGGCACGAGAGCAGGGGGGGGGGTGGGGGGGAAGTGTTGAAATGGCCAGCAACCGGAAGCTCCAGGTCATGCTTTCAGACTGAGCGGATGTGTTCCGCAAAGCGGTTACCTAGTCTGCGTTTGGTCTCCCCAATGTAGAGGAGACCACATTGTGAGCAGCGAATACAGTATACTAAATTCAAAGTAGTACAAGTAAATCGCTGCTTCAGCTGAAAGTAGTGTTTGGGGCCTTGGATAGTGAGGAGAGAGGAGGTAAATGGGCAGGTCTTAAACCTCCTGCGATTGCAGGGGCAGTTGCATGGGCAAGGGGACGAGCTGGTGGGGGTACACCCTAGTCCACTCCTCCATTACCTCCACCACCTCGTCCCCTTCCCAGGGCACCTTCCCCTGCAATCACAGGAGGTGTAATACCTGCCCATTTACCTCCTCACTCCTCACTATTCAAGGCCCCAAACACTTCTTTCAGGTGAAGCAGCGAATTACATGTTTATGCTTGGGGCCAGGCTATTCAGTTTTTTGTCAATTAACACCCTCTCTGTAGTAACGCTTTGTCTTTCACCACACCATTAACATACCCTTTGCCTTTGCTCCATGACCTTCTGGTCAGTTATTCTCGGTGACCTTGTCCTAAAAACACCTTGTCTTTTGTTATCTCTTGCCACACCCCTGCTTTACTTGCTTAAAACCTATTGCATTTCTAGCTTCTGCCAGTTCTAATGAAGGGTCACTGACCTGAAACGTTAACTCTGCTTCTCTCTCCACAGATGCTGCCAGACCTGCTGAGTATTTCCAGCATTTCTTGTTTTTATTTAATACTTAATGAGCACTTTGTATCGGTGATTACTAAGGAAGAAGATGTGGACAAAATATCCGTCTAAGTGGAGATTGGGCTGAAAATTGAGAGGAAGGGTCTACTGGAAAGGCTTAGAGTGGATAAGTCGCCTGGTCTGGATGGCTTGCATCCCAGGTTGCTAAAAGAAGTGGGAGGGGTGATAGCAGAAGGACTTGCCATATTCTTACTGAGATGCAGAGGAGGTACCAGCGGACTGGAGAGTGGCAAATGTGACACCCTTCAAGAAAAGTGTAAGCGTGACTAGTGACTACAGGCCAGAGAGTTTAACAGTGCTGGTGGGTAAAGTTTTAGAGACAATAATCAGAGGGAAAATCAATAGGCACTTGGAGAGGTTTAAGTTAATTAAGGAGAGCCAGCAGAGATTTGTAAATGGCAGATCATGCTTGACTAATCTAACTGAATTATTTGACTGCCTGAGTGTTCTGATGATAGGTCACATACCTGAAACGTTAACTCTGTTTCTCTCTACACAGATGCTGCCGTCTGCTGTGTATTTCCAGCACTTTCTGCTTTTATTTCAGATTTCCAGCATCCCCAGTATTTTGCTTTTATACTAAACTTGGAGGTGTGGCAGACAGTGACGATGATACCAATCAACTGCAACAGGGCACGGATAGGCTAGCAGAATGGGAAGACAAGTGGCAGATAGAGTTTAATACAGAGAGGTGTGAGGTGATGCACCTTGGCAGTAGGGATAGAGAAAAACAATATAGACTTCTAAAGAGTGTACAGGGACAGAGGAACCTGGGGTTTCACGTGCATAGATCTTTGAAGGTGGCAGGACATACTCAGAGAGTAGTTAGCAAAGCATATAGAATCTTGGACTTCATAAATAGAGGTATTTAGTACAAAAGCAGGGAGGTTATGCTGAATCTGTTTAAAGCTCTGGTAAGACCACAACTAGAGTACTGCATCCAGTTCTGGTCACCACACTTTAGGAAGAACGTGAGGGTCCTTGAGAGGGTGCAGAGGAGAATTACCAGGGTGGTTCAAGGGATGCGGGATTTTAGCTACAAGGATAGGTTGGAAAAGCTAGGGTAATTCTCCTTGAAGCAAAGGGGATTGAGGGGAGATTTGATGGTGGTGTAGAAGATTGACAGGCTTAGATAAGGTAGACAAAGAAAAGGTATTCCTATTGGCTGATGGTACAAGGACTCGGACACAGATTTAAGGTTTTGGGAAAGAGATGCAGTGGGAAACTGATGAAGAACTTTTTTTAAAAACCAGAGTAAAAATGACCTGGGACTCGCTGCCTAAGGGTGGTGGAAGTGGAGATCTTGAATGATTTCAAAAGGAAATTGGATGGGAACTTGAGGGTAATAAACGTGCAGGGCTATGGGGATGGAGAGGGTGAATGAGACTGATTGGATTGCTCTACGGAGAGCCGGCATGGACTCGATGGGCTGAATGACCTCCTTCTGTGCCGTAATGACTCTATGCCTCTATTGTATGTCCTCGGGTCTTTAGTGAGGTTTAGCCGAGTTTGGTATACGATATGAGGCAAAGACAGAAGACTGCAGCAGCTAAACAGAAAGGCTTCTCCTTTTATTATGTCTTTGTTTCATTTTCTCCTTGCTAGCATGTGTTCTACAGCAGCTTCTAGAGTACACAATATACATTTCAAAACACAACACTACATCCCTCCCTTATTAGTAAATGAGAGACATAGCACAATTTCAAAACACTACAACACTACATCTATAACCTCGCCATGCTCATTATTTTGTACTGGGGGCATGGCCGGTTTTGTGGATGGAATCATGTTTTTTAAGCTGCAATAAAATCGTGGAAACTCCATTTGCGCTTCAAGTAACTTGCACTTAAAATTTCCTGACTTTTTTTTGCTATTTCAGGCAGTTTCAGGTGAACTGCGCTGGTAAAATGAGAACACACTAGCAAAAACTCTACCCCCAGTTGTTTGGTGGTACTGCAGCCCCAATTTACAACCACATCATGAGCTCAAACAATTGCGCACACAAGAAAAAAGCTCAAATCTTAATTTATATATTTTTGAGAGTGCTTCTATTTTTAAATTTTTTTTTTGAGGACTCTCATTTTAGAATTATGGACATTGGTTAATTTGGGAAAACTGAAAAGATTCTATGGATGTGTTTTTTTTTTAAACAAAGATCAAACCTTTACTGGATGTCACAAGCCTCAAGCTCAATAAACAACAGAAACCTTGGTGACTTGGAGGAAGATGTTTACAGAGAAGTGACATGTCAAGATTTATGGCGGTCAGAAGGTTTCGCTTTTGGGATATTGTTTTGGTTCAGTTGGAGTGTGGACTGTGTTGAAAGCAGTTGGGTTCGTAGCCTGCTGAAAAACCACTCAGCTCCTCTTTCTCGACCTCTTTGAAAAAACTCTGTGAATCCAGTGTGAGAGCTAAAACTCCTGATGCCGCATTTCTCCTGAAACGCTCCTGGAAGGCTTGCCAGATTAATTCTCGACGCCATCTGAAAAGAACTGTTCCAGAAAAGATCCCAGTGACCCATCTACGTGTTTTCGGGTGCCAGACTGTATGCTATTTTTGGGACACAACATATCTCATCTTTTTTCTTTAAGAATTAGTAATTATTTGGCCTAAGTATTCTTTTTTTGTCTTTTTATTTGTAAAAGAACTCTGCAAAAAAAACATTTTTTTCTTTAACCAGTGTGTGTGTGTTGGGTGTTTAAAAAGGGAACTTTCATATTTCAATCTGTCTGTTAATGTTTTGCTTTGTTACTGGATAAATCCCCTTTTATAATAAACTGATAATTTTGTTGTTCATTAAAGAAACCTGGTTGGTGTATTTTATTCTGGGATAAAGAGTAGAGTATATGATTGACCATATCAGTAACTGGGTAAACATTTAAATACATGTTGTGACCTGTGGAGAAATGGAACTAGGGAAAGACAGTGCACTCCTCCAGCCTTGGTCGTAACAATGTTATTATATTGGGGAAAGAGCAATGGAGTGGGACTTCATGTATAAAATGAATATCCCTAGCTCAGTTTCATATGGCTACTATATCATCAGGAAAATTACTTCTAAAGATAAACTCTATGGTACAGATTACAAATAATGGGCAGCCAGCAATGAATTTAAAGCAGCAACCCAACTTCAGGATTCAGATGGCCACTTGCAATTCACTGCTCTTGTTGAGAATATCATCTGTACCTTATGACTGTATTATGCTTTATTAAATATATTGTTAATTACACTTTCAGGTAATACTGTTAGTTTTGAAAATTAACCTTCAGCTGGAGTACAAGATTGCACGCAGCCCAAGAAATACTTTTCCAAATATCAAAACACCGAAAACAGAAAAGTTGTCAGGCAACCCAATGAAGTAAGTTTTATGCTATGTCAAAAGTATCAGTTTTACATATGCGTACATCTAATGCCACCTTTAATGAATCCAGTTTGGACAGATTATTTAACAGTTGAGTGTGTAGTTGCCTGGTAAGATTATCTGCAGCCAACAATGTCATTAAAGAGCAAGACATGGAGCAAGGAACAAAGGATGCAATAATTTTTTTAAAGCCTCAGAAGAAGTGATTAACTGTAGCGACAAGGGACACAAGAAACATGAACAGTGGAAGAGCTACTGTAAATAAGCACAGGGTCGGAGGAATACAACACAAAATGAAAAATATTGTTTAACTAATTGAACACCTACAGAAGCTGATGGATCCAGCATTGCTCTACACCATTCCACTGCCTCAACAGTGCAGGGCCTCATTGTCTCTGTTCTACCATGATAAAAACGTCTAGTTGTTGCAGTCTCATAACAGCAGCCAGGTCTGTGAGAAATTGATTTGGAAAGATAGATTATGCAGCCCAGGTATTACAAAATTCTAAACATCTCAGATGTCGTTAGGTCAACACACACTCTTGAATTAAAAAGAAAATGCAATTTAATAAACTTACGCAATGTAGAGACACTGGTATACTCTAATATTCACAAACGTATGTTCCACCACTTCCCTTGCCTACCTCATGCAGCTAAAATTAAAGACATGTAAAAATAGAACAGCAAACACTGCATTACTTAATGGTTACAACTTAATGGCTTTTACACTAAAATCACCAGCAAGCCTCTTTAGTTGCTAACTACTGTCACATACAAAACCTCACTTCAATCTTGAATTATGACAAGATAACAAGCAATGAATTAGGGGGAAGAGAAAATTGGTGCAGGAAAGTCAGCAATTCTTCCAGCTTTCTTCATATCAATAATGCTCCTCTGAGATAGAGATTTTGCTTTTATGCAATGCTCCATCCAGCAGGCTAGTTAAATCTAGGAATATGAACAGAAATTTAAATGACAGTGAAGTTTGCAATTTAAACTTAAGACATTCTCGTTGGGTTCAAAATTGCTGCTCGTTTTTCTAGAAGATGAGTTACCACATTAAAAACAATGGTGTCATGTCAATACTTGGAACTGGTGTAAAAGCTTGACATCGACTATGGCTTCTCTCAGATAAGATAGACAACAGTGGGTATGCTGGTCTGCAGGTGACAGCACTGAAACAGGCCCTTCGGCCCGTCGTGTCTTGTGAAATCATCTTGTAGATAGGGATGCTGTTTACAGTGTTCTTTTTTTTTAAAAAGAGATACAGCACTGAAACAGGCCCTTCAGCCCACCGAGTCTGTGCCAACCATTTATACTAATCCTACACTAATTCCATATTCCTACCACATCCCCACCTGTCCCTATATTCCCCTACCACCTACCTATACTAGGGGCAATTTATAATGGCCAATTTACCGATCAACCTGCAAGTCTTTGGCATGTGGGAGGAAACCGGAGCACCCAGAGGAAACCCACGCAGACACAGGGAGAACTTGCAAACTCCACACAGGCAGTACCCAGAATTGAACCCGGGTCGCTGGAGCTGTGAGGCTGCGGTGCTAACCACTGCGCCACTGTGCCGCCCGAAGTTCTCTTCAAAAGATAATTTTAAAGAGATGAAGCAACAGCCATCTAGACAGGACTTTGAAAAACTGAGCTGCTGGGTTCGAAATTTCCCCAAGATCAAACTTTTGAAAGTAATATTGAAGTTTCTTGATAGTGAATTTGATTTTAGATTATTAATGCTGATAGCAATTCTGGATATCAGCTTCACCACAGAGACATAGGCCGGAATTTTATGGCCCCCCACCCCCTCAACTGAGTGGGATGCGGGGGGCTGTTCCTGATGTCTTCCTGCTACAATTTTATGTGGGGCAGCAAGAAACGGCCCGCCCACCCCAGGCCAATCAAGGCCCTAAGTGGCCAATTAACTGCCACTGAAGGGCCCCCTCCCATCGCCGCTGGCATTTTACCTGCGGCGGCCGGGCGGCAAAGGTCCCAAGAATGCCAGCAGATAAAACATGGCGGCCTCCTTGTGCGCTACAGGGTGGGCGGGCCTCCCCCATAGCCCAACTGCCCCCACTACACAAATACTCACCCCACCCCTAACCGACCGCCCCTGGTCTCGTGGGGCCTGGCCGATTTTTTGGGGCCTCGCCGGGGACACTTACCTTAGTTCTGGGGCATCCTTCCTCTTGCTTCCGTTGACTGGGTGTAGACCCAGCAGTGGCCACCGCTCCCGGTGGTGCTGCTAGGACTGAGCGCCAGCCTGCTGATTGGCCAGCAGCTCCATTAGGTGGGACCTCCTGCCTCAGGGAGGTGGAAATCCCGCCCAAGGCCAATTAAGGGCCTGGGGAGCGATAAATCTCGATCAGGCTCCCCAGGCCCAGCAGAGGCAGGCTCGGCCACAACTTTTCGGCCCAAATTCTGACCATTGTCTGTAAAATTCTTTCCCAACGGAACATGCTTGACAATGGATATAGATTTTCTACTAGTCCTTGGAGCTCGACAGTGGCAGAGTTTGGTGCTAATCACAGATTTGTATATTGAAATACATATGAATCGAATTTTAACTGATCACTAGTGCAAATCTTTCACTGAACCTGGACTTTGAGAAATGGGATCCTGCAGCATTACAATCCCTGTTCAGCCTGAGTGCAGTTTATGTCTTTCAACTAGTAAATGAGATCTCAGCCTATAATGAAAACTTGTTTGATGTTCTAATTTGCCCACCGTGTTAAATAGTTTCTTAAAATTTTTTTTAAAAACTCCTGCCATAAGTATTTTCTTTTGAAACAGGATGGTGGACAAAGCAGCACATTATTACTTAGGTTGCATTTGCTGACAACACAACCACTAGGTGGCGCAGTACAGGCACAAATGCAACCTAATCGACAAACGTCAGTCTGCGACATCTCAGGCAGCTGCCAGTAATAAAGATGGCGCTCCTCAATTTGTCACAAAAAAACTAATTAAACCCAAACCCCCTCAATGGCTGCGATCGCCGCCTCCATCCCAGTCCAACAGCTCCCTCTTGCCATTGCGCCTCTGCTTGCCGCTTGCTCCCCGCCTCGCTGCTGCCTCCCCAACTTGACCACTTGCTCCTCGTCTCCCTGATCCCCACACCTCCCAACCCGGCTGCTCGCTTCCAGCCTTACAACCTCCCCGCTCTGAGCGGCTTGCTCCCCGCGTCACCCAGTCATCCCTTGGCCGTTCAATCCACACTTGGCAGCCTGTTCCCTGCTGCTTTACCAGGCAACATAGCAGGCAGCGATCGGTCAAAGGGTGGAAGCGGTGAGCGAGCAGCTGAAGCGGCGAGGCCAGAAGCGAATGGCCGAGGGGAGGAAGCGGCGAGGCCGGAAGGCAGCGGCTGGGGTGGTTGGGGGGATTGGTACTGTTGGGGGGGGGGGGGGGGGTGGAGGGAGTGGAGGTGGCGATTGCAGCCAATGAGGGGTGAGGCAACGCTCGGACATTGCTACGTGTGGCGGCATTATGCGGTACCGTCGCTATGTGCATGCGCAGATTCATACTGGCAAGCTGGCAAATGCTCTGACGCACTGATGATGTCGCCGAATACTCTGCGCATGCTCTGCACTGTCAGGAAACACTCCGTATTACTTAAGGAAAGAAATTGCATTTCTCTAGTACTGTTCACAACCTCAGCCGATGTGATCACTGTTGTAATGTCAGGAACAGCAGCCAATTTACATAAGCAAGGTCCCACAAAGAGCAATGAGATAAATGACCAGATAATCCGTTTTACTGATGTTACTTCAGGGATAAATATTGGCCAGGACGCGGCAGGACCTCCTTGCTCTTTGATATTTTACATCCACCTGATGCATCCCAGATTTAACATCTCATCTGACACAGGACACCTTGGACAGTACAGCTCTCCTTCAACTGCCCTGGCGTCTCAGCTTAGATTTTATGAAGCTTCTGGAGAGAGGACTTGAAACCACAATCTTCTGACCCAGAGGTGAGAATTCTACCACTAAGCCATGTCTGTCTTACATGAACAAAATAGAAGAAAGTAGGAACAAAGAACCTCCACTCAGGGCATCTACAGAGCACTGGTGAGACCACATCTCCAATACTGTGTGCAATTTTGGTCTCCTTATTTAAGGAAGGGAGAAGAAGATCCCAAACAATGTAGGTGCGAGAACACAGCCCTGTTTCACACCACTCAGGATTGGAAAGGGGTCTGATGAGGTGCCGCCATATTGAATTGTGCCTTTCATATTGTCATGGAATGAGGTGATGATACTTAGCAGCTTTGGTGGACATCCGCTCTTTTCCAGTAGGCTGAAGAGACCACTTCTGCTGACGAGGACAAAGGCTTTGGTGAGATCAATGAAAGCAACGTAGAGGGGCATCTGTTGTTCGCGGCATTTCTCCTGTAGCTGGCGAAGGGAGAACAGCATGTCAATGGTGGATCTCTCTGCTCGAAAGCCACACTGTGCCTCAGGGTAGACACGCTCAGCCAGCTTCTGGAGCCTGTTAAAAGCGACACAAGCAAAGACTATCCCCACTACGCTGAGCAGGGAGATTCCACTGTTTAGGATCTTCTTCTGCCTGCTGCTCTCACATGCATTCAAGTTCTCAGAAGAAGAAATTTTCCTCCAATTTTCAGGGGGCAGGTTGTTCAACCTTGCCCATCTAAAAGCGAAGACCAAAGTACGGAAAGTCCTCATCAGGGAACTCCTCTTTGCTGACAATGCTGCATTAACATCTCACACTGAAGAGTGTCTGCAGAGACTCATCGACAGGTTTGTGGCTGCCTGCAATGAATTTGGCCTAACCATCAACCTCAAGAAAACGAACATCATGGGACAGGACGTCAGAAATGCCCCATCTATCAATATCGGCAACCACACTCTGGAAGGGGTTCAAGAGTTCACCTAACTAGGCTCAACTATCACCAGTAACCTGTCTCTCGATGCAGAATTAAACAAGCGCATGGGAAAGGCTTCCTCTGCTATGTCCAGACTGGCCAAGAGAGTGTGGGAAAATGGCACACTGACGCAGAACACAAAAGTCCAAGTGTATCAAGCCTGTGTCCTCAGTACCTTGCTCTATGGCAGCGAAGCCTGGACAACGTACGTCAGCCAAGAACGACGTCTCAACCCATTCCATCTTCGCTGCATCCGGAAAATCCTTGGCATCAGGTGGCAGGACCGTATCTCCAACACAGAAGTCCTCGAGGTGGCCAACAGCCCCAGCAGTAGCGTAGTGGTAGCACCGCAGCCTTACAGCTCCAGGGACCCGGGTTCAATTCTGGGTATTGCCTGTGCGGAGTTTGCAAGTTCTCCCTGTGACCGCGTGGGTTTTCGTCAGGTGCTCTGGTTTCCTCCCACCGCCAAAGACTTGCAGGTGATAGGTAAATTGGCCATTGTAAATTGTCCCTAGTGTAGGTAGGTGGTAGGGAATATGGGATTACTGTAGGGTTAGTATAAATGGGTGGTTCTTGGTCGGCACAGACTCGATGGGCCGAAGGGCCTGTTTCAGTGCTGTATCTCTAAATAAATAAAATATATACACCCTACTAAGCCAGGGGCGCCTGAGATGACTTGGCCATATGAGCCGCATGGAAGATGGCAGGATCCCCAAGGACACATTGTACAGCAAGCTCATCACGGGTACCAGACTCACCGGCCGTCCATGGCTCCGCTTTAAAGACGTCTGCAAACGCAACATGAAGTCCTGTGACATTGATCACAAGTCGTGGGAGTCAGTTGCCAGTGATCGCCAGAGCTGGCGGGCAACCATAAAGGCGGGGCTAAAGCGTGGTGAGTCGAAGAGACTTAGCAATTGGCAGGAAAAAAGACAGAAGCGCAAGGAGAGAGCCAACTGTGTAACAGCCCCAACAACCAATTTTAGCTGCAGCACCTGTGGAAGAGTCTGTCACTCTAGAATTGGCCTTTGTAGCCACTCCAGGTGCTGCTGCACAAACCACTGACCACCTCCAGGTGCTTACCCATTGTCTTGAGACAAGGAGGCCAAAGAAGAAGAATTTAAGGAAGGATGTGAATGAGTTGGAGGCGGTTCAGAGGAGGTTTACTAGATTGGTACCTGGAATGAGTGGGTTGTCTTATGAGGAAAGGTTGGACAGACTGGGCTTGTTTGGACTGGAGTTCAGAAGAGTGAGGGGAGACTTGATTGAAGTATATAAGATCCTGAACGGTCTTGACAAGGTGGATGTGGAAAGGATGTTTCCTCTTGTGGGCGAGTCCAGAACTAGGGGGCACAGTTTTAAAATTAGGGGTCGCCCTTTTAGGACAGAGATAAGGAGAATTTTTTTCTCGGAGGGTTGTGCGACTTTGGAATTCTTTGCCTCAGAAGGTGATGGAGGTGGGGTTATTGAATAATTTTAAGGTGGGAGTAGATAGATTCTTGTTAGGCAAGGGAATTAAAGGTTATCGGGAATAGATGGATGTGTGGAATTCAAGACACAAAACAGACCAGCCATGATCTTATTGAATGGCGGCGCAGGCTAGAGGAGCCGAATGGCCTACTTCTGCTCCTAATTCATATGTTCGTAACACACCATCTAGCATCAGTGACTATTATGTGATAGTTATTTGTGTTTTCAGTTCAATAACTCAATACCATGCACTAAAAGTATGGTTGTGGAACAAATATGATATTTGCTTTATAGCAGGTATGATGCTTACCGTCCATGAAATCTGTAGTATGCTAACTGAAGTGCAAGTTGTACAAATATGTCTGGGTGTAATAACTTCTTTTTGATCAGAGATTTTCCAAAAGCAGTGAAGGCATAGCTGACAATTTGGACATCCAATGCCTGTAAAACCAAAAGAGGGTTATCACAATCACATAAAATTATTCTGCATCAGTTATTACATAACATGTCCATTGATGCTATTTAAAATTATACCATAAACAGATCTGCTTCTATTCCACATTTAATTACTATAGTTTATACATGTAGTTTTTCCTCCACCTCCTAGTACATCAATTCAGCAGGCTATCACAACACCATAATCAAACATTTCCTTTTTGTTTTCAATGTTTGTGCTCAAACTGAGGGAGGTTGGTACTAGAGACCTCTTCCAATTTCAGGCACCCAATAACAGCAAAAGCACTCGTTCCTTGGTCAGATATAGCACAGCTAGATTAAGAATAATACTCCCTTCGATATGCCGAAACAATGGAACTCAGCTCCAACCTTACAGAACCACGTTCTCTACAGTGGTGTGACATCTGACTCTGTTTCACACACCAGCTATGCTCTGGCCTCCAATTAAGATTAACAATTAATGCTGAAATTTTAAGACCATATCCACAAGGAATTGGATAGATGATACAATTGTACAGGGCTTCAATGAGACAACACCTGGAGTACTGTGCTCAGTTATGGTCTCTATATTTAAGGAAGGCTATACCTGCATTGGAGGCAGTACAGCGAAGATTCACTAGATTAGTTCCTGGGATGAGGGGGTTTTCTGATGATGACAGGCTGAGTAAATTGGGCTTATACTCTCTGGAGTTAAGAAGATTGAGAGGTGATCTCTTTGAAACATACAAGATTCTGAAGGGGCTTGACAGGGCAGACACTAAGAAGTTGTTTCCTTGGCTGCAGAATCTAGAACATGGGGGTACAGTCGCAGGATAAGGGCCGATCATTTAGGACTGAGAATAAGGAGAAATTTCTTCAAAGTGTTGTGAATCTTTGGAATTCTCTACCCCAGAGGGTTGTGGATGCTCCATCATTAATACATTTAAGACTGAGATGGAGAGATTTTGGTCTCTCAGGGAATCAAGGGATACGGGGAACAGGAAAGTGGAGCCGAGGCTGAGGATCAACCATGATCATACTGAATAGCAGAGCAGGCTCAAGGGGCTGTAGGGCCTACTCCTGCTCCTGTTATGTTATGAGACTGCTCAAACTCATTTTACATAGCACACAGAGGAGACCTTCATCACTTTAACTTGGTTAGGTTTGGCCCCAGACTGAGGGGAGAAAAAAAAATCACGGAGTATTTTCAATCAGTTTTAAATGTTCTTTAATTCAAAGTGCAACATCACAATGGCCAGAAATCAATATACAAATGTGGAATAATCAGCTTGCATAAAAATGCAACATACAGCACAGCTATCATTTAGAATTTCACCCTGGTTAGATCATTTTTCGATAAAACCAGTTTAATCGCTTACAAAATGAAAGCAGGTATCCAAATTATATTGTCTTGGATGGTCAATAAATACCTCAACTACAACAACAAATTAAGAACCAGATACTTCACATAAGTGTACACCTACTTACACTGGCTAGAATATGATCAGAAATAGCAGGCAAGAAAGTCGGGATAATCAGAGAACTGGATACAAATTTTTTGCCTTCAAGTGGCATGTATGGTGGTGTAACTAATGCTTTAGTTTGACTACCAATTAAACATTTTACTCACTAAAATAAAAGCAAAATACTGCAGATTCTGGAAATCTGAAATAAAAATAAAGTGCTGGAAATACTCAGCAGGTCAGGCAGCATCTGTGGACAGAGAAGCAGAGTTAACGTTTCAGGTCTGTGACTGTTCATTGGAGCTGGCAAAGGTTAGAAAAGAATTAGGTTTTAAGCATGTGAAGAGTGTGAGGATGGTTGGGGGGGGGGGGGGGGGTGGAAAAGAGAACAAAAGGGGAGGTGATAGGGCAGAGGGCAGGAGAGATTAAATAACAAAGCTGTCCCGGGAGAAAGGCGAGGAGTATGTTAATGCTTGTGGTGAAAGACAAAGCATTAGTCCAGAGAGAGTGTTAATAGTGGAATAATCAGCAGCTCTGACTACATGAGAAACAGGCACACGGTTAAAAAATAGAATAAAATTAAAAATATAAAAAAAGACCAGTCATGCTCTGAAGTTGTTGAACTCAATGTTCAGTCTGCAAGGCTGTAGAGTGCCGAATCAAAAGATCATGTGCCACTTCTCGGACTTGCATTGATGTTCACTGGAACACTGGAGCAGGCCAAAGACACAGATGTTGGCATGAGACCGGGGGTTGGGGGGCGGGGGGGGGGGGGGGTTGGTGAGGGAAATGGCAAGCGACTGGAAACTCGGGGCCATGCTTTCGGACTGAGCGGAGGTGCTCCGCAAAGCGATCATCCAATCTGTGTTCGATCTCCCCATTATAGAGGTAACCACACTGTGAGCAGCGAATACAGTATACTAAATTGAAGGAAGTACAAGTAAATTGCTGCTTCACCTGAAAGGAGTGTGTGGGGCTTTGGATGTTGAGGAGAAGGGAGGTAAAAGGGCAGGTATTACACCTGCTGTGATTGCATGGGAAGGTGCCGTGGGAAGAGGACCAAATGTCAGGGGTGATGGAGGAGTGGACCAGGGTGTCGCGGAGAGAATGATCCCTTTGGAATGCTCTCCCAGTTTCTCTGTCTCTGACGCATCTGTTCTGATGATGCAACCTTCCACAACAGCGCTTCCGACAGGTTTTCCTTTTTCCTCAGCTGAGGAATCACCTTCCACTGTGGTTGATAGGGCCCTCAACCGTGTTTGACCCATTTCCCGCACCTCTGCCCTCACCCCTTCTCCCCCCCCCGCCCCCCAACCATCCCCCCCCAGAACCACGACAGGGTTCCCCTGGTCCTCACTTTCCACCACGCCAGCCTCCACATCCAAAGGATCATCCTCTGCCATTTGTGCCAACTCCAGCGTGATGCCAAAGCCAATCACATCTTCTCTTCCCCTCCTCTATCAGCATTCTGAAGGGATTGTTCCCTCTGTGACACCCTGGTCCGCTGCTCCATCACCTCATTCCCTCCCCACGGCACCTACCCATGCAATTGCAGGTGGTGTAATACCTGCCCTTTTGCCTCTGCTCTCCTCATCATCCAAGGCCCCAAACACTCCTTTCAGCTGAAGCAGCAATTTACTTGTATTTCCTTCAATTTAGTATGCCGTATTCGCTGCTCACAATGTGGTTGCCTCGATATTGGGGAGACCAAATGCAGATGGGGTGACCGCTTTGCGGAACACCTCCGCTCAGTCCGAAAGCATGGCCCCGAGCTTCCAGTCACTTGCCATTTCAACAAACCACCCCCCGCAATGCTCTCATCCCGACATTTCTGTCTTTGGCCTGCTCCAGTGTTCCATTGAACATTAACACAAGCTCGAGGAGCAGCACCTGATCTTTTGATTAGGCTCTCTACAGCCTTGCAGACTGAACATCGAGTTCAATAACTTCAGAGCATGACTAGCCTTTTTTAAAAATATTTTTATTTTTTTTTTTAAACCGTGTGCCCGTTTTTCATGTAGACAGAACTGCTGATTATTCTGCTATTAACACTCTCTCTGGACTAATGCTTTGTCTTTCACCACAAGCAATAACACACTCTTTGCCTTTGTCCCAGGACAGCTTTATTATTGAATCTCTCCTGCCCTCTGCCCTATCACACATCTCCCCTTTTGTTCTCTTTTCCACCCACCCGCCCACCCCCTTCACTAGCTTAAAACTTAATTCTTTTCGAACCGTTGCCAGTTCTGATGAGAGGTCACAGAGCTGAAACATTAACTCTGCTTCTCTCTCGACAGATGCTGCCTGACCTGCTGAGTATTTCCAGCACTTTCTGTTTTTATTAAACATTTTACTCAACTGGAAACAGAATAGCCCTGCTGCTACTCTGCCATGATAGGAATCTTAAAATGCGAGAGAACGGCGAGTGCAACTGTTATGTTCAATTGAAAGCAGTTTCATAATATAAATAGAGTTGAATCAGTGAGCAATTAGAGAACAGGCTATCCTAGACTGGGTATTGTGCAATGAGAAAGGATTAATTAACAATCTTGTTGTGCGCAGTCCCTTGGGGACGAGCGACCATAACATGATAGAATTCTTCATTAAGATGGAGAGTGAGAGAGTTGAATCCGAAACTAGGATCCTGAATCTAAATAAAGGAAACTATGAAGGTATGAGGCGAGAGTTGGCCAAGTCAGATTGGGGATCTTTACTAAAAGGGTTGACAGTGGATAGGCAATGGATAATATTTAAAGAACGTGCGCATGAATTACAACAATTAGTCATTCCTGTCTGGCGCAAAAATAAAACCAGAAAGGTGGCTCAACCGTGGCTTAAAAAAGAAATAAGGGATAGTATTAGATCCAAAGAGGAGGCATATAAAATTGTCAGAAAAAGCAGCAAGTCTGAGGACTGGGTGCAGTTTAGAATTCAGCAAAGGAGGACAAAGAGGTTGATTAAGCAGGGGAAAATAGAGTATGAGAGTAAACTTGTGGGGAACATAAAAACTGACTGTAAAAGCTTCCAAAAATATGTGAAGAGAAAAAGATTAGTGAAGACAAATGTAGGTCCCTTACAGTCACAAAAGGGGGAAATTATAATGGGGAACAAAGAAATGGCAGGACATGTAAACACATACTTTGGTTCTGTATTCAGAAAGGAGGACATGAATAACCTCCCAGAAATGTTAGGGAACCAAAGGTCTAATGAGAGGGAGGAACTGAAGGAAATCAATATTAGTTAAAAAAAAAAGAGTGCTAGAGAAATTAATGGGGTTAAAGGCTGACAAATCCCCAGGACCCGATAACCTACATCCCAGAATACTAAAGGAAGTGGCCCCGGAAATAGTGATTGCATTGGTGGTCATCTTCCAAAATTCTATAGACTCTGGAGCAGTTCCTACAGATTGGAGGGTGGTAAATGTAACCCCACTATTTAAAAAAAAAAAGAGAGGAAAAACAGGGAACTACAGACCAGTTAGCCTCACATCAGTAGTGGGGAAGAGTCTTTATAAAAGGATGTGACAGCAGAACATCGAGAAAGCATAAACGGGATTGGGCAAAGTCAGCATGGGTTTACAAAAGGGAAGTCATGCTTAACAAATCTACTGGAGTTGTTTGAGGTTGTAACTAGAAGAAAAGATAAGTGACAACCAGTGGATGTGGTGTATTTGGATTTTCAGAAGGCTTTTGATAAAGGTCCCACATAAGAGATTAGTGTGCAAGAGTAAAGCACATGGGATTGGGGGTAATATACTGGCATGGATTAAGAATTTGTTGACAAACAGAAAACAGAGGGTAGGAATAAATGGGTCTTTTTCCAGGTGGCAGGCAGTGACTAGTGGGGT
The DNA here is from genome assembly GCF_036365525.1 of Heterodontus francisci. Taxonomy (NCBI): domain Eukaryota; kingdom Metazoa; phylum Chordata; class Chondrichthyes; order Heterodontiformes; family Heterodontidae; genus Heterodontus; species Heterodontus francisci. Next base: position 160,263,278 of record NC_090372.1, on the reverse strand, counting down.
ACTGCAGGGATCAGTGCGTGGGCCCCAGCTATTCACAATATATATTAATGACTTGGGTGAGGGAACTAAATGTAACATTTCCAAGTTTGCAGATGACACAAAGCTGGGGGGTAATGTGAACTGTGAGGAGGTTACAAAGAGACTCCAATGCGATTTGGACAAGTTGGGTGAGTGGGCAAATGCATGGCAGATGACGTATAACATGGATAAATGTGAGGTTATCCACTTTGGTTGTAAAAACAGAAAGGCAGATTATCTGAATGGGGATAGATTGGGAAAGGGGGAGATGCAATGAGACCTGGGTGTCCTTGTACACCAGTCGCTGAAAGCAAGCATTCAGGTGCAGAAAGCAATTAGGAAGGCGAATGGTATGTTGGCCTTCCTTGCAAGAGGATTTGAGTACAGGAGCAAGAATGTCTTACTGCAGGTAGACAGTGCATTGGTGAAACCACATCTGGAGTATTGTGTGCAGTTTTGGTCTCCTTATCTTAGGAAGGATGTTCTTGCCTTGGAGGGAGTGCAAAAAAGATTTACTGGGATGGCTGGATTGACGTACGAGGAGAGACTGGGTCGACTAGGCCTATATTCACTAAAGTTTAGAAGAATGAGAGGGGATCTCATAGAAACCTATAAAATTCTAACAGGGACTAGACAGGCTAGATGCAAGGAGGATGTGCTCGATGGCTGGGGTGTCCAGAACGGGGGGTCACAGTCTCAGGATATGTCGTATGCCTTTTAGAACAGGGTGGTGAACCTGTGGAATTCTCTACTGCAGTGGAGGCCAAGCCATTAAGGATATTCAAGAAGGATATAGATATATTCCTTAATGTCAAAGGGATCAAGGGATATGGGGAGAAAGCGGGAACAGGGTACTGAATTAGAAGATCAGCCATGATCTTGTTTTGAATGGCAGAGTAGGCCCGAAGGGCGGAATGACCTACTCTTTTTTTTTAATTCATTCATGGGATGTGGGCGTCACTGGCTAAGCCAGCATTTATTGCCCATCCCTAATTGCCCTTGAGAAGGTGGTGGTGAGCTGCCTTCTTGAACCGCTGCAGTCCATTTGGGGTAGGTATACCCACAGTGCTGTTAGGAAGGGAGTTCCAAGATTTTGACCCAGCGACAGTGAAGGAATGGCGATATAGTTCCAAGTCAGGATGGTGTGTGACTTGGAGGGGAACTTTCAGGTGGTGGTGTTCCCATGTATTTGCTGCCCTTGTCCTTCTAGTTGGTAGAGGTCGTGGGTTTGGAAGGTGCTGTCTAAGGAGCCTTGGTGCATTGCTGCAGTGCATCTTGTAGATGGTACACACTGCTGCCACTGTACGTCGGTGGTGGAGGGAGTGAATGTTTGTAGATGGGGTGCCAATCAAGCGGGCTGCTTTGTCTTGGATGGTGTCGAGCTTCTTGACTGTTGTTGGAGCTGCACCCATCCAGGCAAGTGGAGAGTATTCCATCACACTCCAGACTTGTGCCTTGTAGATGGTGGACAGGCTTTGGGGAGTCAGGAGGGGAGTTACTGGCCTCAGGATTCCCAGCCTCCGACCTGCTCTTGTAGCCATGGTATTTATATGGCTACTCCAGTTCAGTTTCTGGTCAATGGTAGCCCCTGGGATGTTGATAGTGGGGGATTCAGCGATGGTAGTGCTGTTGAAAATCAAGGGGAGATAGTTAGATTCTCTCTTGTTGGAGATGGTCATTGCCTGGCACTTGTGTGGCACAAATGTTACTTGCCACTTATCAGTCCAAGCCTGGATATTGTCCAGGTCTTGCTGCATTTCTACACGGACTGCTTCAGTATCTGAGGAGTCACGAATGGTGCTGAACATTGTGCAATCATTCGCGAACATCCCCACTTCTGACCTTATGATTGAAGGAAGGTCATTGATGAAGCAGCTGAAGATGGTTGGGCCTAGGACACTACCCTGAGGAACTCCTGCAGTGATGTCCTGGAGCTCAGATGATTGACCTCCAACAACTACAACCATCTTCCTTTGCGCTAGGCATGACTCTAGCCAGCAGAGGGTTTTCCCCCTGATTCCCATCGACCTCAGTTTTGCTAGGGCTCCTTGATGCCATACTCGGTCAAATGCTGCCTTGACGTCAAGGGCAGTCACTCTCACCTCACCTCTTGAATTCAGCTCTTTTGTCCATGTTTGAACCAAGGCTGTAATGAGGTCAGGAGCTGAGTGGCCCTGGCGGAACTCAAACTGAGCGTCACTGAGCAGGTTATTGCTAAGCAAGTGCCGCTTGATAGCACCTTCCATCACTTTACTGATGATTGAGAGTAGGCTGATGGGGCTGCAATTGGCCGGGTTGGATTTGTCCTGCTTTGTGTGTACAGAACATACCTGGGCAATTTTCCACATTGCAGGGTAGATGCCAGTGTTGTAGCTGTACTGGAACAGCTTGGCTAGGGGCGCGGCAAGTTCAGGAGCACAGGTCTTCAGTACTATTGCCGGAATATTGTCAGGGCCCATAGCTTTTGCAGTATCCAGTGCCTTCAGTCGTTGATTGATATCACGCGGAGTGAATCAAATTGGCTGAAGTCTGGCATCTGTGATGCTGGGGACTTCAGAAGGAGGCACAGATGGATCATCAACTCGTCACTTCTGGCTGAAGATTGCTGCAAATGCTTCAGCCTTATCTTTCGCACTGATATGCTGGGCTCCCCTATCATTGAGGATGGGGATATTTGTGGAGCCACCTCCTCCAGTTAGTTGTTTAATTGTTCACCACCATTCACGGCTGGATGTCGCAGGACTGCAGAGCTTAGATCTGATCCGTTGGTTATGGGATCGCTTAGCTCTGTCTATCGCATGCTGCTTACGCAGTTTGGCACGCAAGTAGTCCTGGGTTGTAGCTTCACCATACCTCATTGAGGTATGCCTGGTGCTGCTCCTGGCATGCCCTCCTGCACTCTTCATTGAACCAGGGTTGGTCTCCAGGCTTGATGGTAATGGTAGAGTGGGGGATATGCCGGGCCATGAGGTTACAGATTGTGGTTGAGTGCAATTCTGCTTCTGCTGATGGCCCACAGCGCCTCATGGATGCCCAGTTTTGCATTGCTAGATCTGTTCAAAATCTATCCCATTTACCACGGTGATAGTGCCACAACACGATGGACGATATCCTCAATGTGAAGGCGGGACTTCATCTCCACAAGGACTGTGTGGTGGTCACTCCTACCAATCCAGTCATGGACAGAAGAATCTGCAGCAGGCAGATTGGTGAGGACGAGGTCAAGTATGTTTTTCCCTCGTGTTGGTTACCCCACCACCTGCCGCAGACCCAGTCTAGCAGCTATGTCCTTTAGGACTCGGCCAGCTCGGTCAGTAGTGGCGCTACCAAGCCACTCTTGGTGATGGACATTGAAGTCCCCCACCCAGAGTACATTTTGTGCCCTTGCCACCCTCAGTGCTCCAATTGGTGTTCAACATGGTGGAGTACAGAGTCATCAGCTGAGGGAGGGCGGTAGGTGGTAATCAGTAGGAGGTTACCTTGCCCATGTTTGACCTGATGCCATGAGACTTCATGGGGTCCGCAGCTGATGTTGAGGACTCCCAGAGCAACTCCCTCCCTACTGTATACCACTGTGCCACCACCTCTGCTGGGTCTGTCCTGCCGGTGGGACAGGACATACCCAGGGATAGTGATTGCAGTGTCTGGGTCATTGTCTGTAAGGTATGATTCCGTGAGTATGGCTATGTCAGGCTGTTGCTTGACTAGTCTGTGGGACAGCTGTCCCAACTTTGGCACAAGCACCCAGATGTTAGTAAGGAGGAATGGGTTTGCCGTTGTCGTTTCCGGTGCCTAGGTCGATGCCGGGTGGTCCGTCCGGTTTCATTCCTTTTTATTGACTTTGTAGCAGTTAGGTACAACGGAGTGGCTTGCTAGGCCATTTCAGAGGGCATGTAAGAGTTAATCACATTGCTGTGGGCCTGGAGTCACATGCAGGCCAGACCAGGTAAGGACAGCAGATTTCCTTCCCTAAAGGACATTAGTGAACCAGATGGGTTTTTACAACAATCGACAATGGTTTCATGGCCATCATTAGACTAGCTTTTAATTCCAGATTTATTAATTAAATTAAAATTCCACCTTCTGCTGTGGTGGGATTTGAACCCATGTCCCCAGAGAAATACCCTGGGTCTCTGGGTTACTAGTCCAGCGATAATACCACTACGCCACCGCCTACCAGTGTATCCTGCTCCTATTTTCTATGTAACTCCTAATTCAACAATTATATTTTCATTCGCGATATTCTGCAAAGAGCAAATTTTCTCTAATCAAGCATATTGGAAGATAATAACTGCACCAACCTAAATTTATTTTCTGGGTGAATAACTGGTTCAACAACTTGCATTTATATAGCACCTTTAACAGTGAAAAAAAAGTCCCAAAGCACTTCACTGAACTTATCAGACAAATTTGACACCAGACAACAAATATCAGGATGTGATCAAAAATTTGGGCAAAGAGGTAAGTATAAAAGGAGCGATTTAAAAGGAGGAGCGAGATGTGGAGAGGTTTAGGGAGGGAATACCAGAGCTTAGGTTCTAGGCAACTGAATGCACAGCTGCCAAGGGTGGAGCAATGAAAACTGGGAATGCGCAAGAGGCCACAACTACAGGAGCGCAAATATTGCAGTGGGATGCAGGGCTGGAGGAGGTTACAACGCTAGGGAAGGGCAAGACCATGGAGGGATCATAACACAGGGATGAAAAATATCTCTTCTGAATCCTGGTGGGTGCCACTTCTTCGATGGTTAATGACTTTCCTGCATCATGAAGACAGCCAAAGTCATAAAAGGCATATCAGACTACATTGGATTATTGTTCCCTACATTTCTTGGAAAAGTAGTTATGTGCTTTTGGGATACAGGTGTATATAGTTCACTTATCTTTGCAGAAGATAAGATTGGGGAGGGATCTACAAGAAACGAATAGTCTAAAAGTAAACAAAAAAAGGGAAGGACAGCCTAGGAAACAGTAAAATAAGGGAGGACAATGATGGCAACGGAATAGAGTTATAGAACATGAGTCTAAATAGATGGTTAAACATAAAGGCAGAAGAAATCCTATTAAAAGTATGAGTTAAAATGGCTGTACAGAAATACACACGGGGGAATTTTATGTGGTGGATTTGGAGGAGGGAAGAGCATGTAATTGGGCTGATGGTGGCGGTGGAGGGATCCCACCACCTTCACCGAAGTTAAGTCTGGGATTTAAGGTCGTTCACAGGCCTTCCCGTCCCGCTGCCAATTAAGTGGGCATGTAATGCCCATGTCCTTCATTAAAAGGCACTTAGGGCCTGAACGAGGGATCCAGCATTGGGAAGGGAGGGCCAACCCGTTCTTGCTGCTGACACCCCTCCCCACAACAGACCACTCCCCTGTCAGACCCTTCGTGCCCGGTGGCCTGGATCCAGCACCTCTCGGTGGCCTCCGATGGGTGCTCCACCTGCAGCAGCCACCACCTTTGCGGTGGTGCTGCTCAATTAAAGAGCTGCCAACCTCTGATTGGCCCCAACTCTCAGAGGGCGAGACTTCCATCGCTGGGGTCCTTGATCCCGTGGAAGCCCCGCCGTGTCCAGTTAAGTGCCTAATAGGCACTTCATTCGGTGGGCCTCCCACAGAAAGGGCAATGTAGGGTTCTCGCCAGCGCTTTTGCTGGAGGTCAATACCCCCATCACCCGGATAAAGTCCTGGCCACAGCGTCCATAATAAAACAGGGAAACTGGTGGCAATCATACGTTGGGATTACTGAGACATGTGGTCAAATTTTAAACTCTCTCCTGTAGCACGTTTGGAGGCGGGGAGAGCATAAATTTGGGTGGGATAGTGGCGGAGGCACAGGGTGGAGTCCTGCCACCATCCCACCTCCACCGAAATTTAGTCCGGGGTGGGAAATCCTGTGAACGGCCTTCCTGCCCCCGCCAATTGAGGCCTTTAACTAGGTAATTAACCCCTAATTATGGGCCTCTTCCCACCGCAGCCGCAATTACCCATGCGGGCTGCTTCCCGGCTGTGGGGGGGTGGGGTGCCACAAAGGGCCACCCCCCCGTCCCCCTGTCCTGTGAGGCCCCTCCCGCCCTGACCTACTTTGAACCTGGTTCCAGCGCTGCTTCTCGGTTTCTGGTGGCGCAGCAGCTGCTGGCCTCTAATTGGCCGGCAGCACCACAAGGCAGAGACTTCCGGTGGCAGGGTCCTAAACCCTACAGAAGACCCACCGCTGTCTAGTTAAGTGCCTGATTGGCACTAAATTCAATAGGCCTTCCATACAAGAGCCAATGTGGGAATCTCACCATCGGTTTCCCCCAATGTTGAGGCCCCCTCCGCCATGCTACAGAAAAATCAGGACTGGGAACTAAATGTTGCAGGGCATTTAGAAAAGATAGAGGGGGAAAAGAGGGAGGCGAGTGGCTGTAATTATAAGGAATATATGGCAGTAGAAAAAAGGGATGCAGTTATCGACAAGACAAAAATAGAATCCATATGGTTAGAAATTTTTAAAAAAAGGATTAATCACACTAATTGTTGCAGTTTACACACCACCAAATAGTGGAAGGCAAGTGGAGGATGAAATAAGCAGAAAAATTAAGGAATTAACTAAAAGAAAGCCTAAAAATCATGGGGGAATTTCATCTGCTCCGACATTAACTGCAGAGCAGAGATAGGGAAAGGGGATAAGAGAATGGGAGATCCTACAATGTGTACAGGACTCCTTTCTAACCTAATATTCAAAAAGACCAAGAAGGGAAGATTCGCTATTGGATATAGTAATGGGGAATGAAGCAGAGCAGGTAAGAGAAGCAAAAGTAGGGAAACATCTAGGCAATAGCGACCACAATATGTTATGATAATAGAGAAGGACATAAGTATGATGAAAACCAGGTTAATAGATTGAGAAAACCTGACTTTGAGGGGCTGAGAGTAGAACTTGGAAAAATAAAATGAACAACATTGGCAAACAATGGGAAACATTTAAAATGATGTTCAACTAGGTGCAGAAAAAATATATTCTGCTAAAAGGAAAGCACAAACTAAACACTCGTGAGACTCCCTGGATGAATTAGGACATTAATGAAGAATTGAGGGTTAGGAAAGAGGCATGTTAAGTACATAGACAGCAAAGGAGTGCATGATAAGAGAATACAGAGAGATTAGGAGAGAAGTCAAAAAACAATTAGGAAGACAAAGAGGAACTATGAAATTAAATTATCAAGGAACATAAAATTGTAAAATAATTTACAGGAGCATCAATAAAAAAAAAAGGATGGCTGAGATGAGAATAGGACTAGTAAAGGACAGACAAGATAATAGCACAGAGAGATGGCAGAAATATTACATCATTATTTTGCTTTGATATTTACCAGCGAGATAGAACAGGCAGACATGACAGTGAATGATGAGATGAGTAATGAGATTTAAAAAAGGGATGTATTGATAAAACTGATCAAACTCAAAGAGAGGATAAATCCCCTGGTCTGGATGGATTGCATCCACGCATTTTCAAAGAATCTAGGGAAGAGATAGCAGAGGCATTACTATATATATTTGATAATTCTTTAGAAAAATGTGTAGTCCCAGAGAACTGGAGGATAGCTAACAATTTCTATATTTAAGAAGGGGTACAGAACATGCCCATGGAATTATAGACCAAATCACCTTAATATCGGTGGTAGGAAAAATAATGGAGTCCCTACTAAAAGGAGAGAAGAACATCTAGAAATGAAAAATATAACAATAAATAGTCAGCATGGATTTCAAGAGGAAAAATCTTGCTTGACCAACCCTATTGAATTTTTTGAGGAGGTAACAGATAGAATAGATAATAGTAATGCAGTAGATATAATTTAACTGGATTTTCAAAGGCCTTCAATAAGGTGTCCCATATTAGACTAATGAATAAAGTCAGACAATGTAGAGTCAGGGACATGAGGCAGAAGGGATTGCTAGCTGGCTTCACGATGAAAGCAGAGTGTAGGAGTAAAGAGTAGTTATTCAGAGTGACAGCAGTGGGAAGTGGTGTTCCCTAAGGATCAGTGCTGGGCGTACTGCTGTTCACAATTTACATTAATGATTTGGGCTTGGAATGAAAAACACAATTCCTAAATTTGTGGATGACACCAAATTGGATGGGGGAAGGGTGGAAATACTGAGGACTGCAACAAATTACAGAAGGACATTAATAAACTTGCAGAGTGGGAAAACTAATTGGCAAATAAAGTTCCACAGAGATAAATGCAAGGTAGTACATTTTGGTAGGAAGAATAGGGAAGTCACTTATTACTTGGAAGGTACGAGCCTTGTTGGGGTAAAGGAACAAAAGGTGATCTGAGCACAAATACACCAATCACTAAAAGTTGCGCTACAGGTTAGCAAGGCCATAAAAAAGCAAACCAAGCACTAGGCTTTATTTCTTGAGTAATAGAATTGAAAAGTAGGTAAGTTATGTTAAATCTGTTTCGAATCTTGGTCGGACCACACTTAGAATACTGTGTACAGTTCTGATCATCATATTATAACAAGGGTGATACAAGAAATGTGTGGGTATACACATCAGGATCTCTTTTCTCTTGAGAAAAGAAGGTTCTCGGGTGACCGAATAGAGATCTTTAAAATTATGAAAGGTTTTGATAGAGTAGATACAGAAAGAATGTTTCCACTTGTGGGGAAGAGCATAACTAGAAGCCATCAACATCAGATAGTCACCAAGAAATCCAATAGGGACTTCAGAAGAAACTTCTTTACCCAAAGAGTGGTGACAATGTGGAACTCACCACCACAGGGAATGGTTGAAGCCAATTGTATAGATAGGTGCATTTAAGGGAAAGCTAGACAAACATATATGAGAGAGAAGGGAATAGAGGGCAACGAAGATAGATTTAGATGAGGAAAAAATGGCAGGAGGCTTGAGTTGAGCATAAATGCCAACATGGACTGGTTGTGCCAAACGGCCTGTTTCTGTACTGTGGGGCTGGCATCCTTCCATCTACAAAAAATGATGGAAATGCTGAAAAAATTCATTCAGGTGGGTGACTTCTCTTAGTGCACTTTGCTGATGGCTGTGAAGGCCAATCCATGAGAGGTAGGTTCTGCCACAAGTGTTGCACGTGAAGCTGCCAAGTGATGCTGTGACACAAACAAGAAATGCTGGAAATACTCAGCAGGTCTGGCAGCATCTGTGGAAAGAGAAGCAGAGTTAATGTTTCAGGTCAGCGACCCTTCATTGCTTTCTATTTCCCTCCTGGTGTTTGATAAACTGTAGTCACTGACCTGAAACGTTAACTCTGCTTCTCTCTCCACAGATGCTGCCAAACCTGCAGAGTATTTCCAGCATTTCTTGTTTGTGTTTCAGATTTCTAGTATCTGCAGTATTTTTCTTTTATTTAAGTGATGCTGTGAGTTGTTTTTGACATTGGCGTCTGTTGCCAAGCTGCTGTAGTAATTAGTCATCGGGGTAGTGCACACCAGTCCACAGGATGCGTCACCATTTCCCTCTTTCACCAGCTAGTGACTCCCCAGTGCGATGGTCAACAATTAAGTCCTTCCATGTCACGCTTGCAAGCATCCCTGAAGTGAAGCTTTGTACCCCCTACTGGTTATCTGGCCCTGGCTACCTCACCATACAGAAGGTCCTTGGGTATCCGACTGGCTTCCATCCTGCAGACATGTCCGATCCACCAAAGCTGCCTGTTTGATTCGTGCCAACACACTTGGGAGCTCTGCCTTTGACAGGACTGCCACATTTGTGATTTTATCCTGCCAGAATATACCCATAATGCACTGCAGACAACAAAGGTGGAAACTATTGAGCATCTTTTCCTGGTAGCTTCAAGTCACCCATGTTTCACAGCCATACAGCAAGGTGCTGAGAACACAGGTCTTATAAAGCAGCTTGGTCCCAAGGATCAGCTTGGTGTTATCCCATGTGTGTTTTGCAAGTCAGGCAAAGGTAGCAGCTGCTTTCCCTATGTGTATATTGAGCTCTGCATCAAGGGGCAGATTGTCTGTCACCGTGGACCCAAGGTAGCAGAATTTGCTCATCACACTAAATAACACTCCACTGGAAGTGATCAGAGGTGGAGATGCAACACCTTGTCCCATGACCACAGTTTTCTTGACATTTATAGTCAAGGATAACTAGTTATAGGCATGGGAGAGACAGTCCATGAGTGTTTTTATTGCTAAGTTTCCATGTGAGCGACTAGCGCAGCATCATTTTTCTGTGCCATATATCCTATATAATCTTACCTGCTTGTAATACTGTTGCTTAGCTTGATCTATGTCATTTAGAACTCTTTGATCCAACACAAAAACCAGCTCTTCTGGCCAAGTCAGGTCACGTACTCCAGTTGATCCCTGCAAGAAAAATATTATAATAGTGCACATCATCGCTTCAAATTAGGTGTGTAGTCAAATTTTTAGTGACTACAAAGTAAAATTAAATTTTATCCCCTCAGTTTAAAAGCATATATATGCCACAACTGCTTAAGAACTATAAAAGAACATAAGTACTATTGTGAGTCAGACTAATGAAGATTTGTTTTCCCTATGGATCAACATGGACTAGTCTGTGCCATGAAAATAATAATAGCTAGTGATCAAGCTTACAAATCACTCATCAATAAAGACACTGGCATAAAAACTGTTAGTGACAACAGAACAATGCTCGACATGTTCGTATGATATTCCCCATCCACTATAGATGGAGGTGTTAACACATTTAAAAATAAATAAGTTAATGCTGGCATTAAAATAGCACCCAGAAAACTTTCATAAAGATAGTTAAGTGTTTGCCCACTAATATCAGCGACACTATTTCTTATGATCCGGGAGTAGAGAAAGGGAAGGGAACATATTCTTAAATGGCAGAAAACATAACAGTGAGAACTTATTTTAAGCTAAATGAAACTCGGAAAGCACCTTAGGCAAAATAACTAGTGAAAGCCTAACTGAAACAATTTCCAAATAACTTTTATAAAATGGAAAAAACAACTCTAATGTTTTTCTAATCTAACCTACTCATGCAAGAAGGCTGGAGTCCTTGACAAAAAGAGGTCCGACTCAAGGAGCAAAGGCATTTAGCTAGGCTGAAAACCCAATGCATGAGAAGGATGCAGACTGATGATGATTCAGGTTACGATGGTGACAATCTAGTGTTTATGTACAATTATACACCTGCATCTACTTTCCAACTTCTGTATAAGAAGGAAACTGAGTTTAATAGCAGGATCTCAATTTTTAAAAAATTCTGTCCTCTTAAAATATAATGAAATGCTTAAGCTACTGACACGATAGTATTCAAACATGATCAGCACCCAAATAGTTCACTGTGTTGTACTCAGTGTGAGAGAATTTACATAACTGCACCATATCATAAGGCACCACTGAGATTTCCTAAATAAATGAGGAAAAACATTTACTATAAAAGTATCATAAAAAGTGGTTATCTCAAACGACAAAAATTGTCATTTGAATCATCACTGTTAAAGACAAAGAAAAATTGGACTTGGATACTAAGTACAACTGGTGACAGGCAGAAATAAAGACAGAAAATGTTGGAAATACTGAGATCAGGCAGCATCTGTGGAGAGAGGTACAGAGTTAACGTTTCAGCTTGATGAAAAGCTATCAGAATCGATAAAAGCTCATCGACCTGAAGTGTTAACTCCACAGATGCTGCCTGACCTGTCGAGTACCTCCACCATTTTCTGTTTTTATTTCAGATTTCCAGCATCTGCAATATTAGATGAAAGACATATTGTTTTCTTTACATACCTTCCACTTGCCTTCCTCTGACTTGACAGTCTGATCAATGTAATAGCACATGGAAACCATGACCATGGCATCATAAGGAGAATGCTGGGACAAAACAGAATCAAATACATTATCTGTTTTAACACTATAATTTTCAGGATGTCTGACAGAGAATCTTTTTTATTCATTCATGGGAATATGGGCCTTGCTGGCAAGACCAGCGATTATTGCCCATCCATAGTTGCCCTGAAGGATGTAGGTGAGCCATCTGCTTGAACAGCTGCAGTCCATGTGGTGTTGGTACTCATACAATGTCCAGGTCTGGATTATGGCTTTGGACCAAGACTGTAATGAAATCTGGAGCTAAATGCTCCTGGCACAATCCAAACTGGGCATCGGTGAGCAGGTTATTGGTGGGTAAGTGCCTAGGCACTGGGTAGTAAGTGGTTTGCGGGAAAGGGTAAGTAATGAGTCAAATACAAATGGGAATGAGAATCACAATGAAGGAGTAGCAGTCACTTTTGTGATCATAAATGCAAGTCCTGAAAAGGTGTGTTGCCTCTCTGATACAAGGAAAGGGACACACAGGTGATTTTGGAAAAAGAGGATATGCCAAAGTCATGATTCATGTCAGAATAAATGATAAAGGTAACAATCAATGTCCCTTGTAAAATTTCACTGTTCTGCATGGCCAAGTTTTTCCATATGCAGGATGTTTACATTTTTTTTGCACAACCATAACACAGAGCAAGGCCTGCGCAGTACCTACCAGAGAGTGTTCTGAAGATCAGGAAGTAGATTAAGCAGCAGGATCTCAAAAAGGCAGTAATATTATTACCACAAATGCTGCATGCTAATCAATACTGGAACAGACAGATTCTAGAGGAAATGCACAAGTGTGTGTGGGTTGAGAGGGAAGCATTCAATTCATGAGCATTGGGACCAGTTCTGAGATTGCAGTGAGCCTTACTGATGGGACAGTCTACAAAGAACAAAGCTAGAGATGAGAAAGAGAAAGAAGGTTCTTCCACTGGTTGTGATAAGATTAAGGGGTGATCGTAGACATCTTTAAAATTATGAATGGTTGATGTATGACAAACAGTGATACATAGGAAGGTGATGGAAGGTGTCATGAACAGTGCTATCAAGCTGCACTTGCTTAGCAATAACCTGCTCACTGACACTCAGTTTGGGTTCCACCAGGGCCACTCAGCTCCTGACCTCATTACAGCCTTGGTTCAAAAACATGGACAAAAGGGCTGAACTCAGGTGGTGAGGTGAGAGTGACTGCCCTTGACATCAAGGCAGCATTTGACAGAGTACAGCAGCAAGGAGTCCAAGCAAAACTAGAGTCAATGGGAATCAGCAGGGAAACACTCCACTGGTTGGAATCATAACTAGCACAAAGGAAGATAGCTGTAGTTGTTGGAGTTCAATCATCTCAGCTCCAGGACATCACTGCAGGAGTTCCTCAGGGTAGTGTCCTAGGCCCAACCATCTTCAGCTGCTTCATCAAAGACCTTCCCTCAATCATAAGGTCAGAAGTGGGGATGTTCGCTGATGATTGAACAATGTTCAGCACCATTCGTGACTCATCATATACTGAAGCAGTCTATTTAAAAATGCAGCAAGACCTGGACAATATCCAGGCTTGGGCTGATAAATGGCAAGTAATATTCATGCTACACAAGTGCCAGGCAGTGACTACCTCAAGCAAGAGAGAATCTAAGCATCTCCCCTTGATATTGAATGGCACAACAATCACTGAATTTCCCACTAACAACATCCTGGGGCTACCATTGACCAGAAACTGAACTGGAGTAGCCATATAAACACCGTGGCTACAAGAGCAGGTCAGAAGCTAGGAATTCTGCAGCAAGTAACTCACCTCCTGACTCCCCAAAGTCTGTCCACCATCTACAAGGCACAAGTCAGGAGTGTGATGGAATATTCTCCACTCGCTTCGATGGAGGCAGCTCCAACAATACTCAAGAAACTCGACATCATCCAGGATAAAGCAGCCTACTTGATTGTTTGTGAATTGGGGTGCCATTCATACCCTCCACCACTGACACACAGTGGCAGCAATGTGTACCATCTACAAGCTGCACTATAGTAACACACCAAGGCTCCTTCGACAGCACCTTCCAAACCAGCAATCTCTACCACCTAGAAGGATAAGGGCAGCAGATACATGGGACCACCACCACCTGCAGGTTCTCCTCCAAGCCACACACCACTCTGAATTGGAACTATAATTGCCATTCCTTCACTGTTGCTGGCTCAAAATCCTGGAACTCCCTTCCTAACAGAACTGTGAGTATACCTACACCATATGGACTGCAGTGGTGCAAGAAGGTGTCTCACCACCAACTCCTCAAGGGCAATTAGGGATGGGCAATAAATGCACACATCCCATGAACGAATTTAAAAAAAAGTTGTTTCCACTGGTTGATGAGCCCATTATAAGAGGTAACAAATTTAAGACTGCACAAAACAAATGTTAGAGGAAAGAAAAATCATAGAATACTTTGTGGCAAAGTTTTGGAAGAACTTTACTGTCCCTGAGCAGCATAATCCATAATTTAATGGGCTTAATGTTCAACAACCCCTAAATGGGCATCATATTCCACAAGAATACAAGAAATAGGAGCAAAAGTAGACCATATGGTCCATCAAGCGTGTTCCACCATTCAATATTTCCTGCCCGCTCCCCATACCCCTGGATTCCCCGAGACACCAAAAATCTACCTATCCCAGCTTTTAATGTATAACCCTCTGCAGTAGAGAATTCCAAAGATTCACAACCCTTTTACTGCAGTATTTCTCCTCATCTCAGTCCTGAATGATCGTCCCCTTATCCGGAGACTGTGCTCCCATGTTCTAGATTCCCCGATCAGCGGAAACAATCTCTGAGCTTCTACCCTATCAAGCCCCTTCAGAATTTTGTACATCTCAATGAGATCGCTTCTCATTCTTCTGAACTCCAGAAAATATAGGCCCAATTTACTCAGCCTATCATCATAGGACAACCCCCACATCCCAGGGACCAATTTAGTAAATCTTCACTCCACCACCTCCAATGCAAGTATATCCTTTCTTTAATGTGGAGACCAAAACTATACACTGTATTCCAGGTGTGGTTTCACCAAAACCCTGTACAATTTTAGTAAGACTTCTTTATTCCTGTACTCCAATCCTCTTGCAATAAAGGCCAACATGCCATTTGCCTTCCTAATAGCCTGCTGCACCTGCATGTTAACTTTGTGTGTTCCTTGTACAAGTACCCCCATGTCTCTCTGAACATCAACACTTACCAATTTCACATAGTTTTAAAAAAAAAAATCTGCTTTTCTTTTTTACAACTAAAGTGAACAACGTCACACTTCCCTACATTATATTCCATCTGCCATCTTGTTGCCCACTCACTTACCTGTCTATATCTCTTTGCAGCCTCTCTGTCCTCCCCGCAGCTTACCTTTCCACTGAGCTTTGCATCATCAGCAAACTTAGATACATTACTCTCTGTCTTTTCATCCAACTCATCAATATAGAGTGTAAATAGCTGAGGCCCCAGCAATGATCCTTGCAGCACCCCGCTATTCACTGCTTGCCAACTTGAAAATGCCCCATTTATGCCCATTCTCTGCTTCCTGTCTATTCACCAATCCTCTATCCACACTAATATATTACTCCCAACACCATGAGCCCTTATCTTGCCCATTAATCTTTTATGTGGCACCTTATTGAATGCCTTTTGGAAATCTAGGTATACGCCATCTACTGGTTCCCCTTTATCTACCCTACCTGTTACATCCTCAAAAAAATCTAATAAATAAAAAGGATCTCCCTTTACTAAAACCATGCTGGCTTGTTCTAATCACACTTATGCTTTTCTTCTTTAATAATAATTTCCAGCAACCTCCCAACGACTGGTGTTAGGCTAACTGGTCTATAGTTTCCTATTTTCTCTCTGCCTCCTTTCTTGACAAGTGGTGTAACATTTGGCAACTACCAATCTGACAGGACCATTCCTGAATCTAAGGAATTCTGGAAAATCAAAGCCAGCACATCCACTATCTCTGCAGCTATCACATTTAAAACCGCAGGGTGTAGACCATCTGGTCCCGGGGACTTCTCTGATTTTAGTCCCTCAAGTTTCTCCAATACTTTTACTTGGGTGATACAAATTTCCTTAATTTCCTCACTCTTTTCAACAACCTTTTGCAGCATTCTTGAAAGCTGTGCGTGTCATTGGGAAAATGCTAGAATCTATTCTAAAGGATATGATTAATGGACACTTGGACAATAATGATCTGATTGGGCACAGTCAACATGGATTTATGGATGGGAAACCATGTTTGATGAACCTGTTGGAGTTTTTTTTGAGGAGGTTACTAACAGAATTGACACAGCAGAGTCGGTGGACGTGGTATACTTGGATTTTCAGAAGGCTTTTGACAAAGTCCCCCACAGGAGGTTGGTTAGCAAAATTAAAGCACATGGAATAGGAGGCAATATACTGGAATGGGGATTAAGGATTGGTTAACAGGCAGAAAACAGAGAGTAGGAATAAATGAATTATTCCTGCATTGGCCGACTGTGACTAGTGGGGTACCACAGGGATCAGTACTTGGGCCCCAGCTGTCCACAATATATATCAATGATTTGGATGTGGGGACCAAATGTAATATTTCCAAGTTTGCTGATGACACAAAACTAGGTGGGAATGTGTGTTGTGAGGAAGATGCAAAGTGGCTTCAAGGGGATTTGGACAGACTTAGTGAGTGGGCAAGAATGTGGCAGATGGAATAAAATGTGGAAAAAATGTGAGGTTATCCATTTTGGTAGAAGGAATAGATCTGCAGAGTATTTCTTAAATGAGAAGCGATTAGAAAGTGTTGATGTACAAAGAGACCTGGGAATCCTTGTCAATAAGTCACTGAAAGCTAACATGCAGGTGCAGCAAGCAATTAAGAAGGCAAATGGTATGTTGACCTTCATTGCAAGAGGATGAGAGTACAGGAGTAGTGAAGTCTTGCTTCAATTGTATAGAACCTTGGTTAGATTGCACATGGAGTACTGTGTGCAGTTTTGGTCCCCTTAACCCAGGATGCCGGGACTATCCTATGAGGAAAGATTGGGGAAACTGGGCCTGTATTCTCTAGAGTTTCGAAGAATGAGAGATGATCTCATTTAAACCTACAAAATACTTTAAGGGATAGACAGGGTAGATGCAGCTAAGATGTTTCCTCTAGTTGGGGAGACTAGAACCAGGGGACACAATTTAAAAATAAGGGGAAAGCCACTTTGGACAGAGATGAGGAGAAAT
The DNA here is from genome assembly GCF_036365525.1 of Heterodontus francisci. Classification (NCBI taxonomy): domain Eukaryota; kingdom Metazoa; phylum Chordata; class Chondrichthyes; order Heterodontiformes; family Heterodontidae; genus Heterodontus; species Heterodontus francisci. Next base: position 160,246,185 of record NC_090372.1, on the reverse strand, counting down.
TTCTTTACTCAGAGGGTTGTGAATCTTTGGAATTCTCTACCCCAGAGGGCTGTGGAAGCTCAGTCATTGAGTGTGTTTAAAGCAGAGATTGACAGATTTCTAAATACCAATGACATAAGGGGATATGAGGATAGTGTGGGAAAAAGGCATTGAAGTGGTCAGCCATGATCATATTGAATGGCAGGGCAGGGTCGATGTGCTGAATGGCCTATTCCTGCTCCTATGTTCTTATGTATCCTATGTATCTTTTAGCCCAGAGGTTACTGCCAATTTCTGGTAGGGAACTTGTGTCTTCTACTGTGATTAATCATCATTCCAATGATGATTAATTCACAATTAAATGTAGTAAACTGTCTGATGTTATGTTTGAACATTAATGCTTATCTGTCATTGTGGCAAAACTTTAAAAAATTGTTTTTACTACAAATGCATTCACAGATGGCTTATTACATTTTTAAATAGGGAGTGGTGAGTTATATGAAGTGCCACTTTTCAAATATGATTCTAAACCAAGCTGTGACTGTCTTTAACGTGCACCTGGCAGATCCCATTGAAGTAGTGCAGGGCATTTATTCATTGTCCTGGCCAACATTCCTTCCCCAACCCATTCACCAAATTAACTGGACATTTGTTTCATGTGCTGTATGCAAGAGATCTCTGTGCACAGACTGTCTGCATAAGATTCTGTATGAAGGCATTTTTTTTCCCCTTTGCCTATTCACTTACATCACAGTTTGAACCAAATGTTCCATTGGCGAAACTGAGGCAATTGTAGGACTTGTCACCCCATCGTACAGTTGGGTTCCCAGTTACAGCTGATGAACATATCTGAAATCAGTAAACAAAACACAATATCCGCTGCTGCTTTATGCATACACAATATAACATGATAAGTCAACTTAAATCCACTCTTTTTCAATATAAACTCTTACTTTAGTGGCATACTGAAATTACATGGAAATGGCAAGTAAACTAAGACAACAACAACTGGCGCATTATAAAACAAGGCAGGATACTGAGCCACATAGGGAGATATTGGCGCAGCTGACTGAAAGCTTGGTCAAACAGGTTTTAAGGAGTGCTTTAAAGGAGGAAAGTGAGGTTGAGAGGCAGAGAGGTTTAGGGAAGGAATTCCAGAACTTCGGGCTCAGGCAGCTGAAAGCATAGCAGCAATGGTAGCGCAATTAAAATTGGGGATGCAAGATACCAGAATTAGGGGAGCGTAGATATCTCTGGGGATGTGGCACTGGAAGAGATTACAGAGATAGGGAGGGGCAAGGCCATGTATGACAGAAGAGATTATGATTTTATTTTTCTGAACTTGCTACATGCACAGATCCCAAAGAATTCAGTCCGTTTTCATTTGGAAGCTCCGTTTTGCAAAACTCAAAAACAAACATCATGCAGATAGATAGTTCATCTACTCACTTGAGAGTAATCATCAGGCGTTGCATGGGGACTGGCATCATCCAATGATAGTACAAACAAGGAGCTCTGAATTTGTTCCAGTATAGTCAAATTCTTGGGATCCAAGCTAATTAGATATTCCCGTATCTACACCAAAATGTTGAAAAGAAAATCACACTGACAAATGAATTTTTTTTTTTAAAACTCCAACTTAAGAATTCTTCATGGCAAAAATTTAGCATTTATCGCAATGATGAATCATGGCAGTGCCGTTTTGTAGGTCATGATACAGATAATGATACAAGTCAGGCACTCGCTGCAAGCCAATCAATTGAAAAACAAGCTGCGGGTTTTATTTGTGTATATTTTTGATTGGTAGTGCTTTAAGTTTAAAAGATGCACAATTAATGATCAAACCTAAACACAATCCCGCACTGTTTCTGGTCACATTAAACCAGGCTGGCATACACAAAATTGGAAGGACAAAGATGGAAATACACTTCATTTTGCCTTTGTCTTTTGATTCCTTAACAGTTATTTTTCATTGTGCTTTCTTCACAATCCACCACGACTGTAAATAGAAAGTAACATTTGCAAAAAGTTTCAGAAATTTATTTGGTGTGATGAATGCAAGGTGAAGCAGCAACAATGGTAAATATTGAAGTTAGGTCCTAAAGCTAACTTCAATATTTACCATTAGAGCTGCTTCAGCTTTATGATTAAATTCTCCATTGAAATTGCTAAATTTTGTAACATTTTTGCATTTACTATTGAAAACAAAGTGAAAATCAGTACATCTGGAGAAGAAAAATTGCATAATTTACAGGATGGGTACAGTAGTTTAGTGGTGCAGCACTGGACTAAAAACCCAGAGGTAATTTGTGAGTTAGCACCAGAAAAAGGAGCATGAAAGTTACTTTTTTTTGTGCTTAAAAAAAGCACCTACTTCACTAATGCCTTTCGGGCAAGGCAGCCTGCCACTGGTCCTATGTTACATGGTTGACTCTCAGTGGTCTCTGAATTTGGTCTAGCAAACTAGGGAACTAAGGATGAGTAATAAAAACAGCCTTGCCAGCCTCGCCTGTATGCCAAAAACAAGTAAAAAATAAATTAGAAGCAAATAAAAAGCATGTGCAAGATGTAGGCATTTTCAATGAAATTCACGATTCCTACTACAAGTCTACCTATCACAACACTGGATTCTCAACCAAATAGTGAATCCCCCAATCGGTTTACCTCTGAAAGAATTTAGTATTACTGCTATCAACAACAACTGAAAGCTGCACCACTTACCTTTGCCCAATGCGTCCTTTCTTCAGCAGTTAACGCTGACACACCTGGTCCCTCGGGTTCATTGTTGCATCTTTCTCTGATATAAGTCAGTTGTCTACACGCACAAGACAAGAATGAGCAAGAGGTGCTAATAGTTATCTTAAACAATCCAGCTACCACATAGAACTTCAAACAAACAAACAGTCAGCTCAATTACTTGATGTAATGGCATAATCTGACATAGTATAGATTATAAAGTAACAATTGTGAAACAGGACGGAAGACAGTTTAATACTGCATCAGGAAAGCCTGAGCAATTTAGCGGTCATTGGCACAGGTTTAGTTTTTCTGCTGAGCTCCTTATCTCACCTGCACTGCTCAAGGAAATGCTGGGTGTAGGAGAGGCATCTCCCCAGGGTGGGAGGAGGAAAAGAGGGGTAGAGAAAAGAGGATGGTTCTCAGTAAGTCACTTTCAATGGTTTTCTAGTAGCTAGCTAAAAAAAAAGGATGGATGGTAATGTTGGCAGGCCACAAATGCATAGCTGAGGAAAAAGAGGGAGATTATCTAAAAAGCAAAGAAAAACAAAATACATAAATCCATGCGAGGGTAATTATCTCCAATTTCACTGCCTTTTTATCATATCTTTTAAAAATATGGAAGATGTAAACATTCAAATACGTTGCTTTGAGCAGCCATACAGCCTTGTTGGCATATTTAAGATACAAGTACTCTGATGGAAGCAAATATCCAATACACATCATATATCAAGAAGATATTCAAGACTTGTATGGCCCAACAAAATCTAGTGTATTTTTCAAATAATTGACAATTATTTCTTCAGTATCACATTCCATTCATAAAGTATTCACCGAATACAAGTAAAATTGTCACCGACAATACGAACTGCTCTATGGTTCTTTTGGGTCACGCCAGAAATTAAGATTTTTAAACAAATAATGTGAACAGAATTTTTGTTGCCATCAAGAAGCTAAACCTAATATTGTAAATTGCAGAACTGTAACAGAGTTGTTTATTATTTCATGCTAACCATGACATCAGATCACAACTTATGCCACAAAACATATAAATGGGATCTTTTACATTCACTGGAGAAGGAAATTAGGACCTCAGTTTAGTGTCTCATCCAAAAGATGGCAACTCCAAAAGCGCAGCCTGGATTATGTGCTCATGTCTCTGGAGTGGGACTTGAACCCACAACTTTCTGACTCAGATGAAAGTGCTGCCACGAAGCTACAGCTGACACTTCATTTCACCATTAGGGTCATATTTTGTACTGGAGGCGGGGCTCCTGGTGCTGGGCCAAACCGTGCACTCCCCAGAGCAATCCTCCAGTCTTTTATAATCGAAGTTTTAGAAGGCAGGTTTCCCCATCCCTTTAAAGACTTTAAAAGAACGGGGAGCCCGCCTCCTAGAGCTGCTGGCCAATCAGAGGGCCGGCAGTTCAGCAGTATCAGCAGCCACTGCTGGTACTGCAGAGGCCTTGGAACCCCGGAGCAGAGGTAGGTGAGGTGGGGTCGCCGGGGCCAATCCAGAAAGCCCCGGAATGGGGGTGCAGAGGGGGTAGTCGTTCAGTCCAGGGGTAGGGTTCTCGGTGGGTGGAGGGGTGGGGTAACGTTGTTCCCATTGGGGGTCCTCTGTGGGTCACAAATTGCCCACGAGAAGGGGACCCCAAGCCATCCTCCCAGTGTGGAGAAGGCCTCCCCCTCCACTGGCAAGATCCCAGCAGCACGGGAAGAAGCCTTTAACTGGCACTTAATAGGCCACTTAAGGGCCTTAATTGGCCTCTGGGATGGAAGGCCAATGTTGGCCTACCCCACCCCTGGAAAGATCGCCGAGCGATGGGGAGACAATGGACTCTCTGCGACGCCACCTGTCGCAATTCTCCGTGCACACCCCCCCACCCCTCACCGCCTTCAACCCCGCCTCAGGGGGGCCCGTAAAATCCTAGCTTTAGATTGGACAGAGAGATGAAGGAAGGCGGACAACGGAATATGGGAACATGGTGAATAACTATGATTAAGACTATTTTCTCACAATGCTGACAAACATGTTGGGCCTGTTTCCATGTTATAACATCTATATATTTCTATGTAATTCCTCATAAAATTTGATACTTCGCTCCAGACTGCGTGCCTCCACTAATGTCATAAAGTAGTAAAGAGAGAGCTTCTGTATGCAGATGATTGTGCCCTAGCTGCCCACAACAGGGAAGACATCCAGGCTATGGCAAATAAACTTTCACGTGCTGCCAAAAACTTAAGTTTCAGACAGCAGACACGTGCCATAAAAGCACCAGATGTAACCATTGATGGCATCTGTCTCAAGACTGTAGAAAAATTCTCATACCAAGGTAGTATGCTGTCTAGGGATGCCACTATTGAAGAAGGTGTCCGTGCATGCATCCAGAAAGCAAGTTCTGCCTATGGCCAACTCCATAATTGGGTTTGGTAGCAGCATGGCATGAAGCTGAAGACTAAAATCAAATTCTACCAGGCCATTGTCCTTACCACCCTGCTATGTGATGCAGAATACTGTGTCTGCTATAGGCACCCACATCAAAGCTCTGGAACATATCCACCAAAGAAATCAGAAGTCCACAATGAGAATTCAATGGCAGGACAAAATCACAAACAACGAAGTTCACCATCGTGCTGGGCTCAACAGCATGGAGACCACCCTCCAGAAAATTCAACTTAGATGGGCAGCCCATATCCCCCATGTGGAGGATTACAGAATCACCAAGCAGATCTTCTATGGGAAACTGTCTCAGGGCAAACAGCATCAATATAGTCAGTACAAACAATATAAAGGACACCCTAAAAAAAGAGCCTCACAAACTTCTGCACTGCAGACCACCTCTCTTGGGAAAACACTGCAGCTGACTGGCCCAAGTGCAGGCAAGCACTAAAACTTGGCTCAGCATGTTTCGAGGACCATCTATGCCAAACTTGCAACATCCAATGGGCCCAGAGGAAGGCCAGAGGCGGTACAGCTGCAGAAGTTCCCCCAAGCACCAACGACAATATGAACTGCTAGTTCTGTGAATGTCCATGCTGATCCTGCCCCTCTTGAGTCATGAGAGAACCCACAGAAGAGGAAATAGTTTACAGCTTGGACATACTCGAATGGGGAGTCTACCACGATTGAGTTGCTCATAAAATTTGATACCTAAAGGCCCATAATTTGCTGACAAAATAACGTTGAGGCTAATAGTCTTTATTTCTCTTTCTGTACCCGATTTGATATTGAATTCAGCCAGTTTAAATTATACCTCCTTCCCAGTCTGTCTTTTTAAATCATTATGGGATGTGATGGTTGTGGACAAGCCAGCATTTATTGCGCATCCTTAATTGCCCTCGAGAAGGTGGTGTTGCACCACCTGCTTGAAGCGCTGCAGTCCATGTGGTGGAGGTACACCCACAGTATTGTATGGTAGAGTTTTCCAGGATTTTGACCCAGGTGACAGCGAAGGAGCAATGATATGGTTCCAAGACAGGATGGTATGTGTCCTGGAGGAAAAATTGCAGGTGGTGGTGTTCCTATGCATCTGCTGCCCTTGGCCTTCTAGGTAGTAGGGATCGTGGGTTTGGAAGGTGCTGTCAAAGACGCCTTGGTGAGTTACTGCAAAGCATCTTCTAGATGGTAAACACTGCTGCCACTGTGAATATTCTCCAGTTGCCTGAATGAGTACAATCACATTCCTGACTTGTGCCTTGTAGATAGAAACACAGAAAATAGGAGGAGTAGGAGTAGGCCATTCGGCCCTTCGAACCTGCTCTGCCATTCATTATGATCATGGCTGATCATCCAAATCAGTAACCTGTTCCCGCTTCCCCCCCCCCGCTACCCTTTGATCCCTATAGACCCAAGAGCTATAGCTAACTCCTTCTTGAAAACATACAATGTTTTGGCCTCAACTGCTTTCTGTGGTAGTGAATTCCACAGGCTCACCACTCTCTGGGTGAAGAAATTTCTCCTCAACTCAGTCCTGAAAGGTTTACCCCCGTATCCTTAGACTATGACCCCTGGTTCTGGATTCCCCCACCATCGGGAACATCCTTCCTGCATCTACCCTGTCAAGTCCTTTTAGAATTTTATAGGTTTCTATGAGATCCCCCCTCACTCTTCTGAACTCCAGTGAATATCATCCTAACCGACTCAATCTCTCCTCATACGTCAGTCCCGCCATCCCAGGAATCAGTCTGGTAAGGCTTCGCTGCACTCCCTCTATAGCAAGAACATTCTTCCTCAGATAAGGAGACCAAAACTGCACACAATATTCCAGGTGTGGCCTCACTAAGGCCCTGTATAATTGCAGTAAGCCATCCCTGCTCCTGCACTCAAATCCTCTCGCTATGAAGGCCAACGTACCATTTGCCTTTTTTTAACCGCCTGCTGCACCTGCATGCTTACCTTCAGCGACAGGTGTACGAGAACACCCAGGTCTCGCTGCATATTCCCCTCTCTCTGTTTATAGCCAGATAATAATCTGCCTTCCTGTTTTTGCTACCCAAGTGGATAACCTCACATTTATCCACATTATACTGCGTCTGCCATGCATTAGCCCACTCACTCAACTTGTCCAAATCACCCTGAAGCCTCTCTGTATCCTCCTCACAACGCACCCTCCCACCCAGTTTTGTGGACAGGTTTTGTGTAGTCAAAAAGTGAGTTACTCTTCGCAGAATTCCCAGCCGCTGACCTGCTCTTGTAACCACAGTATTTATATGGCTGGTCCAGTTAAGTTTCTGGTCAATCGTAACCCCCAGGATATTGATGCTGGGGGATTCAGTGATGGTAATGCCATTGAATATCAAGAGGAAGTGGTTAGATTCTCTCTTGGAGTTGGTCATTGTTGGCACTTCTGAGGCACAAATGTTACTTGCCCAAGCCGGATTGTTGTCCAGGCCTTGCTCCTTGCAGACAAGGACTGTTTTGGTATCTTGAGGAGCTGCAAATGGTACTAAACACTGTGCAATCGTAAAAAAAAAACTTTGCATTTATATAGCGTTTTTCACGACCACCAGACGGCTCAAAGCACTTTTCAGTCAATAAAGTACTTCTGAAGTGTAGTCACTGTTGTAATGTAGTAAACGAGGCAGACAATTTGCGCACAGCATCTCCCACAAACATTAATGAGATAATGACCTGCAATCTGTTGTGATGTTAATTGAGGGATAACTATTGGCCAGGATACCAGGTATAACTCCCCTGTTGTTCTTTGAAATAGTGCCATGGAATCTTTTACATTCACCCAAATAGCCAGATGGGCCTCAGTTTATCATCACCACCAATTCTGACCTTATGTTGCAGAGAAAGTCATTGTTTAAGCAACTGAAGATGGTTGGTTCTAGGACCAAGTTCCCTCAGGAATTCCTGCAGGGACCTGGGGCTGAGATGTTTCGCCTCCAACAACCACAACCATCTTCCTTTGTGCTAGGTATGACTCCAGTCAATTGAGAGTTTTCGCTCTGATTCCTATTGACTCCAGTTTTGCTAGGGCTCCTTGATGCCATACTCGGTAAAATGCTGCCTAGATGTCAAGGGCAGTCCTTCTCACCTCACCTCTGGAGTTCTTTGTTAATTTCACAATCCTTCAATCTGATTTGTTCAGGAGATATGCAGTTGTTTGCCCTATTCACTCACGTCCCAAATGCCCAGTTTATCAGCTTGCACTTTCAGCAACTCACCACTCAGAAGTTTTAAAAGCCTAAACATGCCAGCGCAAGTCTAACTAACAGGAGATGCCATTTGATGCCCTGCCATGACAAATTATGGGCCATTAAACACAAAACAGTCAGCCTACACAGCATTTTTAAAAATCAAAATACTAGATAGAGCATTTTCACGTTTGTTATACTGTAAAAGCCCGTGTCACGAACCTTTCATTGCCTTTCTTCTGAGTATTAATCTTGCGTGCTTGCACATGCACAGTTTAATATGTGTACTTTAAAAGTTGAGAGGACAATTTGTAACATCTCCATTAAGCTACTTCTATAACGTAATAAGAAAAAAGCAAATAAAAACCTGCAAAGCTCTGGTGGTGTGAGGATATGATTCTCATGCATAGTATCAAAGACAAATACTCGCCCACGACAGAGGACCGCTAAATGGGAGGGGCACGGTCCTTCAGCTTCTACAGAGAGAATGAAAGGAACATTTTAAGTGTCAGTCATTCACCAATGTTAAAAAGCATCAAAAATAAAAGCAACACTCCACAGCTAGAAACTCAAACTTGCAAAAACTATTTAGAGCAACTGTGAACATGCCCAGAGCTTGCATCTGCGCAGCTACCTCAGTATTGTTGCCATAAACTCTTTCCTGCAATATGAATTAGAATCATTGAATTTTGTAGTACAGAAGGACATCATTCAGCCTTTCTCACATTTCTGAAAGAGATGCCCACATATCTCAATGCCTGCCCTGTGTCCATCCCCTATTAAATTTGTCTTTTTCAATTATTTACCCACAACCCTTTAAAAAGTTATGGATTCTGCTTCCACCACTGTTTCTGGTAGACCAGCCAATGTCCTAACAATGCTTTACATTAAAAAGACAAATTCACCAGATTTAACACAGCATGGATCTATTTCCAATAGAATTTTAAATCAGCTTTATTACATCAGGCTCACCACCAGCATCACTTTTCAGAGTTGGGTTCTGGCTCATCTCCCATATTTTCTCCAGTTTCTTCCTGTAGGCAATCTTTTATCGGGCTGATCACTCTGTTCCAAGTTGTCTGCCTCCCTATTAAAATTTTCTAAATAGCTTTGAATATTTTATAAATAACTGGTCTTCAAAAAATCCACCAATTACTGAAAGCTTGTTTTAGATCACAGGGTGATTGATCTGGCCAGGATCTTTCCTGCTTTGGCGGATACCAACTGAAATGCTGGCATGTCAGGCTTTGTGTCAGCTCAACTTCTCTGCTCCTGGGGGTGGGAAGAGTTTTGGGGAACTACTGAGAGTTTGAAATGCTCAGTAAGGGAAGGGACCCCATAGATTTGTATCACTTTGCTATCCAATATACTGCTTTTGAACAGTCTTTCATCTCTTACATTCTAGTGTGACACAGATTGACATTTTCTGTCTATAGTACTGGGGCTTTCATTATTATTGCTTTGCAAGGCTGCCTTCACAAAATTCACAGATAATCTCACAGACTTCATTTGTTTTATTAACTTCAATTTTGCTCTGAAGTAGCACTTGTTGTGGAGTTAATGGTACACATTTTGCCGTCTGTTTCATTTGCTGCTCCTGAGAGGCCGCAATCGTACATACTTTTGGAACACAGTACATTAGCAATATTAAAGGTTCAGTTTTTGGGGGTGCCATTTAACATTAGGTGGTGCACCATTGTTCTTCAATTGTTATGTAACAATCCATTCACAGTGCCACCTACAGGCACAGTACTTTTGACATCCAGTGACCACTCACGGTTTTTGTATGTGTAACTGCTTTTGTATTGGATGCTTTGAGCGAAATAATTACCTGTCTTAAAGTAGCTGACGAGGGAATCTCTGGTTACTCCAGGTATTTTGCAGGTACAGTACAACATACGAAATTGGTCCATGTCTAATGGTGCACTACCAACTTTATGTACAGCCAAGCACTGTCTAAGAGAAGAAAAAACAAAAATGAAGATTTTGAAGCAAAAAATGAAGCACCGCAGCCTCACAGCTCCAGCGACCTGGGTTTGGATCTGGGTACTACCTATGCGGAGTTTGCAAGTTCTTCCTGTGACCACGTGGGTTTCTTCCAGGTGCTCCGGTTTCCTCCCACATGCCAAAGACTTGCGGGTTGATAGGTAAATTGGCCATTGTAAAAAAAAAAATTGCCCCTCGTGTAGGTAGGTGGTAGGAGAATTGAGGGAAGGTGGGGATGTAAAAAGGAAAAAATGGGATTAATGCAGAATTAGTATAAATGGGTGGTTGATGGTCGGCGCGGACTCGGTGGGTCGAAGGGCCTGTTTCGGTGCTGTATCTCTCTATGAGTCCAATATTGTTGCTCTCACCTAGGGTGTACATAACACAATTGTACTGACAAAAAAAAAAAGGATTTGTGACCAGCACTAAATAGTTTTTTGAAGAAAACTCCTACACCAGATCACCAGCTTGTGGTGCCCAAGTCAATGTATGCATGTGCCATTTTACAGAAGCCAAAACATTTGTCCTAGGAAGACATTTAACAAAATATAAATTCCATGACTCAAATATAAGCAATTGTGAAATATTGCGAAATTGGATTTTAAGAAAACTTTTGACAAAGTACCACATAAAAGGCTGTTTAACAGGGTGAGGGCGCAGAGGAGATTTACCAGAATGGGTCCAGGGATGAGGACATTTAGCTGCAAGGTTAGGTTTGAGAAGCTGGGATTGTTCTCTTTGGAGCAAAAGAGGTTAAGGAGAGATCTGATAGAGGTTTACAAGGTTGTGACAGGTTTAGATAAACCTGTTGGTACAAGGATAAGGAGACACAGATTTAAGGTTTTGAGCAATTGATATGGGAGATATGTGGAAGGACTTTATTTATGCAGTGAGTGGCAAAGACCTGGAACTTGCTGCCAATGAGGGTGGTGGAACTGGAGGCGAACAATGATTTTAAAAGGAAATTGGATAGGGACTGCAGGGAAATAAATTGCAGGGCTTCGGGGGAATAGGACTGACTGGATTGCACTACAGAGAGCCGACACAGACTCGAAGTGCCGAATGGCCTCCTTCTGTGCCATAAATGACTATGACTCTATCCATTGATAAGCTCTATAATGCCTAAAGATATTCAGAGCATAACACGTGGGACCAAAATTAGGCACATTGGATGAACTCTCATTAACTCTAATAAAGGCACTGAATATGCACCTTGTGTTTCAGGTGCAGAGTGTACATATACTGTAAGCTTTAGAATGATGGAACCAGACAGGTACAAATGGCACAAAAACAAGAAATGCTGGATTCACTCAGCAGGTCTGGCAGCATCTGTGGAAAAAGAAGCAGAGTTAACGTTTCGGGTCAGTGACCCTTCTTCGGAACTCTCTGCTTCTCTTTCCACAGATGCTGCCAGACCTGCTGAGTGAATCCAGCATTTCTTGTTTTTGTTTCAGATTTCCAGCATCTGCAGTATTTTGCTTTTATATTAGGTACAAATGGCAAACTGAATTCAAATCAAGACTACCAAAATCCAAAAGGTTTCATTGGATCCAATTTCTACAAGCCACTCGTCAGTACAATTTCACATTTTAAGCAGCCGTTAGCACCAGAAAATGTTGCAAATTAGATTCCCCATCTACCACAAAGTTGCAGTTAAACTTTCTTCTATCCCATCAGAAATATGACTGTACATTCTTGTCCTTTTTTTAAGTACAAGATGTGCTTTACATTTTTGTACTGCATATAATTCATCTTACTTCCTAAGTAGATTCCAAAACTGCAACATGTGAAAGACCGCAATAGCAGTTCGTTCAAGCTGTGTGCCTTCTTTTGGTGGCCAATAGTGTTCCAAATAGGGAGCAGGACCTCCAAAGTTTACATTCAACATTGATGGCATTCGGACATCCAGATAGGCACTGATCAACCACCATTCCTCAAGCTGATCAAAAGACACAGAACAATAGTGGTCATGTTCTTCTAAAATCTAACAAAAAAAGTAATACATTCACACAACATCCAATACAATAACATTGAAATGTTCTAAAACAGCAAAGGCATCTGAAGGAATGCCACCGAATTTTATCCAGAAGACATATTTGATTTGTAGATTCATTGAGTTCTCATACATGAAGTACCAGTGCAAGACATTACAGTGCTTCTGATTGTTCTAAAGTCCATCTTGCATCACAGGCAACAATTTCCCAGCAAATGAGAAGAAAACTTAAAAGATAAATGTACCGAATATTGACTATTACAATTAAACAACTACTTCAACGTCACTTCAACATTACTTACTCTAACATTTCGGGTCTGTGATCTTTCATCAGAACTGGCAAAGGTTAGAAAAGAATTAGGTTTTAAAAGCAAGTGAAGAGGGTGGGGAATGGGTGGGAGTGGGGGCTGACGGGGAAGAGAACAGAAGGGGAGGTGTGTGATTTTGCAGAGGGCAGGAGAGATTAAATAAAGCTGTCCTGGGACAAAGGCAAAGGGTGTGTTAATGCTTGTGGTGAAAGACAAAGCATTAGTCCAGAAATAGTGTGAATAGCGGAATATTCAGCAGCTCTGACATGAAAAACAGGCACATGGTTAAAAAAAATATATATAAAAATATATATATTTTTTAAAAAAGGCCAGTCATCCTCTGAAGTTATTGAACTCAATGTTCAGTCTGCAAGGCTGTAGAGTACCTAATCGAAAGACCAGGTGCTCCTCCTCGAGCTTGCGTTGATGTTCACCTGAACACTGGAGCAGGCCAAAGACAGAAATGTTTGCATGAGAGTGGGCAGGGTGTTGAAATTGCAAGCGACCGGAAGCTCGGGGTCATGTTTTCAGACTGAGCGAAGGTGTTCCACAAAGCGGTCACCCAATCTGCCTTTGGTCTCCCCAATACAGAAGCGACCGCATTGTGAGCAGCGAATACAGTATACTAAATTGAAGGAAGTACAAGTAAATCACTGCTTCACCTGAAAGAACTGTTTGGGGCCTCGAATGGTGAGGAGAGAGAGGGTAAAAGGGCAGGTATTACACCTCCTGCGATTGCATGGGAAGGTGACGTGGGGAGGGGGAAGTGGTATCGGGGGTGATGGAGGAGTGGATCAGGGTGTCATGGAGGAAACACCCCTTTGGAATGCTGACAGAGGAGGGGAATGGAAGATGTGCATGGTGTGGCGAAACTGGCAGAGGATGATCCTTTGGATGTGGAGGCTAGTGGGATGGAAAGGGAGGACAAGGGGAACCCTGTCGTGGTTCTGGGAGGGAGGGGAAGGGGTGAGGGCAGAAGTGCAGGAAATGGGTCGGACACAGTTGAGGGCACTGTCAACCACAGTTGGGGGGGTGGGGGGGGGGTCCTCGGTTGAGGAAAAAGGAAGGCATGTCAGAAGCACTGTCGTGGAAGGCTGCACCATCAGAACAGATGCATCGGAGACTGAGAAACTGGGAGAATGGAATGGAGTCCTTACAGGAAACAGGGCGTGAGGAAGTGTAGTCAAGGTAGCCGTGGGAGTCGGTGGGCTTACAATGAATGTTAGTAGACAGCCTATCCCCAGAGATGAAGACAGAGAAGTCGTGGAAAGGAAGGAAAGTGTCAGAGATAGACCATGTAAAAGGTGAGAGAAGGATGGAAATTGGAAGCAAAGTTGAAGAAGTTTTTCAGTTTGGGGTGAGAGCAGGAAGCAGCACTGATACAGTCATCAATGTACTGGAAAAACAGGTGAGGGAGGGGGCCTGAGTTGGACTGGAACAAGAAATGTTTGACATATCCCACAAAAAGACAGGCATAATTAGGACCCATGCAGGTACCTTTTATTTGATGGAAGTCAGTGGAGTTGAAGGAGAAGTTATTCAATATAAGAACAAGTTCAGCCAGGCGGATGGGGACTGGTTAGGCCTCTGTTCAAGGAAGAAGCGGAGAGCGCTCAGAACATCCTCGTGGGGGATGGAGGTGTAGAGAAATTGGACTTCCATAATGAAGAGGTGGTGGTTAGGGGCAGGAAGCTGGAAATTGCCAAACTGACATAGGGTGTCCGAAGAGTCACGGATGTAGGTAGGAAGACACTGGATCAGGGGAGAAAAGAGAAGAGTCAAGATGGGAAGAAATAAGTTCAGTGGGGCAGGAACAGGCTGTAACAATGGATCTACCAGGACAATCCTGTTAGTGGACCTTGGAGAGGAGGTAGAATCAGGATGCCCGGGGTTGCGGGACTATGAGATTCGAAGTTGTAGGGGGACGAGCTCCAGAGGAGATGAGGTCAGTCACAGTCCTGTGGACAGTGGCTTGATGTTCAGTAGTGGGGTCATGGTCCAAGGGAAGGTAGGAAGAAGTGTCTGAGAGTTGGCGCTCAGCCTCTGCAAAATAGAGGTAACCACTGCGGCACAGTGGCGCAGTGGTTAGCACCGCAGCCTCACAGCTCCAGCGACCCGGGTTCGATTCCGGGTACTGCCTGTGTGGAGTTTGCAAGTTCTCCCTGTGTCTGCGTGGGTTTTCTCCGGGTGCTCCGGTTTCCTCCCACAAGCCAAAAGACTTGCAGGTTGATAGGTAAATTGGCCATTATAAATTGTCACTAGTATAGGTAGGTGGTAGGGAAATATAGGGACAGGCGGGGATGTTTGGTAGGAATATGGGATTAGTGTAGGATTGGTATAAATGGGTGGTTGATGTTCGGCACAGACTCGGTGGGCCGAAGGGCCTGTTTCAGTGCTGTATCTCTAATCTAATCTAATCTACACCAGACAACAGCACCTAAATACAAGGCAAGGGGTCAGATTAGGAGAACCTTTGCAGAACACCTCTGCTCAGTCCGAAAGCATGACCCCAAGCTTCCGGTCGCTTGCCATTTCAACACCCCGCCCCTGCTCTCATGCCAACATTTGTGTCTTTGGCCTGCTCCAGCGTTCTAGTGAACGTCAACGCAAGCTCGAGGAGCAGCAACTGATCTTTCGATTCGGCACTCTACAGCCTTGCGGACTGAACATTGAGTTCAATAACTTCAGAGCATGACTGGCCTTTTTTAAAATATTTTTTATTTATTTTTTTAACCATGTGCCTGTTTTTCATGTAGACAACGTTGCTCATTATTCCGCTATTAACACTCTCTCTGGATTAATGCTTTGTCTTTCACCACAAGCATGAACACACTTTTTGCCTTTGTCCCAGGATAGCTTTGCTGTTTAATCTCTCCTACCCTCTGCCCTATCACAGACCTTCTCTTTTGTTCTCTTCCCCACAAACCACCCCACCCCCGCCCCCCACCAACTCCCTTCACTTTCTTAAAGCTCAATTCTTTTTTGACCTTTGCCAGCTCTGATGAAAAGTCACAGACCTGAAATGTTAACTCTGCTTCTCTCCCCACAGATGCTGCCTGACCTGCTGAGTATTTCTTGAACCTTCTGTTTTTATTTCACATTTCCGGCATCTGCAGTATTTTGCTTTTACTTACTCCGAACACTTTATTTCAGGGTAAATAAAGAAGGCATAAAACTTCTAGGTGAGGTCCCATAATTATGGATGACAAGGATTTCAGGTTTGGGCCGAATACCAACAAACATCACTTGTCAGCATGCAACACAATGGTAATGTGATTGCAGTCCAGGTGGTCCTTGTTGTGAAATCCCTGGGCAAAGTTATTCCCAAAGTTTGTTGTCAGATGCAGTATCAGCAAGGCCTTCTGCCATCTTACTGTACTTACACTATCTTGTAGCAATGTCACACTTGACATGTGAAAAAGGGGGAGTTGAAATAAAAATGAAGACTCTTAAAAGTTGGTGAAATAAAATATGCATGGCAATGTGATGGTACAGAGCAATGCCACAGAATGGAGATGGACCTTTGATCCTCCATATAGCCAAGTTCATAATCTCAACCATATCATTGACAAGTCAAAAAGGAGAGAGAGAGAGAGAGAGAGAGAGAGAGAGAGAGAGAGAGAGAGTCTCATCGCTCAGGCTGATCTCACATGCTTCCTAGCAGTCCGTTTGAAATGCATGGGCATAACCCTGGGAAGTTCAGTCACCTGCAAGGAACTAGTAAGGAGAAAACTTAAGGATGGATTGGACAGACTATGCCCTTTAAATGCAGAAATATGCATGAATTAGAATAGAAAACTTTTCAAAAACGTAAACAAAGCAACTACATTCAGACAAAAATCTATAGACATCAGACAAGCAATAAGTTAATTAGTTGAAACCAACCAACTACACTACTCCATCATTATATTAATGCCAACAGCATCTGTGCACCTGCTTACCCAGTTTCTCCTAACTTTGGCCCTCTCCAGAAGTTTTTGATGCAGCTGTTTACCAATCCCTTGTCCAAATGTTTTAACAATTTCTTTACTTCTCTGTAGTTCTTCTTCATTCAAAAATGGCTTCACTAAAACAATTTTTAAAAAAATTCAACTGTATAATTACAACTAAACAACATTGAAAAGCCTACATAAGTAGTCTAGAACATGTATTCACTCATTTCATGGCATAAAATGCAACACCCTTGAGAAATATGGGGACATGGCAACTGTAAACTTAGAGGCTGAATCTGAAGGAACCTAGGGACAAGAGCCTTATTTATATCAAACACTGTTTCTATTGGTCAAATATGGCACAATGTGGATGAAAGATAGATGTCTGAAGGATGTATTAATGATAGGATGAAAATGTATACATAATCAGTATCTGGGACAGAATTCATAGAGTTGCAGCAATGTCTATTTGTGACACAAATGAATGTTTAAAAAAAAAAGGATCAAATCTTAAGGCTGCAACACACCAGTTCTACTAACATAAAATCAAAAAGTAAAACTGGAGAAATGAAATTAGTCACTAGAACCCAAAAACTGCAACAGCCTGTGACAATACCACATTCTGTATGATCAGCCACTGTCTTTAAAATTAACCAGATCATAAAATTCAAGAATGTACAACACTCAACATCCAAGAATCCAAGAAACCAGCTTGAAGGAGCTATTCAATACCAAATACATTGCAATGAATAATCATGATAACAACCTGCATGAAAATGTGGGTTTCTGGCATCCTTTTTCTGTTGTGGGTGAATAACCATTTAGAAAAAACAATTAAAATCCTCGCTATGAACCAAATAGATTTACTATGTATTATACGTGTTGAAATTCATGTCAAAAGTTTTATCCTGCTCCCTGGCTTAAGGCAACATGTCGTTTGATTGTCTCTTGTAGAAAATCACAAAGTCGTGCCAGTTCTCAGGGATTTCCTGCTTCCTATTCACCACTACAGATAATTCAAAAAATAATTCAAGTGCTTTTTTAAAAAATGTTGTATCGTTGAGAATCAGGCAGCAGGAGGGACACGGGTCTCATACCAGACTCAAGACTCTTGCAATATAGAGTGAAACTGCAGTGGGAGAAATCCAGTTCAAAAGTAATCAACGGTTTCTGGTGAGAGAGTGAAGACCAGTAACCCTTCTTAACAAACTCTACTTTAAATTACTGCAAGCAAAGATAGCATCAAGTAGGGCTGTGAATGTGGTTAAACAGCTTAATAACACTCACAGTCCACATTCTTATTGTATGAATGGTGATATTCAAAAATCACTGGCATCTGTGGAATCAGACGCCAGCAAGAGCCACTACCTTTGTGACAAGAGATGGAAGGCAGAAAAGTCAGGACAGGGGAAAATTAAAAACCTCACACTCGGAAACAAAAATCAAAACGAAAATCAGTATGAACTATAAAATACAAAATAAAACAAACAGAAATGTATCCAAACACATTAAAATCTAACAGTCTTTGCATCGATATGTAGACCAGCATGTTGAGTGTACTATGTAGTTACTGACACACATCGGACAATTTTAATGAGTCTTCTTGATAAGAGGTTGTCAATACGAAAAGATAGTTCCTTTTTTGACCCCAAAAGAGACTCAACTACAGTATATAGGCAGACATAAAGCTCTATGCAAACTTTAATTATGCTACTGTACCTGCATCTAAATACTTCATCAAGGACTCCTCAAGAGGGGGAACAGGTAAAGGAGGTAATAAATCCTGGTACTGGAATGTACGCTCTTCTTTTGATTCAAATGTCTGATTTTCCATATTTTATCCAAGTTTCACCTTATTTCTAGTAGGAACATAAGAAAACATGGAATGAGAAAAAAATTCAGCCAATAAAGACATTCCCTTCCAAAGATGAAATACAATGTACTTCAACAGCACACATTTATACCTGTACTACTTGCTTAAAAGAATGCCTCAGATGATTATTTCCCACACAGCTTTGATCCTCCTTATCTCAAGAAAAATATGGGCAAGGGGAACAGTGCATGAAGGCACGGTGAAGGAGGTTTCAAAGGCAGAAAATGGTCAGGAAAAGCTAGTTTGGAGAAAACCAAAGCAGGCTGAAAATCATCCATTGCTGGTACAATAGAGGGAATAGAGGACAAGCAGTACTCCTGAGTACTAAAGGGTTCAAGCTAAAAACTTATAACTGGAGAAGAGTTCAAAAAACAGTCAAAGCCAAAGATGGAATTCACAATTAAGACAATTTACTAGAACACCGGGAGCCAGAAATGCTGGAATGGTGGTAAGAAGTGGGGCCTTTGTTTAGAGAGGACTAGCATTGCATGGTTGTAGATTAACTGAAGTTTTGAATGGGTGGAGGCAATTGAAGAAAACATTAGAGAAATCAATATAGAAAGTGGATGAGTGTTTCAGCAGCAGATGGGGTGGCATAACTGAAAGAGAGTGGCTGTATGAGAATGGATGTGTGAGGGAGAATGGAAGTGAGAGGAAAAAAAAGAGAGTAGTACGAATGGAGAGCTCCAGCATCTGTGGAAATAGGGACATTGAAAATGGGTGCAAAGCCACTATTTGGAGGAGGAGGAGCAAGAAATGAGGCAGGGAAGTAAAGCACAGAATAGCTTGGTCTGGATCAACAACTAT
This sequence comes from Heterodontus francisci, assembly GCF_036365525.1. Classification (NCBI taxonomy): domain Eukaryota; kingdom Metazoa; phylum Chordata; class Chondrichthyes; order Heterodontiformes; family Heterodontidae; genus Heterodontus; species Heterodontus francisci. The sequence continues at coordinate 160,226,925 of NC_090372.1, read as the reverse complement.
TATGTGCAAACAGACAGGAAACCAGCAACAGTTACAATACTGACAATAATTAACCATTTGAGAAGTACTGACTCGATTAAGATCAATCAAGACTGAGCGAATGACTGATCCCCCTCTCCAAACTTTGGAAATTAACGGTACTTTGGGACAAGCTTTGAAATCATCCAGCTTTCACAACCTAGACGTCCTGTTGTCCGAGCCTGGTTTCCATCCTTATATACCCTCCATCATAAAATCCACCTAACTTCTGTCTTCATAACATCACCCATCTCCATCCCAACCGTAGCCCAGCACCTGCTGAAATCCTCATGCATGCTTTAATTTCCTCTAGATTCTATCTTTTTTGTTTAAGGTTGGTAGGTCAACAGTCACCCAAAACGCTGCTTCTCCTATCCCGCACCATTCCACTTGCCCATCACCCACCTTGTTATGCGTATAACGGCTTCTGGTCCCACAAGTCTTAAATTCATCCTTGTGAAAGCTTTCAATCCTTCTACAGCCTCATCCACCTTCAGGTCCTACAACTCCCCCTCCCAAACTTTCCTTTCCCCTCACTCTGGACTTGGTGCATCTATCCCCCACCCCTCATTCTATTTTCAGCCGACTCAGTTTCACTGTCTGAACACGCTTCTCCAGCTCCCTTTCCTTCTTTAAGCCCTCCATAAAACCAACCTTTTTGACCAAGTTTTTGGTTATCCCTCCCAAAACTTCCATACGTGACTGTGTATGTTTTCTTCATGCCTTTGCGAAGCACCTAATGATATTTTTCTATGTTAAAAGGTGCTAGTCAAATGCAAGTTGTTGTGCTAATAGGTAGTGAAACTGGACTTGCAAACTGAAAAGTCTTAAGCTAGAATAAAAACAGTAAGTGCTGGAAACACTCAGCAGATCAGGCAGCATCTGTGGAGAGAGAAGCAGAGTTAACGTTTCAGGTCTGTGACCTTTCATCAGAACTGGCAAAGGTCAGAAAAGAATTAGATTTTAAGTAAGTAAAGTGGGGGGGCGGGCAGTGAGCTTTGGTGGGGAAGAGAACAAAAAGGGAAGGTGTGTGCGTGACTCTGATATGAATGTGTGCATGGATGCATAGCATGTTTTTTTTTAGTAATTTTAACCAGTTTCGAGTGTTAAGGATAATAAACTTACATTTTTCTTGTTTAAAGTCAAGAAAACCTGTCGGATTGGTTCTTTGGCAATTATATCAGAGGAACAGGAGCAAGCATTCACTGAGGTGGTAAGTTCAATTACTGTGTAAAAGGATAAGCCCTGTTGCAGTCAAACCAGAGAAGAGGCGAAAGGGGGAGCCTGAGGCCCCTTCCTCACCTGGTTGTAACAAAGTTAAAACAAAATTACAAGGGAGGTATTTTCAGGAATTATACACATTCTATTCTGCATCTCCTGCACGAAAACCAATTCATAGCTAAATTTGAAAGAAATCAGATAGGATGCTACAGACCTATATGTAAACCTTTCTGGAGAATAAAAAAAAGGTTTATGGTTTGTAAAATGGAGTACTGTACTGAACTTCTGAGAAGTTATTAAAATAATCTCTAGTTACTGATTGATATTTCTAATTGATGCAGTAGAGGCATAATTAAACATCAATAATTTATTTTCAAGTTATATTTGCCTAGTATTTTGAAGGAAAATCGTGTATTGGGAGCTTGCAAGAAATGCTGGGAAAATGTTTATTAATAGATTGTTATAACCAGTTGAGAAAGAGGTCTAGGCTTCCCTTTCAGCCTTCATCTGGTCTTACTGTTACAGGGTTTAAATTTTAAACACACTGTGTCTTTAGCTCCCCCTTGATGAATCCTTGTTCACCACTTTCCAATTACAAAGCAAAGAAACCAGCACAAAAAGATCTTCTTAGGTTTAAAAATTGAAATTTATTAAAAACTTAAACTCTAATTCAGTTGACCCCTACGGATACACGACGTGCCCATGCTAGCAAGCATACACGATACACGCATGCGGATAGAGACAAAGAAAACAGAAGAAATAAAGTGGAAAAGTTTAAGGTAATATCTGAGGAGGTTTTTTGTGTTACGGTTCTTCGGCTCACTGTAGTGTTCTTTATTGTTGGTAGAACTTGCTTTTCGTTGGGGCCCAGTATTCTTCTTTAACCTTGTTCGCTGTAGGAGACTTTTCTCTTTTGGGCTTCATGTGTCTTCAGTGGATTTGGAGTTCTGAGAGAAAGAGATGGGAGAAGGCAGACAGGAGGTCTTCTTCAGTCCAGGTGCATTCTGCTTTCTGCAGGCTCTCAGTTCAAACTGTACAATTCAGAAACCCCCAAGTTGCCAAGCAGGTTAGTCACTTAACTAACTGGTCTGACCACATCTTGGCTCTGTGTATTGCATCATCTCAGCTGGAAATGGAATGAGCTTCCCTGCCTTCAATATCGGTTAGTATATAAAATTTTTTTTATAGCCAAGGTCTGGCAGTCCTTGTAACAGGACTTCTCTTCTTCCCAGCAGCAATTTGAAATTTAATGTCCATGTCGCAAAATTAATGTGCCTCACTCTTGGCAGGTGAGGGCCTGAATGACAAGATTCTCTCAGAAAACTCGTTTAAAAAAAGATTGATGTGCGTCTGCACCTTCATGGTTTTTCATTCTATTCAAGTCTATACTACAGTTTTCAATTTTTGTTTGTTTTGTTTGAGAACTACATAACATTTTGTGAATTAAATGAAATTCAACTCTATCTGTAGGTCTGGCTGGTGAAAGATTTGACCAGCTACATGCTATTAAATAGCTAATGTTTAATAAATAGTCAAAGTTCAGCTGTGACAAAAAGAACTGAACTTTTGAACAAAAAAATGTCATGGGCAAGTTTCCAATTTTCTAAGTGGAAGAATATTACAATGAAATCATTCAGTCTCAATATATAGGGTGTATATTAGCAAAGCGTGGCCCATGTCAAGCAAATGCAATGACTCAGTCATTTCCAATGACTAGAATGTATAAATCAGTATGAAAACCCGGAAAAAGATGATGCAACAAATGTAAATAATCATTTGTCTAGAAATTGTTAATAGCTTTGGTCTAATGCTTATATTTAAATGGATCTACACTTTACCTTTTTGATGCCCCGTTTTAAAACTGTCAAGTCAGAAGAATGGTACTTTACTGGCTATAGGATCTTAAAGACTTGTTTTCGGACATATGGCTCAAGGGATCATCTCAAGTCCTAGAAAATAATAATTAACTTATGTAAAACAATGGTTTGCTCCAACTTTAAAGTGTTCTATATATTTCTATGCACCAGACTACACAATTGGGGGAAATCATCCTGCCTTGGAATTAATAAAACTTTGACAATTAAGCTGATTAATGGGTAATTCTGCATTAAGAGGAAAAAGGATACAGGCACAGGATATTTATAGTGGGGAAGAAAGGTGGTTTAGAGATGATGGCCAGGATTTTATGCTGGCAATGGAGTCGCGACATCCGGAAAAAGCCACTACGAGAACCCCGTGTCACCTCTTCTGTGGAATGCTGCCAAATCTAGTGTCAATTAGGCACTTAAGTATACAGGAGCAGGCCTTCCATGCGATCAAGGACCCCGGCAACGGATGTCCCACCCTCGGAAAGCCCAGCAGCTCTTTCACTGAGCAGCGCCAATATGGAAGCAGTGGCTGCTGCCAGTGGATCACCTATCAAAGGCCCAGGAGCATCGCTGGACCTAGGCCACAGGTAGGTCAGGGTGGGATGGGTCTTGCGGGGTTTGGGTTGCAGGGGTGGGAGGTGGCTGTCAGCGAGCACCTTCCCCCAACCCCATGCCAGGTACCTCCTTCAGGTAAGTGCCTTTTAACGAGGGACCTCGCACCCCCCCCCGCCCCCACCCTCTCAGAGTGGGAAAGTAGCCCGCATGGTTTTTCATGCCATGCTTCCCATGTAGCAGGAGAATAGCCTGCTGTGTGGCTAATTGCAGCAGCGGCGGGATGAGGCCCTTATTTGGGTATTAATTACCCAGTTAAGGGCCTCAATTGGCAGCGGGATGAGAAGGCTGTTCACAGGCCTTCCCACCCCAGACTTAATTTTGGCAGAGGCGGGGAGGTGGTAGGGTCCCCCCGCCGCCATCCCACCTGATTCTATGCTCTCCCACCTCCAAACTCACCAAGGGAACAGAGGAAATAGGAGCAGGACTAGGCCATTCAGCCCCTCGTGCCTACTCCACCATTCAACTAGATCATGGCTGATCTTCTACCTCAATGCCATTTTCCCGCACTAAGTGCATAAAAGAGAGCATAAAGTGCCTCCCGTTGTTATTAGAGGAAATAGATAAACCAGAGAGATGTTCATTATTAATACCAGCCAAGAGAAGAGAGAACATGGATTCAAGCTTAATTGAAAACAGCACACAAATTACAATGTTCTCCTGCATAAGATGATGATATACCGTACGCAGGAAGTAGTAGAAAATGTAATAAATTTACTCAACACACTCTTGCAGTTTTTGACCGACATGGTTACTGAAGGGGAAAGTCATTGATCTTTAGAACTGGATCACTGAATGTAAACTGCTCTTTCAAGTCCTGTACAGTACTGTGTTCCTCAGGGCATTAGATAGAATATCAGGGACATTGGGATGATGAGTTTGAGTGTTTATGAATGCATTCTGGGTAATCATGGCCTCCTGCGGTTTCTTTCTTCTTCCAGAATTAGCATTACTGGTCATGGGGGGGGGGGGGGCGGGGGGGAGACTAATGCATGAGGTTGCACTACTTATCAGATAGAGTAAACATTAAATGAGCTTGTTTTTTTTTGTCTTTTTTGTACAGTCATAAGCCAAGTTCATGATTCCCACACATTCCAACTGAAAATACACTAAACCTGTATGCTATATCCTGATTTTCCATTGTGAGTTCATTATTCCCTAGGGATTCTGCTCATTTCAGCTCTGTGTGCAGCCATCTGAGCCAAAAGCAGACTAAAATCCCACCAAATCAATGAAGGTATCTCAAGCAAAAAGAAATTTAGGCATTCACTCCATTACTGAATTCCTACCACAGTAAATGCATGTTCTACAAAAGCACAGGTACCAAGAGACGAGGTTCAGAATGGCTAAATCAACTAGAAATATCCTAAGGCCTTAACAGAAAGGGGTACCCACCACTCTGATAAAAAGGTACCTCCAGCAGACCTTTATTCCACTCAAAAAAAGCTAGTGGCATGAGCTACCAGAGACACCTCCACACTACCTAGAACTCTGCATAGATTTTCAAATTTGTATTGCCTATGTCAATGAAAGCCTTTGACCTCGTCAGCAGACGTGGTCTCTTCAGACTACTAGAAAAGATTGGATGTCCAAAGCTACTAAGTATCATCACCTCATTCCATGACAATATGAAAGGCACAATTCAACATGGTGGCTCCTCATCAGACCCCTTTCCTATCCTGAGTGGCGTGAAACAGGGCTGTGTTCTCGCACCTACACTTCTTGGGATTTTCTTCTCCCTGCTGCTTTCACATGCGTTCAAGTCCTCTGAAGAAGGAATTTTCCACCACACAAGATCAGGGGGCAAGTTGTTCAACCTTGCCCGTCTAAGAGCGAAGTCCAAAGTATGGAAAGTCCTCATCAGGGAACTCCTCTTTGCTGACGATGCTGCTTTAACATCTCACGCTGAAGAGTGCCTGCAGAGTCTCATCGACAGGTTTGCGTCTGCCTGCAATGAATTTAGCCTAACCATCAGCCTCAAGAAAACGAACATCATGGGGCAGGACATCAGAAATGCTCCATCCATCAATATTGGCGACCACGCTCTGGAAGTGGTTCCAGAGTTCACCTACCTAGGTTCAACTATCACCAGTAACCTGTCTCTCGATGCAGAAATCAACAAGCGCATGGGAAAGGCTTCCACTGCTATGTCCAGACTGGCCAAGAGAGTGTGGGAAAATGGCACACTGACATGGAACACAAAAGTCCGAGTGTATCAAGCCTGTGTCCTCAGTACCTTGCTCTATGGCAGCGATGCCTGGACAACGTATGTCAGCCAAGAGTGACATCTCAATTCATTCTATCTTCTCTGCCTCCGGAGAATACTTGGCATCAGGTGGCAGGACAATATCTCCAACACAGAAGTCCTCGAGGCGGCCAACATCCCCAGCTTATACACACTACTGAGTCAGCGGCGCTCGAGATGGCTTGGCCATGTGAGCCGCATGGAAGATGGCAGGATCCCCAAAGACACATTGTACAGCGAGCTCACCACTGGTATCAGACCCACCGGCCGTCCATGGCTCTGCTTTAAAGACGACTGCAAACGCGACATGAAGTCCTGTGACATTGATCACAAGTCGTGGGAGTCAGTTGCCAGCGTTCGCCAGAGCTGGCGGGCAGCCATAAAGGCGGAGCTAAAGTGTGGCGAGTCGAAGAGACTTAGCAGTTGGCAGGAAAAAAGACAAAAAAGCGCAAGGAGAGAGCCAACTGTGTAACAGCCCCAACAAACACATTTTTCTGCAACACCTGTGGAAGAGCCTGTCACTCTAGAATTGGCCTTTATAGCCACTCCAGGCGCTGCTCCACACACCACTGACCACCTCCAGGCGCTTACCCATTGTCTCTCGAGATAAGGAGGCCAAAGAAGAAGAATTGCCTATGTGTTATATTAAAGGTAACGCCATTTAAATTATGTACTGTATCTCAGCAGAACAAACATGTAGAAGGATTTTAAAACACATATCTGTAAAATTCATTTGCTTTCAAGCAGATTATTGGAATAAAATTCAATAGTTACAGACATCCAGGACAACGCAGGATATCGATCTGACATTACAAAAGTCTTATAATACCATGTTAACATCTCTCTCATCTGTTCGCAAAGTATGTATGAATTCTATTTAGCATCTGCTATGAAATGTACAAGCACATACCTACATATCTTTAGAGGCAGATCAAATATTCATACAAAATGTTAAAGAAGGTAACCTTTTCCCCACAAGTGATTTTTAAGTAGGAAGAGGTATCGCAGACATTCTTCTTGAAAGTATAAACCCTATACCAAATGACCGTTTTAAAGCTGGGGTATGACAGCTATGCTATCCTATTCGATGCAGCTTGACTTGAAATGTTAACTGTTTCCCTCTCGACAGACATCGCCTGCCCTGAGTATTTCCAGCATTTTCTATTTTTATTTCATATTTGCAGCATCCACAGTATTTTGCTTTTATTCTATCAGTCAGTCTGATTGTGATTTGAGGAAATTGTGAAAATTTCTTAGCCTCTAAATCCCATTGTTTTATTAATATTTGAATTTTTTTTTTAATGTGTTTTGATGATATAGGATTCCCAGCTTTATGGTTTACTCAATAAAACCCTGCTTAAAGCAACATTTCAAAGTTGCAAATTTCTGTTGAAAATGCCAAAAAAAAATTAAAGCAACAAAATACTCTTATTGACTTCTGGGCAACAAGGAGTCTAATTTTGCAATTCCTTCCTGCACAATCACGACAGTAAAATTCATGGCCGAATGGTTCAAGAATCACATTTTACTACTACCCAATTTTATGTTTATTTTGATTAACATTTTATAAAACACTAAATTTGGTGAACAAAAGCAGAAAGCCTAATTACAAGCAACCTGCTTAATTGGAAATGTATTGATGGAAGTTCAAATACAATTTGCTATCATGTGAAAAAACTAGGCCTTGCAAAGGCGACTAATGGATCACATGAGTAGACTTAGCCATCCATTATGCTGAGTACGAAAGACATGAGGGAAAATAATGTCTCAATACAGCTCAGTTACAAGTGTAATACACAACAAAAGCATCTCTCTGGCAGGTCATTCTCAATGGAATGAAGCATTTTCAGTTTAAGTAATAGGCTTTTCAGCTGATGCACTTGTAAAATGTTATTTTGGAAAAAAACATACTGAATACTATAGAATACAGTTAAATATATACACATCGGTATTCCTGACCTTTGATCCAGGTCAGAAATACTATTCCTCAAAAGGCAGGTTGAAAAGGACAGGCATTCCAAACGGAATACTATATTGCCAAACAGACGTAGATAAGAACTGCTGACTTTAGTTGGCCCAGATTGCTGTATCTTTCTCCATGTCTCTTACTTTCCCCCTCCATTTCTCTCATACATACTGCACTAAACACCCTTCAACTGACTTTCCCTGCCCCCCCCCCCACCTTGTAGAAGTTAACAGTTATGTATAAAACCAGTACATATGTACAAAAATGACAGTCAGTAAAAGACCTACTGGCCCATCCAGCCAGTCTCTCACAGTTGTGATGTGGTATGCATATTATATACATTCCCCAGCCTACCCAGAGTCTTGTATTCTCCTGGAATTGGCTAAAAGCCAATAAGCACAGGCCAATTAGAGGGGCAGGGGGAACTGTAAATTTCCTCTTTGATGCCCTTGGGTGATCAAAACTAGTCTTGCTCTCCCATCACTCCCCTGGATTCTCTGCATGCACAACCTGCCCTAGTGCATCAAATTCAAAAACCTTAGCTTCATTTACAAATCCCTTCACAATTTCATCCCATATTACCTTTGCAACCTCGTCCATCCTTATGAGGCAACTCTGCAATTTGGTCCTCTAACTCTGGCCTCCTATGCATCCCCATACACTACTTCACAAATAGTTGTAAAACATTCAACCATCTTGGCTCTGTTCTCTGCCATTCTATCCCCAAAGTGCTCCAGCATGATGCTTGTCCCTCCTCCTTCTAAAGCCTCTTCAATCTATCATTTCAGCTGTGCACTTGGTCAATAACCCTAACTCTTTCAACAGTACTCAGCATTAGCTTTTCCTCTGCGGAGTGCCTTGGGCCATTTTCTATGTTAAAAGGTGCTGTGCAAATGCAAGATGTTTTTATCAGATTGAACTGGCAGAGGGATCTCCACTGCATGGATAGGTGGAAAATACTTAATTGATGGAATGGGAGGAATTGTACATTGGGCAGAAAGATCTGTTAGAAAACCAACAGCAACAGCCAAATGTGAGATCAAAAAAGAAAAGCAATACCAAAATTTCTAAGATTAACTGATAATTGCTGGTACCCAGAAAGAAGGAATTCAGAAAACATTGAAGGCTAACAATGCTGCTGTAACCTGCTAACAGGTTACACAATACAGATAATCACTCAGTTTTGGCATCAAATTCAACAAAACGTCATTCCTGCTCACTTGCTTAAGTTATTTTGTGACCGTACTGCTATAGTGCTGTATAGTGCTGTAAAAAGACAGAGGCGCAAGGGGAGAGCCAACTGTGCAACAGCCCCAACAAACAAATTTCTCTGCAGCACCTGTGGAAGAGCCTGTCACTCCAGAATTGGCCTTTATAGCCACTCCAGGCGCTGCTTCACAAACCACTGACCACCTCCAGGCGCGTATCCATTGTCTCTCGAGATAAGGAGGCCCAAAAGAACTGCTATATTCAATGGCCATTTGGAGAAAGTGTTATATTTTTCAGTGTGTTGCACTTATTTTAGTCGCAATAGGAAGCACAGCAGAACAGAAATATTTACATCTCGTGAATTATTCTTTTCTATATTTGTCCTCGAGGCGGCCAACATCCCCAGCTTATACACACTACTGAGTCAGCGGCGCTTGAGATGGCTTGGCCATGTGAGCCGCATGGAAGATGGCAGGATCCCCAAAGACACATTGTACAGCGAGCTCGCCATTGGTATCAGACCCACCGGCCGTCCATGTCTCCGCTTTAAAGACGTCTGCAAACGCGACATGAAGTCCTGTGACATTGATCACAAGTCGTGGGAGTCAGTTGCCAGCGTTCGCCAGAGCTGGCGGGCAGCCATAAAGGCGGAGCTAAAGTGTGGCGAGTCAAAGAGACTTAGCAGTTGGCAGGAAAAAAGACAGAAGTGTAAGGGGAGAGCCAACTGTGTAACAGCCCCGACAAACAAATTGTTCTGCAGCACCTGTGGAAGAGCCTGTCACTCTAGAATTGGCCTTTACAGCCACTCCATGCACTGCTCCACACACCACTGACCACCTCCAGGCGCTTACCCATTGTCTCTCGAGATAAGGAGGCCAAAGAGAGTTTACTTCAGTCCATGAAATCACTTATTCCTGTTAAGTAACTTAAGTTTCACAAATTTGTCAATGCCAGCAGTAACGCACATGTTTAATTTCAAAAGTATACAAGATTGGGTTCATGCATGTAGAGCGAGCAAACTCACATTAAAAAGCACCTTTTCAGCCTCAGGGCATCCTAAAGTACTTTACAGCCAATGATGTACTTGTCAAGTGCGGTCGCTGCTGTATGCAGGAAAAACAGCACAACATTCCAAAATCAACAATTAAATAAAAGCAAAATACTGCGGATGCTGGAAATCTGAAACAAAAACAAGAAATGCTGGATTCACTGAGCAGGTCTGGCAGCATCTGTGGAAAGAGAAGCAGAGTTAACCCTTCAGGGTCACTGACCCGAAACGTTAACTCTGCTTCTCTTTCCACAGATGCTGCCAGACCTGCTCAGTGAATCCAGCATTTCTTGTTTTTGTTTCAACAATTAAATAAATGACCAGATAATCTTTTAGATGTTGTTTGAAGAATAAGTACTAGTTTGGACACTAGGCAGATAGCCCCTGATCATCTTCAAATACTATCTTCTATGTTTACCTCAGAGGACAAACGGGGTCTCGGTGTAATATTTCATTCGAAAGACTGAACCTCTGACAATGCAGCACTCCCTTAGTAATGCACTGATGTGTGAGCCTCGATTGTGTATTCCAAGTCCCGAAAGTGAGACTTGAACCCACAACTTTCTGGCTGTCGACTACAACGACATCATTACAGGCACCTGTTTGCATCCAGAGCTTCCCTTCTTATAAAAGCGTGACCAAGATTTTAAATACGTAAATAAAAGCAAAATACTGCAGATGTTGGAAATCTGAAACAAAAACAAGAAACCCTTGGGTCTTTGACCTGAAACGTTAACTCTGCTTCTCTCTGCACGGATCCTGCAAAATCTGCCGAGTATTTCCAGCGTTTCTTGTTTTTGTTTTAAATATGTAGATGTATTTTTAATGTACACACACAATTAGTATGTTTTACTAATACCCTGTCAACACAAAGCATATCAGCAATAATCGATTCTTGTCCCAATGCGCTCAATTTAGTAACTTACTCTGTTTTCCTGATCTACTTTCTCCTAGAAGAGCAAATTTTCGAAAACAAGTGGTTTATTTCCTTTTGGTCTCTATGGTTCCGAACAGAGCCGTCGCCGTTGCTGTTCCTGTGCCTCCGTCGCTCGCCTTGTTGGACTTACCTTCCCGCAGAGACTGTGAACTTTCCCCCACTTCCGCCCCGCAGACGGTGGCTCCGTGGCAACAGGGACTGCGCAGAAGCGAACGGTGCGGTCAAATTGAGAGCCGCGCTGTAGAAACTGCACGAGCAGTAGCAATAGGGGGTTGCACCAGTCATTTTATTCACTCTGTTTAAAAATGTCACCTATATTAATTAATTTTAAACCCTCTTTAACCAGGGCTCTTGATTGTCCCTCCTAATATGTCTTTTATTTGACTCGGTGTTCATTCTTGTCTAATATAAAAGCAAAATACTGCGGATGCTGGAAATCTGAAACAAAAACAAGAAATGCTGGAATCACTCAGCAGGTCTGGCAGCTTCTGTGGAAAGAGAAGCAGAGTTAACGGTTCGGGTCAGTGACCCTTCTTCTGGCCTGTCTGTCGTGCCTTGGGTCGATTTTAAAAGCGCCATAATATGAGTAGTTTTAAGAATAAGCGCAGCTCCAAATGTTTCAATAGTTTATGTACGGTCGCTCTTATAAAATAAATCTCACTATCAGCTTTTGCCTGATTTAGTTATGTCAGTTATGCATTATTTGTCTTTTGGCATCATTTTGAATGTAAATATCTGTGGCGGCCCCCGTATTTATAAGATTAAAACACTATCAAAAGGACAAAGTTCATAATGTAGCCCTTGCACTATCACAATCATCTTGATTGTGCTTTCATAATAGGGTTGTTTTCAAATCCCTCCATGGCCTCTCCGCTCCCTATCTCTGTAATCTCCTTCAGCATTACGCTGCTCCAATTCTGGACTGTTGAACATCCCTGAATTTAACTGTTCCACCATTGGTGGTTGTGCTGTCAATTACTGAGGCCCGAAGCTCTGGAATTCCCTCCCTATGGCTCTCTGCCTTTCTACCTGTCCTTCCTTTTTTTGAGACTAGTCTGTTAGCAACCTTGGTGTCACATTGACCCAGAGATGAGCTTCCAAATACATATTCATGTCACCGCTATGAGTGCTTATTTCCACCTCCACAACATTGCCCGACTTCTCAACTCATCTGCTGCTGAAATCCTCATTCATGCCTTTGTTACTTCTAGACACCAATGCACTTCTGTCTGATTTCCCACATTCTACCCTCTGTAAATTTGAAGTCATCCAAAACTCTGCTGCCTGTGTCTTAACTCACAGAAACAGAGAAAATAGGAGCAGGAGTAGGCCATTCGGCCCTTCGAGCTTGCTCCGATATTCATTATGATCATGGCTGATCATCCAACTCAGTAACCTGTACCCATTTTTGCCCCATATCCTTTGATCCCTTTAAACCAAGAGCTATATCTAACTCCTTCTTGAAAACATACAATATTTTGGCCTCAACTGCTTTCTGTGGTAGCAAATTCCACAGGTTCACCACTCTCTGGATGAAGAAATTTCTCATCATCTCAGTCCTGAATGGTTTACCCCGTATCCTTAGACTATGACCCCTGGTTCTGGACTCCCCCACCATCGGGAACATCCTTCCTGCATCTACCCTGTCAAGTCCTGTTAGAATTTTATAGGTTTCTATGAGATCTCCCCTCACTCTTCTGAACTCCAGCGAATATAATCCTAACCGATTCAATCTCTCCTCATACGTAGGTCCCACCATCCCAGGAATCAGTCTGGTAAAGCTTTGCTGCACTCCCTCTATAGCAAGAACATCCTTCCTCAGATAAGGAGACCAAAACTGCACACAGTATTCCAGGTGTGGCCTCACCAAGGCCCTGTATAATTGCAGCAAGACATCCCTGCTCCTATACTCGAATCCTCTCGCTATGAAGGCCAACATACCATTTGCCTTTTTTACTGCCTGTTGCACCTGCATTCTTACCTTCAGCGACTGGTGTACAAGAACACCCAGGTCTCGTTGCATATTCCCCTCTCTCAGTTTACAGCCATTCAGATAATAATCTGCCTTCCTGTTTTTGCTACCCAAGTGGATAACCTCACATTTATCCACATTCTACTGCATCTGCCATGCATTAGCCCACTCACTCAACTTGTCCAAATCACCCTGAAGCCTCTCTGCATCCTCCTCGCAACTCACCCTTCCACCCAGTTTTATGTCATCTGCAAATTTGGAGATATTACATTTAGTTCCCTCATCTAAATCATTTATAGTGTGAATAGCTGGGGTCCTGGCACCGATCCCTGTGGTATCCCGCTAGTCACTGCCTGCCATCTGGAAAAAGACCCATTTATCCCGACTCTTTGTTTCCTGTCTGCCAACCAATTTTCTATCCATTGCAATACACTACCCCCAATTCCCAAGCGCTTTAATTTTACATGCTAATCTCTTGTGTGGGACGTTGTCGAAAGTCTTCTGAAAGTTTAAATAAACCACATCCATTGGCTCCCCCTCATCAACTCTACTAGTTACATCCTCGAAGAATTCCAGTAGATTTGTCAAGCATAATTTCCCTTACGTAAATCCATGCTGACTCTGTCCGATTCTACCACTGTTCTCCAAGTGCTCTGCTATAAAATCTTTGATAATGGACTCGAAAATTTTCCCCACTACCAACGTCAGGCTGACTGGTCTATAATTCCCTGCTTTCTCTCTACCTCCCTTTTTAAATAGTAGGATTTTGTTAGCTACCCTCCAATCTGTAGGAACTGTTCCAGAGTCTATAGACTCTTGGAAGATGACCACTATTTCTAGAGCCACTTCCTTAAGTACTCTGGGATGCAGACCATCAGGCCCTGGGGATTTATCGGCCTTCAATCCCATCAATTTCCCCAACACCATTTCTCTACTAATACTGATTTCCTTCAGTTCTTCTCTCTCACTAAACCCTGTGTTCCCCAACATTTCTGGTGTGATATTTGTGTCCTCCTTTGTGAAGTCAGAACCAAAGTACGCATTTAGTTGCTCAGCCCAATAATAAAGTCCCCTGTTTCTGACTGTGAGGTACCTACATTTAGCTTCACCAGTCTTTTTCTCTTCACTTACCTATAGAAACGTTTACAGTCAGTTTTTATGTTCCCGCAAGCTTGCTCTTGTACTCTATTTTCTCCTTCTTAATCAATCCCTTGGTCCTCCTTTGCTGAATTCTGAACTGCTGCCAATCCTCCGTCTGTTGTTTTTTCTGGTGAATTTATATGCCTCTTCCTTGGAGCTAATGCTATCTCTAATTTCCCTTGTAAGCCATGGTTTGGCTACCTTTCCCGTTTTACTTTTACGTCAGACAGGAATAAACAATTGTTGCAGTTCATCCATGCGCTCTTTGAATGTTTGCCATTGCCTTTCCAACATCGTCCCTTTAAGTAACGTTTCCCAATCTGTCATAGCCAACTCGCGCCTCATACCTTTGTAGTTTCCTTTACTAAGATTCAGGACCCTTGTCTCAGAATCAACTACGTCACTCTCCGTCTTGATGAAGAATTCTATCATATTATGGTCGCTCATCCCCAAGGAGTCTCGCACAACTAGATTGTCAACTATTCCTCTCTCATTACACAATACCCAGTCCAGGATGATCTGTTCTCTAGTTGGTTCCTCAACGTATTGCTCCAGAAAACCATCCCGTATACACTCCAAGAATTCCTCCTCTGCGGTATTGTGACTTATTTGATTTGTCCAATCTATATGCAGATTAAAATCACCCATAATTACAGATGTTCCTTTATCGCATGCGTCTCTAATTTCCTGTTTAATGCCATTCCCAACATTACCACTACAGTTTGAGGGTCTATATACAACCCACACTAAGGTTTTTTGCCCCTTAGTGTTTCTCAGCTCTACCCATACAGATTCCACATCGTCAGAGCTAATATCTTTCCTCACTATTGCGTTAATTTCCTCTTTAACCAGCAATGCAACTCCACCGCCTTTTGCTTTTTGTCTGTCCTTCCTAAATACTGAATATCTCTGGCTGCTCATTTCCCATCCCTGGTCACCATGCAGCCATGTCTCCGTAATCCTGACTATATTATACCCGTTTACATCTATTTGCGCGATGAATTCATCCACTTTATTGTGAATGCTCCATGGGTTAAGGCACAAAGCCTTAAGGCTTGTCTTTTTAACATCACTTGGCCCCTTCCCACTATTTTTCACTGTGGCCCTGTTTGATTCTAGCCCTTGATTTCTCTGCCTATCACTTTTCTTATCCCCCTTATCGTCTTTTGTGCTTGTCTTTGATCACCCCTCCTCTGACTCCTTGCAAAGGTTCCCATCCCCTTGTCATTTTAGTTTAAACCTTCCCTAACCACTCTAGCAAATACTCCCCCTAGGACATCAGTCCCGGTTCTGCCCAGGTGTAACCCGTTCAGTTTATACTGGTCCCACCTCCCCCAGAACCGATCCCAATGCCCCAGGAATCTAAAACCCTCCCCCTCACACCATCTCTTCAGCCACGTATTCATCTGATATATTCCGCTATTTCTACTCTAACTAGCATGTGGCTCTGGTAGTAATCCTGAGATCACAACCTTTGAGGTCCTACTTTTCAACTTATTTCCTAACTTCCTATATTCTGCTTTTATTCCTGTCCTAATGACCAATTACCCATGTGCTCACATTGCCTCCCGATCAAACAACATCTTGATTTTTAAACTCTAAACCTTGTTTACAGTCCCTCCATGGTCTCACCCCTCTCGACCCATCATTGTAATCTCCTCCAGCCTCACAACCCTCCAGTGGTGGCAGGAATAATAATGGAATCCTCCACTAAAGGAGAAAATAAAAGAACATCTAGAAGAGTAAAACATAATAAGGAATAGTCAGCATTAATTTCAAAAGGGAAAATCTTGCTAGACCAACTTTATTGAATTTTTGAGGTAAGAGAGAGTAGATGTAGTAATGCAGTAGATGTAATTTAACTGCATTTTCAAAAGGCCTTGATAAGGTACACCATAATAGATTAATAAGGTCACAAAATGTGAAATTAGGGGACAAGTGGCAGAAGGGATTGCTAACTGGTAGAAATTCAGAGTGGTAGAAGCTGGGAAGTGGTGTTCCACAAGGATCAGTGCTGGGACCACTGCTGTTCACAATTTACATTATCGATTTGGAGTTTGGAATCAAAAAACACTATTTCTAAATTTGCAGATCACAGCAAATTGGGGGGGTGGTGGTTAGTCAATACAGAGGAGGACTGCAACAAATTACAGGAGAACATTAATAAACTTACAGAATGGCAAATAGTTGGCAAATGAAGTTCAGCACAGATAAATGTGAAGTAGTACATTTTGCTCGGAAGAATAGAGTGATTGCTTATTACATTGAAGGTGCGAGTCTAGGTGGGGTAGAGAAACAAAGGAATCTTGGAGTACAAATACACCAATCAGTAAAGGTTTCGCCAAACTTGTTTGATGATACTCCTGTAAAGTGCTTTGGGCATTTTACTATGTTATAGATGCTACATAAATGCAAGACAAAGGATCTGAGAACATATAAAAACAGAAAACGCTGGAAATACTCAGCAGGTCAGGCAGCATCTGTGGAGAGAGAAACAGTTAACAGTTAACATTTCAGGTCGATGAACAATCATCAGGATTGAAAACTTTGGGCAGCTCATTTCTAATGCTCCATGTCAGGCAGCTGATTGTCCTTTTCATAGAATCAGAGAATGATACAGTATAGAAGGAGGCTATTTGGCCCATCACACCTGTTCCAGCTCTTTGAAAGAACTATCCAATTAATCCCACACACCAGGTTTGTCCCCATATCCCTGTATTGTTCCCTTCAAATATTTATTAATTTTCTTTTTGAAAGTTACTATTAAATCTTGTTCCACCATCCTTTCAGGCAGTGCATTTCAGATCACAACAACGCGTGTAAAAAAAACTCACGTCACCTCCAATTCTTTTGCCTATTACCGTAAATCTATGTCCTCTAGTTACTGACCCCTCTGCTACTGGAAAGATTCTCTTTATTTGTTCATGAGTTTTACACCTTTATTAAATTTCCTCTTAACCTTCTCTGTTCTCACCTTCTTTAGTCTTGCCACATAGCTGATCATGTCTGATCCCATTCTAGTAAATCTCATCTACGTCCTCTCCAAGGCCTTAGCATCTTTCCTAAAATATGGTGCCCAGCCTGAACAGAATACTCCAGCTGGGGCCTAACCAGTGTTTTACAAAGGTTCAGCATAACTTCCTTGTTTTTATACTTTATTCTTCCATTAACAAAGCCAAGGATCCCATATAGTTTTTTTAACAGTCTTCTCAGCTTTTGCTTTTATCTTCAAACACCTGTGCACCCACACCTCCAGGTCACTCTGTCCCTACATCCCCTTTAAAATTGTACCATTTTCTTTATATTGCTTCTCCTCATTCTTCCTACCAAAATATATCACTTCACATTTCTCTGTCACAAGTCCACCCATTCCACTGGCCTATGTCCTCCCGAGGTTTTGACTATCCTCTTCATTACTATATTTCCAAGTTTTGTGTCATCTGCCAACTTTGAAATTATGCCATGTTTACCCACGTCCAGCTCATTAATCTATGCCAAATCTTTTGAGTCTGAAAACAAGTCTAAGATCAAGAAGACAATTCACCTTCGCAGCTGGGGATTGGGTATCTTTCTTTACTTCCTTTTTGTGTGTTTTCTTAACTTAATAAAAAAAAAGTCATTTTCTCCTTATTATTTTAGTCTGGTTCACCATTTCTGTTTGATTTGATATTTGTTGCTCATTGGGAATATTTAAGTCCTGGCCGACCTCGACATGCCGCGCATGCGCCTTTGGCTCGATGGTGCGCTGGAGTTCAGCAGAGGAAGGAGTGAGGGTGGCGGAGTTAGGTCAGTTTTTGGCGTTTGTAATCTTGCTCCGGCTTTGAAAGATCAATTGTGCGATTATTTCAATGGCTTATTAAATTGTGATTTTATATACCAGCCCTTTGGGGGTGGGTTGGCTGCGGTGCTCGTCATGTACAATCTAATTACAAGTCAGCGTATTACCAAATAATGTCAATGTTGCTAATAATTTACAAGAATCATCAAGTTGCTACTAAAACGTTTTATAAATAAATATTGGCGGTATAAACAAAAATAACCTGCAGAATATGGTGGAACAAAAACTACTGGGTCAAGTATCGTGTGGAGGGAAAAAAAAGTTAACGTTTCAGGTCGATGAATTTCTTCAGAACTAGAAGTAACGAGAGGGTTAATGAGGGTGGTTTGGTTGATAGTGCGTGTATATGGACTTTTTAAAAGGCGTTTGATAAAGTACCTCATAATAGACCTGTTAGCAAAATTGTAAACCATGGGATTACAGGGGCAGTGGTAGCATGGATACAAAACTGACAAAGGGACAGAAAGCAGACATAAATGGTGAAAGCGAAAGCAAAACTCTGTGGATGCTGGAAATCGGAAACAAAAACAGAAAGTGCTGGAAATACTCAGGTCAGGCAGTACGTGTGGAAAGAAAGGCAGAGTTAATGTTTCAGGTCATTGTGACAGGTTCTGATAAGTGTTGAATGGTTGCTTTTCAGACTGTAGGTCAGTATTAAATCAGCTGCTCTTTCGTGTACAGTAAAAGCTTTGTTATATGGCACTTTATCAACCAGCAAGCTGTATTATCTAGAATTTCCAAAATCTCCCAAACAAGTCTCCATTTATAGTATCCCGAATCTGTCCATCACCTCCCAGATATCCCCCAAAGCTCTCTGGGGCTGCATTTTTCCAAGTGCAGTCGATTGTCTTTTGCATTAGTTAGTGATACTGCTGACAGTCTTGTTAGTGTGCTGCTGGCAGTCCATCTTGTTCATATCCGCCATTGTGTTGAGTGTGTCCTTCTTGTACTTTGTATGTAATAATTTCTCTTAAAAGTAAAACTATTGTGTTGTACAACTGTTGATTAACCAGAATTTTTGATTATCTGGCACATGCCACATAATAAAACTTTTAATGTATATTAAAGGCCCAGACTTGGATGTATAGGCTTTCCTTTGTTGTATCATTCTTTGATTCTGTGGAGTTTAAACAAGTGCAGAGCCAGGGAAAAGATGGGGAGAAAGCAAGCAAGAAAGGTGGAAGTCTGTGATCAGGTGGAGGGCAGGAGTGATTTAAATGACACGTGGTGATGCTGTAAGGGAAAATGTGGAAAAATTAGATCAAGCAACCTCAACAGAATATGCAGCAAATACTTAGCGGATCAATCAGAGAACAAAAGGTAAAAGTTTCAAGTGTAGACACTTTCATCAGAACATTGTTTCAGGTGTATTGAAATGGTTAACTTACCTGCTGTCTTATACAGATATGGACTAACCTACTTAAATGTTGCCAGCGTGTGTGTGTGTGTGCTGCTAGGCCATTTCAGAAGGCAGTTAAGAATCAACCACATGCTATGGGTCGAGGGTCACATGTACAGTAAAGTTGGCAGATTTTCTTCTGTAAAGGGCAGTAGTGAACCAGATAGGTTTTTATGATAAAATAGTACTTTTGTCGTCCCCATTACTGTGACATGCAGGTGAAATATTAGTTGGATCAGTTCTAAAGTAACACTCCCTCTATGCTAACATTTCTATTTCTAACATCAGCTGTCACATTTGCCTCCAGGGTCTTAGATTTGAACTCAGATACCATAACTAAAAAGAGCAAGGTTGCAGTACTGCAGCACAAATATCTAAACTTGAAATGTAAATCTGTGTGATTGCATTTTGTGGGATAATCAAATCTTTTATTTTAAAAATTGTGCATTATCTTACAGAAATGGATAAAGTAGTGAACTGTCTGTATCGAAGACCTGAAGCTCTCTTCAGACTGATCTGCTTTCCCTGGGCTGGAGGTGGATCTATACATTATGCTCAGTGGGGAAAACACTTTAACAATTCAATAGAAGGTAACACCATACAAATGATTTGATGTATCTTTTCTGTTAAATATACTTGGTAATAGATTGTGTATATAATATTATCGCACTGGGTATACTCTTACAGAGATTAGGAATAACCTCAACAAACCTTTTATGTTCATATATTTTGCTCCATATCTCTCTTCCCCCTGCCCCCTTTCCTTGTTAGATCCCCAATCATGTACAGTCCAAGAGCAGAATTATCTTAAATAAGGATTTCTCTACTGATGCTGTCAATGCTACTCTACGTCAAACTGATAGAAGCAACGTGAAAAACTGTTGTGACATCTCAGTCAAAACAAATTTCTATCTGGTCACCAACTTGGCTTCAGAGAAGTTCAGTTAACTCACAATGCTCTTAATTTTGTCTATAAATTTGCTTATTTCTCCCCACTTGTCCTTAAGTTAGAATATGTACTATCATTTAAAAAATCTGTGATAGGAATAGTCAGTTGTTAAGCTGCTTATGTAACTTTTGTAAGAAAATTCAAAAGTCACACCATAATAAATGGACATGTTCTATGCAGAGTCCCTTAGGGAAGCTTATTGCTACTCATTTTATCATTTTCATTAATGACCTCACAAGATACTTCCAAATGAGAAAGGTCATTCACCCTTCATTAAATCATCTGTCCAGAAAGATCCTAAAGTTTCCCTATCTCCATGGTGACATCCAGCTGCTTCCTAAATTACTTGGGGATTTTCAGCTCTACTGTTCTGTTGAAAGTTTGTTTCCTTAATCTGCATGATGAAATTCCTGCTATCAGTCCTAAATTTACCTTTTATTCATTTGATCTGATCTGCTAGTGTCCTCTTTCAATTTAATTTAAAATAGTATTAATGGTTTATTTTTTCCTGCACTTAACTGTTATATTTTCTAAGGGTACCTCTCAGACACTCTTACTAGAAAGCAGAAAGAGTGATTTGCATTTATGTATCCCTTTCATAATCTCAGGATGCACCTAAGTACTTTTAAATTTTAATTACTGTTGTAATGTAGGAAATATGGCAACCAATTATGCACAGCAAAGGCCTACAAAAACAATGAAATAAATGATCAGGTCATCTGTTTTTAGATATTGCTTGAGGGATAAATATTGTCCAGGATGCTAGGAGAACTCCCATGCAATGCTTTGAATAGTGTGATAGCGTCTTTTATGTCCACCTAAGAGGGCATCATTTTAACATTTCATCCGAACAATGGCACCTTCAACGTCCTGAAATGCTAGGCTAGATTATGTACTCCAGTCTCTAGAGCGGGTCTGAGCCCATGATCTTCTGACTCAAGTGAGAGTGCTACCACTGTGTCACAAGTGACACTGCACTAGGCTGAAAAGGCTAACTTTCTCCAACCTTTCCTTAGAACTCAGACTTTGACACTAGACTCATGGCTCTTTGTACATTGTTTCCTGTGCTTGATTGTCTTCCTTGTGTCTCGACAACTAGAACTGGATGCAATATTTAACGAGCAGTCTGACTGGGGTGTTACAACGTTAGATCACAACTTCCTCTGAGCTTTATTTTACTGTTTTGGCCATGCGGTTTAACATTCTATTGGCTTTATTACTTGTTGCTCTGTCCGAGTTGGAGATGATCCTTTATCGAGTCCATAACCCTCCTGGGTCTCATTCAACTTCGTTCTTAGTTATTTCAAAAGCATTCATGGAGTGCATGTGTTGCTCATTTTTCCTATTTGTCTGCATTTAATTTCATCTGCTAATGTTCTAGCTACTTACAGAATGAGTTGCAAAAATATGTAATTTCTGAGATGCCACTGCTCATTCCTTTTGTATTGAGTTTTGGAATCTAGGCAATTTGTATATATTAGAAACTGGTAAGTAATATGTTGGAAGCTTAGGCTTGCAATTCATAAAATGTTAACATGAGAGAGGTGCTATTCCACAGATTGGAATGAAGAGAAACTTGAGGAGTAAATTGATCTTTGGCCACAGTGTTGTAAGAGAATGCCAATGTGGAGTAGCACTACCACCACTATAAGTTGCATTTATATAGTGCCTTTACTGCAGTAAAAATGTCCTGAGATGCATCACAGGAGCATTATCAGAAAAAAATTGATACTGAGCTACATTAAGAGGTATTAGGATAGATGACCAAAAGCTTGGCCAAAAAGGGCAGGTTCGAAGGAGAGGTAGAGAGATGGAGAAGTTTAGGGAGGGAATTCTAGAATATATGGTTTAGGTTCCTGAAGGCCACCATTAAAATGCACATGAAGCCAGAACTGGAGGAGCACAGAAATCTGAGGGTTGTAGGGCTGGACTAGGTTAGAGGTAGAGAAGGGGAAGGCTGTGGAGAGATTTGAACACAAGGAAGAGAAATTTAAAATCAAGTCATTGCTGGACCAGGAAACGATGTAGGTCACTGACCACATGTGATTGGTCCACAGGACTTAGTGTGAGATAGGATATAGGCAGTAGAGGTTTGATTTTTTCTCTCTCTCCTGATCGTGGGATGTGGGCGTCATTGAATAGGCCAGAATTTATTACCCATCCCTAATTGCCCTTGAACTGAGTCTTAATTGGCTCTGGGTGGAAGATGGTAAACTGGCCAGCCGAGCATTAGGATAATCAAGGCTGGATGTAACAAAGCACTGACAGATTTGGTATGAGATTCAGTCTCCGTTCCTGGCTGCAAGATCATGCTTGAAAGGCTGGGCCTAAAAAAAATGAAATCAGCTGGTTTAAAATATCATCCTTTTCCTGAGAACGAAAGCCTTGCTATTCTGCACTGTTTTATTTTGCAATTCATATAGGGAATGGCAAAAATACTGTAACCAGATTGAATTGTTGGGGTCCAAACCAATGTTGGTTTGGCTGGAATCAAGTGTTGGAATGTTTTGTGATGCCCTGGCTTCAAAAAAGTACAGCTTTCAAAATACAATTTAGAACCAATCCTGAACTTTAAAAAAAAATGACCATTTTTCTAAAAGTAGAATATACCAAGTCTTGTATTGTGATACTTTCTTTTGATACTGGTTTATGATGTCACTATACGACCACGGCGGGAGCAACGCACTGTTAATTCAGTCCCATCACTCCACAGATCGCAGCATATTATTAAGTTTTCACCAGATTGGAAAAACAGCCAAATTAAACACGCCAGTATCCCCAGAATGAAACAGATCAAACCAGGCATCTTTAGAAAACAACAAATTAACTATTTAAAAAACTAAATCTTAAACACTATTACGATAAACCTAAGTCTAAAAACCTTATAACTTAATTTAATCTAACTCCCGCATTCATGCACATACATTCAAAAAATAACAGTGGTCCAGTTTTAAAAGTAGAGTTTTTTTTAAATTAGCTGTCTCTTAAGAATAAAATAAGTTTTGGTGTTTTATGTTTCTGGTGAATGAGGTCTTCTGATGTGAAGATAATCAAAGTTCACTCAAAGTCTTCATCTGGATTTGATGAAAATACTCTGTTCTTGATAGACATTCGAACAGTTCGCTGCAGTAGTATTAAACAGCTCTTTCAACGATGAGCACAGCAATACAAATAATTTCTTGAGAAAGAAAAGCCTTTTTTTTACTTGGAATTAACTTGGCTTTAGCTTTGTAGAATTTTTCTAGAGAATAAAATAGCTCCTTTCTTCAGATCACCTCACTGGAAAAGTGTCTCAGAACTAACTGGTTCAGACCGCTCCCTGCCAGCTTCACACACAGTCAAATGGGCACATCATACCATGTGACCTCTCTTTCTACTGCTGTTGTTCAGGGTAACCAAAAATACAGACCTAGTACACTGTTTCTCCAGAAGATTCCAGAATGTTCTCTGCCTTAAAGGCGCGCACACAGTTTTTAATCCAAGGAGAAAAAAATAATACAAGTCTGTGACAATAGAATGACCAGAGAAATTCTTCAAGCAATTCCTCCCCCTCCATGCATCTAATTTGGTAGTTTAAAATTTTGATCTTTGATAAACTTTAGGGAAAAAAGTGTGCATGATAAGAGATGAAATTTTAAAAATGTTTCCACATTCTTATATTGGTGACTCAAAGAATCTAAATTAGGAACCAATGCTTTTAAAATATATATTTCTTTGGGGCATGACAGTCACCTTATGTTTGGATTTTAAAAAGCCACTGAAGCAACAGTCAGATAAATATTTTGACAGTTTTCCAAATTCAACAGTAAAGCAAAAGTCTATTTAGCATCAGCTGAGAGCATTAGCTCAAGCCAGATGCTAGTGGCTGAGTCTTTGAATGAAGCGATTTTATTTTATTTGTGAGCCATGCTTTGCACTCTCCATTTTTGTCTTCCTAGTGTGTATGAATATGCTCGTGCATAATTTAATCCATAAACTGTTGAAAACTACTGAATGTCAGCATGTTTTCAGCAAATAAATCTTGTGACTTTTCTTCTAATTTTATTCCTATTTTCCCACACTTTGAGAGCAGTGGGCTGAATTTTCACTATGGGGGTGGGACACAGGAGCCGGGTCTGTTTCCGGGTCCCAAACTCTCTCTTGGGGGAAGCAGTCATTCTTTGGGATTTTGACTGGGGCGCCCCCTTAATTGGCATGGAGACAGGTTCCCTGTCCAATTAAGGGTGGCAGGTGGGCTCTTCAAACTGGGAAGTCAATCAGAGGCCTTCTAGCTTCAAAGGAGCAGCTGCCTGCAAAGACTGTTAAATCAAAAAAAAACAAAGCAGCCAGGCCACCACTGTGGAATGGGGCGTTGGGGGGGGGGTGGGGGGAATGGTGGAGTGGTGGTGTTGGGAATGGGAATCCCTTTACAGAGAGGCCTTTGGCTGCACATGCACCCAGTCAGGCAGGGAGGGCCTGTAGGCCTGCTTGAAGAGCTGGCAGCCCAGCATGCTGCTGTCTGCAGGCAGCTGGAATTGCACCCCCCAACCCCAATCTCATGGGAAACTGAAGGAGGACTGGAAAATCCCAGTTGGCCTCCCTTAACAGCCCTTAACAAGGCTTTTAATAAGCCTAATTGACTGCCCACCTCGTGGGGGCAGGCAGCTCTGCCAGGACCCGAACCTGCTTTGGTCAATAAGGTGCCAGTGCCAGTAATTTTGGGCCCTGTCTGCCTCCATTCCTGACCTTGGGGCCCAAAAGTCCTGCCCACTGACTCATGTCAGGGGTTGAGGGGGTAATTCCATGTGCAATCTATGCTCCCTGGGAGCGCAACATCATAGATCTTTAACACTGTAGCACCTGTCACAGAATTAACCCTATAGTTCATCGGTGCTGGTAGTCCTTTGGTATCTTCATGTAAATGTCAGTTGGCGCTCATTTGAGCCCAGTTCACTCCTTACTTGATAAGCATGTAACTTCAACTCTGGCTAGTTTTTTCTATCCCTCTTTGCCCAGAAGGTGACTGAAGGCAATTTTAGTACACATACTGCTTTTCTGCTCATACTGCTCACCATACTGCTCACCACCTCTGGTCCAGTACACCTACTCAGCATCTATGCTCCAACACTCTGCTCCGCACCTGAAGCTAAAGACCAGTTCTATGAACAACTCCATAACATCATTAGCAGCATCTCCAACACCGAACACCTATTCCTGCTGGGGGACTTTAATGCCAGGGTTGGGGCCGACCATGACTCATGGCCCTCCTGCCTTGGGCGCTATGGCGTTGGAAGGATGAATGAGAACGGGCAGAGACTGCTTGAGTTGTGTACCTATCATAACCTCTGCATCACCAACTCGTTCTTTCACACTAAACCCTGTCACCAGGTTTCATGGAGGCACCCAAGATCACGTCGTTGGCACCAGCTAGACCTCATTGTCACAAGGCGAGCCGCCTTAAACAGTGTTCAAATCACACGCAGCTTCCACAGTGCGGACTGCGACACCGACCACTCCCTGGTGTGCAGCAAGGTTAGACTCAGACCAAAGAAGTTGCATCATTCCAAGCAGAAGGGCCACCCGCGCATCAACACGAGCAGAATTTCTCACCCACAGCTGTTACAAAAATTTCTAAATTCACTTGTAACAGCCCTTCAAAACACTCCCACAGGGGATGCTGAGACCAAGTGGGCCCACATCAGAGACGCCATCTATGAGTCAGCTTTGACCACCTACGGCAAAAGTGCGAAGAGAAATGCAGACTGGTTTCAATCTCATAATGAAGAGCTGCAACCTGTCATAGCCGCTAAGCGCATTGCACTTTTGAACTACAAGAAAGCCCCCAGCGATTTAACATCCGCAGCACTTAAAGCAGCCAGAGGTAATGCACAAAGAACAGCTAGGCGTTGCGCAAACGACTACTGGCAACACCTATGCAGTCATATTCAGCTGGCCTCAGACACTGGAAACATCAGAGGAATGTATGATGGCATGAAGAGAGCTCTTGGGCCAACCATCAAGAAGATCGCCCCCCTCAAATCTAAATCGGGGGACATAATCACTGACCAACGCAAACAGATGGACCGCTGGGTTGAGCACTACCTAGAACTGTACTCCAGGGAGAATGCTGTCACTGAGACTGCCCTCAATGCAGCCCAGCCTCTACCAGTCATGGATGAGCTGGACATACAGCCAACCAAATCGGAACTCAGTGATGCCATTGATTCCCTAGCCAGCGGAAAAGCCCCTGGGAAGGACAGCATTACCCCTGAAATAATCAAGAGTGCCAAGCCTGCTATACTCTCAGCACTACATGAACTGCTATGCCTGTGCTGGGACGAGGGAGCAGTACCCCAGGACATGCGCGATGCCAACATCATCACCCTCTATAAAAACAAAGGTGACCGCGGTGACTGCAACAACTACCGTGGAATCTCCCTGCTCAGCGTAGTGGGGAAAGTCTTTGCTCGAGTCGCTCTGAACAGGCTCCAGAAGCTGGCCGAGCGCGTCTACCCTGAGGCACAGTGTGGCTTTCGTGCAGAGAGATCGACTATTGACATGCTGTTCTCCCTTCGTCAGATACAGGAGAAATGCCGTGAACAACAGATGCCCCTCTACATTGCTTTCATTGATCTCACCAAAGCCTTTGACCTCGTCAGCAGACGTGGTCTCTTCAGACTACTAGAAAAGATCGGATGTCCACCAAAGCTACTAAGTATCATCACCTCATTCCATGACAATATGAAAGGCACAATTCAACATGGTGGCTCCTCATCAGAGCCCTTTCCTATCCTGAGTGGTGTGAAACAGGGCTGTGTTCTCGCACCCACACTTTTTGGGATTTTCTTCTCCCTGCTGCTTTCACATGCGTTCAAATCCTCTGAAGAAGGAATTTTCCTCCACACAAGATCAGGGGGCAGGTTGTTCAACCTTGCCCGTCTAAGAGCGAAGTCCAAAGTACGGAAAGTCCTCATCAGAGAACTCCTCTTTGCTGACGATGCTGCTTTAACATCTCACACTGAAGAATGCCTGCAGAGTCTCATCGACAGGTTTGCGTCTGCCTGCAATGAATTTGGCCTAACCATCAGCCTCAAGAAAACGAACATCATGGGGCAGGATGTCAGAAATGCTCCATCCATCAATATTGGCGACCACGCTCTGGAAGTGGTTCAAGAGTTCACCTACCTAGGCTCAACTATCACCAGTAACCTGTCTCTAGATGCAGAAATCAACAAGCGCATGGGTAAGGCTTCCACTGCTATGTCCAGACTGGCCAAGAGAGTGTGGGAAAATGGCGCACTGACACGGAACACAAAAGTCCGAGTGTATCAGGCCTGTGTCCTCAGTACCTTGCTCTACGGCAGCGAGGCCTGGACAACGTATGCCAGCCAAGAGCGACGTCTCAATTCATTCCATCTTCGCTGCCTTCGGAGAATACTTGGCATCAGGTGGCAGGACTATATCTCCAACACAGAAGTCCTTGAAGCGGCCAACACCCCCAGCTTATACACACTACTGAGTCAGCGGCGCTTGAGATGGCTTGGCCATGTGAGCCGCATGGAAGATGGCAGGATCCCCAAAGACACATTGTACAGCGAGCTCGCCACTGGTATCAGACCCACCGGCCGTCCATGTCTCCGTTATAAAGACGTCTGCAAACGTGACATGAAATCGTGTGACATTGATCACAAGTCGTGGGAGTCAGTTGCCAGCATTCGCCAGAGCTGGCGGGCAGCCATAAAGACAGGGCTAAATTGTGGCGAGTCGAAGAGACTTAGTAGTTGGCAGGAAAAAAGACAGAGGCGCAAGGGGAGAGCCAACTGTGCAACAGCCCCAACAAACGAATTTCTCTGCAGCACCTGTGGAAGAGCCTGTCACTCCAGAATTGGCCTTTATAGCCACTCCAGGCGCTGCTTCACAAACCACTGACCACCTCCAGGCGCGTATCCATTGTCTCTCGAGGATAAGGAGGCCCAAAAGAAAAAAAAAAAGAACTGCTTTTCTGCCTAAAACCAGTTAAGTAAGCACAGGCCCAGAATACAATTTAGGACCATACCTGTGTTTATGCCTCACTGCTCAAAGTTGGCCTCTACAGCCACAACAGACAAATGTTTAATCCAGAAATGATACACACCCTGGGCGCAGTCCATCGTCTCCCAAGACGGACGGATGCCATCATCATCATCACTAAATCACAGGAGGAAACACCCAAAACCGTTTTAAGTTGGGAGTATCTGAGAGCAGCATTGCAAAGAGAACTGTTCTTATTTGCCCCAATTGGTGCTGCTGCTCCAAATCAAAGTCTTTTGGGGGCTATATTACATGTGGACCAGCACTTTGTGCTAATTGCATGGTGATAACATAGTTCCCTTAGGTAACACTGCTATTCTGTCACCTGCTTGTTCACTGGGCCTTCAATAAAACAGCAGCCAGTTCAGCCCTAGAAAAGAGCAGAATCCTGTCAGTAATTTAAGTTTTAAACTTAAAGTTGCCTTGAGCTCCATCAATAACCAATTGTTAAAACATAGATTGTTCAATATCCTACTAGAAAGATAGCTGATTCGGTGTGTCTGCATACTTACATTATGATAAAAAGTAGAGATGTTTCTATGGCCATCTTAAAGCAACGTTGATAGAGAACTAGGCCTGGGTTTTCCTCTGCTACACCATCTCAAGTCAGGTAGTAAATCAGCAGGAATATCAGTGGTGAAGCCTACTATTGAGCACCTTCTGACCTCTACTTTCCTCCCACTACACCCATCAGGAAGGCCCAGCTGCCTTGTCATCACCTTGCCACATGTAAATAATGGGAGGGAGGTGGGATTGGCAACCTGCCTGATTTCCTTTCCTTCTGCTGCTGACTCTACCAACCCCAGGGTCGACCACGAGAGGTGCAGCTGTGGTCCCTAAAATTTAGAGGGAATGTCTGATGCTTTTTTTTTGTAAGGAAAGGCAGTGTGAAATGTGTGTTTAAGCAAGTGTTGATTCTACTGCTTATCTGTTACAGTATAAAATCATTTGCATTCTGGAATTTGAAGAGACACTGATACCAATAATCAAACATTCAATTTCAGTTTACTCTATACGACTTGCTGGAAGAGAAATTCGTTCTAAGGAGCCTATTACACACAACCTTCAGCAACTTATTGAAGAAATTGCCAACATCTTGCTGCCTAGCCTTAAAGAGAAGCCCTTTGCATTTTTTGGTCACAGGTATGGGAGAAAATGAACCAGGTTTGGAATTTATCTTGGGCTACAAAAAACCAACCATTTCAGCCAAGAAGATATTTTTTTCATATTACATGGCTTACCATAACCAGTGTTTAAATTTTAGAACTGATATTCATGAAAATGCGAATTTTAAAATGCTAGTGTCTGTCTATTAGTCGTCACTCATTGCAGCATCAACTTCAACAGCTGTGTAGTTAAGGTGATTAATTATTTCAAGGGATGTTTAATATAAAAGTTATTACTTGTTTACCAAGTGAACAAATGTCATTCTCAAACTGTTCCTTTTCTAGCTAAATCACCCTTGCATTAAGAAAAATGGGCAGTAAATAAGTAGTTAAATTTGTTTTTAGTTTCCGGGGATAAGGGATTTTAGCTACAAAGTTTAGATTGGAGTAACTACCGCTGTTTTCCTGGGAGTAAAGGAAGTTGAGGGAAGATCTGATGGAGGTTTACAAGATTATGGCTGGAATTTTACACCACCCCAGTGAGCCGGATGGTGGCCGGGGGGGGTGGGATGGAGTAGGGGGAGGGGGTGCGTGGCGTGAAATGGAGCGGGAGGCTCCGGGAGGCCTCCTGACCCGCTCCTGCCTCCACCCCACTTTTACACGGGCCACGAGGTGGGGGGGGTGAGAAACGAGCCATCTGCTCCAGGCCAATCAAGGCCCTTAAGTGGCCACCTCCCTCCACGGGTATTTTACTCATGGCAAGCGGGCGTCCGGCAGACATGAAAGGCCGCCCAGTGATATCTGGCGGCCTCAGTGCACCGGGGTGGGGGACGGCCCCGATTGAGGGCCGACCCTGCTTCCCCAACCATCCCCCAGGACCCGAGATGCCGCCCCCCCCCCCCCCCCCCCACCAAACGACCACCCTTGCCTCACTGGTTCATGACTGATTTTTCCCCCGGCAAGGCAAACCCAACTTACCTTCAGTCCTGGCTCCATGTCCTCAGCTGGGCTGCAGTCCCAGCAGTGGTCACCTGGTGGTGTTGCTGTGGCTAAGAGCTGCCAGGCCTGTGATTGGCCAGCAGCTCAATGAAGTGGGACTTCCTCTAGCGGGTGGAAGTCCTGCCTCTGAACAATTAAAGCCCGGGGACCCATAAAATGCTGGTCGGATCCCCAGGCCAGGCTGATGCGGGTTCGCCACCAACTTTTACTTCGGTGGCCAGCTCCTGTCCGTCCGGCGTAAAATCCAGCCCTATGACTGATTTAGATAAGGTAGACAAAGAAAAGCTGTTCCCATTAGGACTAGGGGACACAGGTTTAAGAGATACAGGGGGGATGTGAGGGAGAACACTTTGTATGCAGCGAATGGTAATGACCTGGAGCTCATTGTCTGAGGGTGGTGGAGGTGGTCAGTGATTTCTAAAAGAAATTGATAGGCACATGAGGGAAATAAACGTATAGGTCTACGGGGATAGAGCGGGGGAATGGGACTTACTGGATTGCTCCACAGAGATTCGGCATAGAATCGATGGGCCGACTAGTCTCCTGTGTCATCATGACTCTGACTATGACTTGTTGGACAGGGAGGAGTTAGAGAAAGGGGAGGATGAGCAGGAGGGGGACAAGGTTGGAGGGAGAAGAGAGGAGGTGGAGGATGGGGAAAGGTAATTCTTGAGAGAAAAGCAAAACATGGAAACAAGGGAGGGTAAAGGAAAAGGACAAAAGGAGTGGAGGATGTTTGGATAATTAATTGTGTTTGTGCTACATTTTCCTAAAGCTTATTCTGAAGCTTTGTAGAAAGGGTGGCCAGTGGGTCTCAGACAGTTTCTCTGCTCAGCAAGGTGTGTTATAAAATGTAAAAACTATTGGTTTAGCAACTAATGTTGCCTTGCGGTTAGCATTAAGAAACCCTGTTGCAAGATCAACCTACTGCCATCACTGATGCTACAGCTAAATATTAACAGTCTTGTAATGGCTGTTGCCATAAATGGAGCTTGACATGTCAATGTATTTTGAATTGGAATTTTACAACACACTCAGTAATTGTAATATATAACAGATGTTTAAGTAAATGCACATTGTCTGTCTTAATGTTGTTGAATGTCAGTTGCATTTAGCCTTAAAGCTTAATTTTTTTTAACAAGAACTTGGTCCCATAAATCAATTTGTTGCATTCATTTGTATTAATTAGTAAAATTGCAATCGCTGTTTTGTGGCAATTCTGGAGTAACAATGTAACGAGTAAAGGTGTGCACTTTTATTTAATTGCTTTAATATGAGGCAAAGCTGAGAGCTTAATAAGTAATGTGTTTAAACTCTTTCTCTCTCCTCCCCCTCCCCAGTTGTACATTTGACTTATTAGGGAAATTTTCTGGTGCTGACATATGAGCAACAGGCTAAAGCACAGTGAGTTTTGCGCATGGTGAATTGTGTTGGGTTTCTTTTGCAAGATCAGCCTTGTTAAGGATGTATAGCAAGCTCCTAGTCTGAATTGGGCTTGCTGGGTGTGGTGTGGTGGGGGCAGGGTCTGCACTGTCAATCACAACTAAAACTTAAGTCCTCTTGAATGACAGATGTGGCCTCAAGCATTCAGGGCCAGCCAGCTACAGCATCATCAGGCATAGCAGCAGCAATTATAGGGCTACGCCATGACCTAGCACAAGGATGGTCACCTCCAATTCAAAGAGGTTCTGACTCTCACTCAGCAGCCTGCCACCTCACTTAGTCTTCAAACTGTAAAAGAAACACTCAAAAGGAGTGCAAGATTAGAATGTAGCACACACAGAACACAGTGTTACCAAGTTCTTTACACAAAGGGTGGTGAGTGCCTGGAACTTGCTGCCAGGGGAGGTGGTGGAAGCAGATACGATAGCGACGTTTAAGAGACATCTTGACAAATATATGAATAGGAAGGGAATAGAGGGAAATGGGCTCCGGAAGTGCAGAAGGTGTTAGTTTAGGCAGGCATCAAAATCGGCGCAGGCTTGGAGGGCCGAATGGCCTGTTCCTGTGCTGTACTGTTCTTTGTTCTTGTTCTTTGTTCTCAAGGTGTTGGTGGGAGAGGGGAAGTACTAGCCACATTCATATCACTTTTAGCAAATTAAATTTATATCACCTGCGATCATATTCAGAGTGTAGAACCAATGTAGCAGTTAAAGGGTTGGTATCTAGGCTCTTGAGACAATGCTAAAGCCAGTGTTGCTGAAGATGTTTTGGATTACTATATTCTGCATATGTGTGAAGAGGACTTGACCTGACAAAACCCCAGGACCTGTATTACTAGATCCTTGCACATGCTCCTAGACATATCAGAGAAGACTTGCCTTTACCAATTCCACTTGAAGAGACAGGCTGTCAGAGTTGTGTCACCTGCTCCAGAATTACCTGTACATAATATTAGTATGCCTTTACCATGGAAGTGAAGGTTACTACATTGTGAAGCTTACATATTATGGGATACTTCTAAGACACGCTGGAGCTATCTGCAACATAAAGGCAGTCTACAATGCAGATGTGCAAAGGTGGCACTTAGCTGTATGAGATTCTGCTATTTGGCTTTGTTGTGTACAGCAGTTTTATAGCAGGAATATTTTCTGGATTTATCTCAGTATTCTGCTCTGTCATTGTCTATAAATGGCCGCCTCCTCTTCCACCGTTGGGCATATTTATGCAGTAGATAATGTTGATAATGCAATAATGTAGGAGACTCTGGTGGGCATCTGAAGCACTATACCTGATAATGGAATGGAACTGCATGAAAGCCGAATGATTGTGTGTAGAGGCTGAGATGAGCATAAATAACATCCTGGATTTGAGGGATTCAGTGTGAAAATTGCAGAGCCCTCATTTTGCTATGTTTCCCGGGAGAAAATATTGACGTTTTTTGCCTTGGTGAAAAACTTGTTAGTAAGATACTTGATGTATCTGTGCACTGTGGGTTGACTGATGTTGCTGGTGTCCCCTGTGGTAGTTTGAAATGAGCTTGATATACAAAATTTCAGGATTGTGGTAACCTTACCCCTATTCGTTTCTTTGTAGAAAACCAAGTGAAGGAAATTTTACCTTTTTACAGACCGAGCATCTGTCAATTCCCTGATGTACATCTGCATTGTAGACTGCCTTTATGTTGCAGATAGCTCCAGCGTGTCTTAGAAGTATCCCATAATATGTAATCTTCACAATGTAGTAACCTTCACTTCTATAGGAAAAGGCATACTAATATTATGTACAGGTAATTCTGGAGCAGGTGACACAACTCTGACAGCCTGTCTCATCAAGTGGAATTGGTAAAGGCAAGTCTTCTCTGATATGTCTAGGAGCATGTGCAAGGATCTAGTAATACAGGTCCTGGGGTTTTGTCAGGTATGTCGAAAACACTTGAGGGATAGTTGAATTTTCTAGGCCCCTGTTGTGGTAAGGGGTGTGGGCGGTTCCCACTGTTCACCTCCCAACTGACTGCAATCGTGTTTTGTTTAAAGTGATGAGTTTGTCCCTGATTGAATCTTAAACAAAAAAAATAGACAAGTGACAGGTATTCTTGCAGGTTAAAAAAAACTTCATTTCAGGAATGGTGTAAAAATAGTCACAACCTCATCCACGCACACTTTCACACGCATACACAAAAATAGATTGATAGAGAGGAAAAGAGTAAGTGGTTTAAAGTGAGGTAGGTGTTCTTGGTTCACTGTAAACCTGTTGAATCTTCTAAGAAGGACAGTCTCTTTTAAAGGTGTAGGCATGGGTATTTGTAGTCTTGAACTTGTTGAGGTGTTGTAGATTTCAGGTGGTTGAGTTCTGACTGGAGGTGGTAGTCACTTTCAGTTCTCTGCTGCAGCAAGTTGAAGTGTAGAATTAGCAGGGCTTCTACCTTGTTTTGGCTGCATCTCTTTCCACGGCCTCTTGCTGAACTGCTTTTGTGATGTTGTGATCTCTCTCCCTCTCTCTCCAGAGGGTTGCCTATTTAAGGTATAAAAATTATCACATTAGCATTTGTTAGTTGGCACATGACTGCCTCCCCTGGTGTGACCACACAGTGGACCAGGATGTGGAATCCATGGTTATCGATTGATTTCTGAATGGGTTCCATTCTGTTATGATGTGGTGACTTCACACCTTCCTTGTCTCAGAAGAAACCCATTCAATTCAGGAATGTCTCTTGGTTTCCGGATGGGTGTATTTGACACCGCTTAGTCTGTAATGTGTCCTTTTGAGACAGTGAGTTTTTCAATACACAGTCCAGGTCAGCTGACCTTTGGCAATCATCTTTGCAGCACATTGGTCTTTTCCTTTCAAAAAAAAATGGACAATTTCAAAAAGTCCACATTGAATAAAGTTCATATCTTAAAAGTTTGGAATATGATATGACTTTATGGGAATAACAACTCCTTTCTCAATTGTGCAGTGCATTCAAAACTGCAAAAGAATACCCATCTTTACATCTTTGTATGGCGAATTCAAAACCATCACTAAACAACAATAATCTAGAAAATTATTGGTAAGGGAAAAAACAGCAGGACTTGCAGTAAAACTAACCAATGAAGGGTCCAATTGCAGCATATTAAGCTGATTCAGAAACCACCTTCTACTTTTTAAGAGGCCTACTTGAGCAGGCCAGCTCCTATAATGCACCTGCAGCAAGATTTTATATGCAGGGTGTGTCTAGGTCAGAGCCTGGCCCTGAGATACGAAATTTGCAAGTGACATTTTAATAAGGCAATTTAAATGCCGAAATGAGATGGTGCCCAAGTTGGCCCATCAGAAAATTGGGTTCCCTGCAAGCCAGTCACATGAAGATGAGGATAAACCAGGTAATTACAGGCCAGTGAGTCTAACATCAGTGGTAAGGAAACTATTGGGCAAAAAAAATCTAAGGGACAGGATTAATCTCCACTTGGCATGGCAGGGATTAATCAAGGATAGTCAGCCTGGCTTTGTCAGGGGGAGATCATGTCTAACAAATTTAATTGAATTTTGAGGAGGTGACTAGGTATGCAGGTGAGGGTAAAGCAGTTGATGTAGTCTACATGAACTTCAGTAAAGCTTTTGATAAGGTCCCACATGGGAGATTGGTTAAGAAGGTAAGAGCACATGGGATCCAGGGCAATTTGGCAAATTGGATCCAAAATTGGCTTAGTGGCAGGAGGCAGAGGGTGATGGTCGAGGGGTTATTTTTGTGATTGGAAGTCTGTGACCAGTCGTGTACCGCAGGGATCGGTGCTGGGATGAGATGCATCAGTAAGGTCGAAGATGACATGAAGTGGGTAGGCAGTGGCCTAGTGGTATTATCCCTGGACTAGTAACCCGGAGACCCAGGGTATTTCTCTGGGGACATGGGTTCAAATCCCACCACAGCAAAAGGTGGAATTTGAATTTAATTAATAAATCTGGAATTAAAAAAGCTAGTCTAATGATGGCCATGAAACCATTGTCGATTGTTGTAAAAACCCATCTGGTTCACTAATGTCCTTTTTAGGGAAGGAAATCTGCTGTCCTTACCTGGTCTGGCCTCGATATGATTCCAGACCCACAGCAATGTGGTTAACTCTTACATGCCCTCTGAAATGGCCAAGCAAGCCACTCTGTTGTACCTAACCGCTACAAAGTCAATAAAAAGGAATGGACCACTCGGCATCGACCTAGGCACTGGAAACGACAACGGCAAACCCGGCCCTGTCAACTCTCCAAAGTCCTCCTTACTAACATCTGGGGGCTTGTGCCAAAGTTGGGACAGCTGCCCCACAGACTAGTCAAGCAACAGCCTGACATAGTCATACTCACGGAATCATACCTTCCAGACAATGTCCCAGACACTGCAATCACTTACACTGGGTATGTCCTGTTCCACTGGCAGGACAGACCCAGCAGAGGTGGTGGCACAGTGGTATACAGTAGGGAGGGAGTTGCCCTGGGAGTCCTCAACATCGACTCCAGACCCCATGAAGTCTCATGGCATCAGGCCAAACATGGGCAAGGTAACCTCCTGCTGATTACCACCTACCACCCTCCCTCAGCTGATGACTCAGCACTCCACCATGTTGAACACCACTTGGAGGAAGCACTGAGCGTGGCATGGGCACAGAATGTACTCTGGGTGGGGGACTTCAATGTCCATCACCAAGAGTGGCTCGGTAGCACCACTACTGACCGAGCTGGCCGAGTCCTAAAGGCCATAGCTGCTAGACTGGGTCTGCAGCAGGTGGTGGGGGAACCAACACGAGGGAAAAACCTACTTGACCTCGTCCTCACCAATCTGCCTGCCGCAGATGCTTCTGTCCATGACCGTATTGGTAAAAGTGACCACCGCACAGTCCTTGTGGAGACAAAGTCCCGTCTTCATATTGAGGATACCGTCCATCATGTGTGGCACTATCACCGTGGTAAATGGGATAGATTTCAAACAGATCTAGCAATGCAAAACTGGTCATCCATGAGGCACTGTGGGCCATCAGCAGCAGCAGCAGAATTGTCCTCAACCACAATCTGTAACCTCATGGCCCGGCATATCCCCCACTCTACCATTCCATCAAGCCCGGAGACCAACCCTGGTTCAATGAAGAGTGCAGGAGGGCATGCCAGGATCAGCACCAGGCATACCTCAAAATGAGGTGTCAACCTGGTGAAGCTACAACACAGGACTATCTGCATGCCAAACTGTGTAAGCAGCATGCGATAGACAGAGCTAAGTGATCCCATAACCAACGGATTAGATCTAAGCTCTGCAGTCCTGCCACATCCAGTCGTGAATGGTGGTGGACAATTAAACAACTACCTGGAGGAGGTGGCTCCACGAATATCCCCATCCTCAATGATGGGGAAGCCCAGCACATCAGTGCGAAAGATAAGGCTGAAGCATTTGCAACAATCTTCAGCCAGAAGTGGCGAGTTGATGATCTATCTCGGCCTCCTCCTGAAGTCCCCAACATCACAGATGCCAGACTTCAGCCAATACGATTCACTCCGTGATATCAAGAAATGACTGAAGGCACTGGATACTGCAAAAGCTATGGGCCCTGACAATATTCTGGCAATAGTACTGAAGACCTGTGCTCCTGAACTTGCCGCGCCCCTAGCCAAGCTGTTCCAGTACAGCTACAACACTGGATCTACCCTGCAATGTGGAAAATTGCCCAGTATGTCCTGTACACAAAAAGCAGGACAAATCCAACCCAGCCAATTACTTTTTCCCCCCACTGTGGTTGACAGGGCCCTCAACCGTGTCCGACCCATTCCCCGCACCTCTACCCTCACCCCTTCCCCTCCCTCCCAGAACCGTGACAGGGTTCCCCTTGTCCTCACTTTTCATCCCACCAGCCTCCATATCCAAAGGATCATCCTCCGCCATTTTCGCCACCTCCAGCGTGATGCCACTACCAGTCGCATCTTCCCCTCCCTTCCCCTGTCAGCATTCCGAAGGGATCGTTCCCTCCGCGACACCCTGGTCCACTCCTCCATTACCCCCACCACCTCGTCCCCGTCCCAGGGCACCTTCCCCTGCAATCGCAGGAGGTGTAATACCTGCCCATTTACCTCCTCTCTCCTCACTATCCCAGGCCCCAAACACTCCTTTCAGGTGAAGCAGCGATTTACTTGTACTTCTTTCAATGTAGTATACTGTATTCGCTGCTCACAGTGTGGTCTCCTCTACATTGGGGAGACCAAGCGTAGACTGGGTGACCGCTTTGCGGAACATCTCCGCTCAGTCCGCAAGCAGGACCCTGAGCTTCCGGTTGCTTGCCATTTCAACACTCCCCCCTGCTCTCATGCTCACATCTCTGTCCTGGGATTGCTGCAGTGTTCCAGTGAACATCAACGCAAGCTCGAGGAACAGCATCTCATCTACCGATTAGGCACACTACAGCCTGCCGGACTGAACATTGAGTTCAATAATTTCAGAGCATGACAGCCCCCCATTTTACTTTCATTTTTAGTTATTTTTTCTTCCTTTTTTTTTACATTCCTTTTTACATTTTTTACAATTTTTTTTGCATTTATTTCATTTCATCTTAGTTTGTTCAGTTTGCTTACCCACTGTTTTTTTCAGGTTGTTTTTCTTCAGGTTTGCACTTGCTGCTGTTCAATATTCAGTGTATTCACACCTAATCTGTACTAATGCTTTGTCTTTCAACACACCATTAACATATTGTTTGCCTTTGCTCCATGACCTTTTGGTCAGCTATGTGGCCTGGTCCAATCTGCACCTTTTTTGTTATCTCTTGCCCCACCCCCACCTCACTTGTTTATAATCTGTGACTTTTCTAATATTTGTCAGTTCCGAAGAAGGGTCACTGACCCGAAACGTTAACTCTGCTTCCCTTTCCACAGATGCTGCCAGACCTGCTGAGTGATTCCAGCATTTCTTGTTTCTGTTCCAGCCAATTACTGCCCCATCAGCCTACTCTCAATCATCAGTCAAGTGATTGAAGGTGTCTTCCACAGTGCCATCAAGCGACACTTGCTTAGCAATAACCTGCTCAGTGACGCTCAGTTTGGGTTCCGCCAGGGCCGCTCGGCTCCTGACCTCATTACAGCCTTGGTTCAAACATGGACAAAAGAGCTGAACTCGAGGTGAAGTGAGAGTGACTGCCCTTGACATCAAGGCAGCATTTTACCGAGTATGGCATCAAGGAGCCCTAGCAAAACTGAGGTCAGTGGGAATCGGGGGGAAAACCCTCTGCTGGCTGGAGTCATACCTAGTGCAAAGGAAGATGGTTGTGGTTGTTGGAGGTCAATCATCTGAGCTCCAGGACGTCACTGCAGGAGTTCCTCGGGGTAGTGTCCTAGGCCCAA
Source organism: Heterodontus francisci (assembly GCF_036365525.1). NCBI lineage: Eukaryota > Metazoa > Chordata > Chondrichthyes > Heterodontiformes > Heterodontidae > Heterodontus > Heterodontus francisci. Next base: position 160,187,565 of record NC_090372.1, on the reverse strand, counting down.
ACATCTTCAGTGACCTTCCTTCAATCATAAGGTCAGAAGTGGGGATGTTTGCAGATGATTGTGCAATGTTCACCATTCATGACTCCTCAGATACTGAAGCAGTCCGTGTAGAAATGCAGCAAGTCCTGGGCAATATCCAGGCTTGGGCTGATAAGTGGCAAGTAACATTCATGCCACACAAGTGCCAGGCAATGACCATCTCCAACAAGAGAGAAACTAACCATCTCCCCATGACATTCAACAGCATTACCATCGCTGAATCCCCCACTATCAACATCCTAGGGGTTACCATTGACCAGAAACTGAACTGGAGTAGCCATATAAATACCGTGGCTACGAGAGCAGGTCAGAGGCTAGGAATCCTTAGGCGAGTAACTCACTTCCTGACTCCCCAAAGCCTGTCCACCATCTGCAAGGCACAAGTCAGGAGTGTGATGGAATACTCTCCACTTGCCTGGATGGGTGCAGCTCCAACAACAGTCAAGAAGTTCGACACCATCCAGGACAAAGCATCCCGCTTGATTGGCACCCCATCTACAAACATTCACTCCCTCCACCACCGACGCACAGTGGCAGCAGTGTGTACCATCTACAAGATGCACTGCAGCAATGCACCAAGGCTCCTTAGACAGCACCTTCCAAACCTGCGACCTCTACCAACTGGACGGACAAGGGCAGCAAATACATGGGAACACCACCACCTACAAGTTCCCCTCCAAGTCACACACCATCCTGACTTGGAAATATATCACCGATCCTTCATTGTCACTGGGTCAAAATCCTGGAACTCCCTTCCTAACAGCACTGTGGGTATACCTACCCCAAATGGACTGCAGCGGTTCAAGAAGGCAGCTCACCACCACCTTCCCAAGGGCAATTAGGGATGGGCAATAAATGCTGGCCTGGCCAGTGTCGCCCACATCCCATGAATGAACAAAAGAAAAAATTGGTGTTGTAAATAGTGAGGAGGAAAACCTTCGATTACAAGACGATATAGATGGGCTGGTAAGATGGGCGGAGCAGTGGCAAATGGAATTTAATCCTGAGAAGTGTGAGGTGGTGCATTTTGGGAGGACTAACAAGGCAAGGGAATATACAATGGATGGTAGGACCCTCGGAAGTACAGAGGGACCTTGGTGTACTTGTCCATCGATCACTGAAGGCAGCGCACCGGTTGATAAGGTGGTTAGGAAGGCATATGGGATACTTTTATTTGCCGAGGTATAGAATATAAGAGAAGGGTGGTTATGATTGAACTGTATAAAACGCTAGTTGAGCCACAGCTGGATTACTGTGTACAGTTCTGGGCACCACACTATAGGAAGGGTGTGATTGCCCTGGAGAGGGTGCAGCGGAGATTCACCAGGATGTTGCCTGGGCTGGAGCATTTCAGCTATGAAGAGACTGGATAGGCTAGGGTTGTTTTCCTTCCAGCAGAGAAGGCTGAGGGGGCACCTGATTGAGGTATACAAAATTGAGGGGTGTAGATAGGAAGAAACTCTTTTTTCCTTAGCTGAGGTGTCAATAACCAAGGGGCATAGATTTAAGGGGCAGGAGGTTTAAAGGGGATTTGACGAAAATTTTCATCGCCCAGAGGATGGTTGGAATCTGGAACACACTGCCTGAAGGAATGGTAGAGGCAGGAACCCTCAACATTTAAGAAGTATTTAGATGAGCACTTGAAAAGCCATCGCATAGAAGGCTTTGGGCCAAGTGCTGGAAAATGGGATTAGAATAGATAGGTGTTTGATGGCTGGCACGGACACAATGGGCTGAAGGGCCTGTTTCTATGCTGTATGACTCTATATGTCTAAGATGAACACCTAATATTCTGACCAGCATCAATTGCCTTTGTGGTTCTGTCTTGTTTGGATATCTTGCAAAATCACAGTTGATGGTATTTTGCCTTGTGCTTGATCACCAAATGTAAATTTCTTAACAGTTGGACCAACCATAGGCAGAATGTCTATGTGGGGTGTGCAGAAAACAATTATAGTGCCCAAGAAATTGAGTAAATATACCAGTGATTCATAATGGACAATAAGAGTACTGATACTAATTTCACAAGAGATCAGTACAAGATCATTGATACAAGAGCTAGGCTAAAGCTCAAAATGGCTTAACCAGATTTTTTTTCCTCTACAGTTTTGGGGCATACCTCAGTTTTGCTACAGCAGAGTACATAAAAAGAAATCATGGTTTGGAGCCTGTGCATCTTTTTGTATCTGGTGCTTCAGCACCACATGTAAGTAAAATCAATTTAAAACTGTTTAAATATTTTTATCAAAACATTTATGCTGGAAAATGTGCTATGGTGTACTATGTATTTCATTTTTTTAATGGGGAGCTTCCAACCTTATTTCTCAGCTAAGCTGACCATAAATAAGGACTCCCTTGAGTTCCGTTAGGAGCTGTATACAACCATTGAGGAACGGAGACTGAAAGCATTAACGTGTGAAGTGTCATGGTGAGGTCAGAGACAAGTTTGTGGCAACAGTTTGCACAGGATGTATTTCTGCCTTGTGTGTGAAATAATGAGGCAATGAGTGGAGGTTAAGCATTTCCATTTGGGTCGGCTTGAAGGACAACTCCCCTTGAGATGATCACACAAATTTCTCTAAAATTATTAGAAATAGAAAAATCCATACATACATGATTACTTCCTGGGATTGATCATGATTTTCGATACTCTCTGGGCACTGGCTCCCTTGAATTCTGGATTACAGACACCTAATGCAGTGTGGACATCATAATGTAACTCTAAAGGCTCTGTGGCACTTACAGTTTTCACAACTGTTATATAGTAAGGCTCATTTAAGGCACAAGGTTTTGGGAGATGTTCCCAAGAAGGGCATCACTTGACATGCCCCTTCACTTCACTTGGGTCCTTGATTTCTGTGCAGTTCTTTGTCATTCACTGCTATATTGTCGGAGAAAGTAATTTTATGAAACTTACTTAAGATAACCACTTAATCAGCACAGTATATCTGTTCTGGTTTTCCAAGGAATGGTTTCTGTGTGTTGCTTTGGAAGGACCATAGGTATTCCTAAGGGTACATCTCATTTTAATTGTAGATACTGACAGAGGAAAGTCATGGGAAACATGCATTTGCACCTTAAAAAAAATAAGTGAAGATCTGTTCTTATATTGCATTCGTACAGGTCCAACAATTCTTGAATACATAAACTATGCTTTCTCAAAGAGGACAATTCCTAAAGTTTATGCAGTCCTGAAGCCATGTTTGCAAATCATTTCGTAACATGGGACAGCTGTGTCAACCACGATCAAGGTACTTGGGTTACCCAATTGGAGAAAACAAGAACAAGACCTAAGCAGTGATACAATAAGGTGCACATTGCTACCAATATCTTTGTTGAATGTACCATTACCATCCTGAAGCAAAGGTTCACTTACCTGGACTGATGGAGCAAATGCTAACAAAGATAACTGAAAATTGTGTAACCTGCTGCAGTTTACATGATTTCTTCTGACAAAGGTGCCTTACTATCGAGCAGGCTATGGAAGTCAAGTAGCAGAAGATAACCTTGGCTATGAGGAAAAATTGCATAACAAGTTCTCCCTGTGACCACTTGGGTTTTCACCGGGTGCTCCAGTTTCCTCCCACAGCCAAAGACTTGCAGGTGATAGGTAAATTGGCTGTTGTAAATTGCCCCTAGTGTAGGTAGGTGGTAGGGAATATGGGATTACTGTAGTGTTAGTATAAATGGGTGGTTGTTGGCCGCCACGTTGGCGGGCCAAAGGGCCTGTTTCAGTGCTGTATAAATAAATAAATAAAATTAGTCAATCAGCCACAGTGATGAGGGAGTCTTTTCAAAAAATTTTCACTTAACTGCATGAACAGCCAAAGTGCAACAGTTGCTTCCACATTTAATCAATACCTCAGCGAATAAAGTCTTGCCCCTATTTCACCTGAGCATAAAATCAGGATCTCTCACTAAAGCAGAACTTCAACTGTCTCAATTTCTCTGCTCCCCTCGCTCACTCTCTAACCCATCTCCCTCTGAAGTTGCTGCACTCTGTTCTCTCAGGTCCAACCCTAACATCATCATCTCTGGAGATCTTCCCTCCATGGCATCCAAACTCATAGTCCTCCAACCCCATACAGCCCGCTTCTACCACCTTCGCAAAATCCACAAACAACAGGACTTTGTTGGTAGACCCATTGTTTCTGCCCCACTGAACTGATTTCTTCCTATCTTAACTTTTTTTTTCCCCCCCCTTGTCTAGTCTCTTACCACCTACATCCATGACTCTTGTGATGCCCTCTACCACTTCAACAGCTTCCAATTTCCTGGCCCTCACTATGCAATCCCCACCAAGATGGTCTGGAAGCTCTCTGCTTTCTTGAAAGGAGGCCCAACCGGTCTCCATCCACCAGCACCATGACTACCACCTCCTCTGCCTGGCTGAACTTGTTCTCACATTGAACAAGTTCTCCTTCAACTCCACTCACTTCCTCCAAATAGAAGGTGGTGCTAGGCGTACCCACATGGGTCTGAGCTATGCCTAACGTTTTGTGGGATATTAGAACATTCCTTGTTCCAGTCCTGCTCATGCCCCCTCCCTCACGTCATTTTCTGGTACATTGACTATCAGGGTCGCTTCCTGCTCTTGGCCTGAACTGGAAAATCTGATTGACTTTGCTGTCAATTTTTCCACCCTTGTCTAACCTTCACATGCTCCATTTCCAACTCTTCCCTTCCCTTCTTTAACTTCTGTCTCCATTTCTGGGGATAGGCGATCAATCAATTTTCACTAAATGCCCACTGACTCCATAGCTCCCTTGACTACACTTGCTATAACCCAGCTTCCTATAAGGATTCTATTCCATTCTCTCAGTTTCTCCTTTTCAATCACATCTGTTCGGAGAATGCAACCTTCTATTCTTCTTCTTCTTCTTTTGGGCCTCCTTGTCAAAATCCTGGAACTCCCTTCCTAACAGCACTGTGGGTATACCTACCCCAAATGGACTGCAGTGGTTCAAGAAGGCAGCTCATCACCACCTTCTGAAGGGCAATTAGGGATGGGCAATAAATGCTGGCCTAGCCAGCGACGCCCACATCCCTGAATGAATAATAAAAAAAAACTAGCACTTCCAATATGTCTTCCTTTTTCCTCAACCGAGGATTCCTCCCCACTGTGGTTGACAAGTCTTCGACTGTGTCTCTTCCATTTCACACACTTCTACTTTCACCCCTTTCCCCTCCCTCCTTCTCAGAACCATGATGGGGTTCCCCTTGTCTTTGCCTTTCACCCCACCAGCATCTGTATTCAACAGATTTCTACTACTCCAGTGTGATGCCACTACTGAATACATCTCCCTCTCCCCTTTCAACATTCTGAAGGGAGCATTCCCTTCACTACACCCTGGTCCACTCCTCCAACACTCTCTCTTTCCTATGGCACCTTTCCATACAAGCACAGGAAATGCAACAACTGCCTTTTTACCTCTTCCCTTTGCACCATCCAAGGCCCCAAATACTACTTCCAAGTGAAACAGCAATTGACATGCACTTCCTTCAATTTAGTATACTGTATTCACTACTCACGATGTGGTACCCACTACATTTGGGAGACCAAATGCAAACTGGGTGATCGCTTTGTGGAACACCTCCATTCAGTCCACAAGCGTGACCCCGATTTCCAGTCACCTGTCACTTTAATTCATATTTTTTGTTAAAATTTGGGAATCTATATTTCAAAAAACTAAAAAAAAAAATTCATGGACATTGAAACATCTGGAGATAGCTGAACTTTATGGATGCCTTCTTTTTAAAAAAAAAACAGCAAGGTGAACGAGATGCCCTTTAGTGTGACGAGAGAATTTGATTGCCATGGGGCTTGCGTGGAAAATTTTAGTTTCAGTTTGAACTGTTAAGATGCTGGGTTTTGGACTAAAAGCAGGCAGTTGGAATCTGCAAATGGACCTGCCAGGAGATCAGAAGAAGAACCAGACAAGTATTACCTCTCTGTAGAGAATCTTTGCTAGTGAAAAGCAAAAGCCTGTTTGAAGTGGTACTGTTACCTCCTTCATTTTTGAAGAAACCCTGAATATTTGCTGAAACCTTGCATCTTTAAAAGGACTTCTGCACCAAATGTGGGTGAGAACTGGCCTGTTGCTGGGCACCTGATGGAAGACCTATGTGAAGCTTTTGCAGTTGAATTTCTATCAATGCCTACCCAACACAGACTATTCATCAACCTCACCTGGAAAGACTTCAAGTGGCATCCAACTGTTCGACTTTAGGACACCTCGTCAAACCAAAGGACTTCATTCCAGATCATTGCAGTTTAAGTTTTTGTTTATTCCTTTTGTTCCTCTGAAACAGCTGTAAACAAAAATCCTTTTTTTTTTCCTGGTTAACCGGTTTTTGGATGTATGTGTGAGGGCTAGGAAAAAATAAGGTGCTTTAATATCTCCATTTGTATGTATATTTACTTCATTATTGGTTAAGGCTTGGTTTTATAATTGGATAATTTTTGTTGTTTGTTAAAGAAACCTGGTCGGTGTGCTTTATTCTGGGGACAAAGTATTTAATTGTATGTTTCGGTAAGTGGAAAACTTTTATCCATATGCTGTGACCTGTGGAGAAGTGGGACTGAATTAACAGTGCACTTCTCCCGCATCAGTCATAACCAAGCTCAGTGGAAGCTTGAGGAACAGAAACTCATTTTTTTGACTGGGCGCTTTACAAGTCTTCTGAACTCAACATTTGAGTTCAACAATTTTTGCTTACAACCGCTGCTCCCATTTTGTTTCATGTTTCTTTGCTGGATTTTTTTTTTCTCATTTCTCTCTTGTTTCCTTCATTTTTGTGTTCAGATGGCAGCTATCCTGCCACTTATCTCCTAGACACCACCTCTTTTTTTCTTTCTTTACTTGTTCCATTTCCACTCGCTTTGCCCTTGCACCATGAAACCTTTTTGTCATTTAACCACTCCTGCCCTTCATCCTATCACAGACCTTCTCTTTTGTCCTTCCCACCCTCCCTCCTTTCATTTGCTCAAAAACCTATTACATTTCTAACTTTTCCCTGTTCTGATGAAAGGTCATTGACCTGAAACGTTAACTCTGTTTCTCTCTCTCCACAGATGCTGCCATTAGTTGCTGAGTATTTGAAGTATTTTGTTTTTTATTACTACCTTAATCTGCCTAATAACAAAACATTTGATTCCAAATCTTATTCACAGTACTTGCAGCTAGGAAGATATGTTTTCCCTGATGCTTTCACCATGTGGCAGTGTTTGTTGTGGGTCTTCTACTTCCTTTAACAAATCTTTAGTTTATTTCTGTTAAGTTTGGTTAGTCTAATAAATAGAGGCATGACAGGGCACCTCATTCCTGTGGAGTGCACATCTTGTTCCATGTGGGAACTCCTGGACAATCACATATGTAGGGAGTGCCTTTAGCTGGAGGAGCTCGAGCTCCAGGTTTCAGAGTCTGAACTGCTACTGGTGTCACTGGTGCATCCGCAAAGCTGAGAGCTAAGTGGATAGCACGTTTCTGGTTGTAGTTACCCTGCATCTTAAGCATGTGAGGGAGAGAGGGAATGGGTGACTGCCAGGCAGTGCAGGAGTCCCCTGATTGTATCTCCCTCTCCAACCAGTAATCAGTTCTGAATGCTAGTGAGAGAATGGTTCATCTGGGGAGTGTAGCCAGGGTCAAGTCCACGGCACCTCGGGTGGCTCAGCTGTACAGGGGTCGGGAGGAAGATTGGAAAAGCAAGAATGATGGAGGATTCTATAGTTAGGGTAACAGACATGTGTTTCTGCAGCTGCAGATATCAAACCAGGATTATATGTTGGCTCCCTGGTGCCAAGGTCAAGTATGCCACTGAGTGGCTGCATCGCACTCTGAGGGAGGACGGTGGACAGCCAGAGGTCATGCTCCTTATCAGTACCAAGGATATAAGTAGAAAGATGAGGTCCTGCAATCAGGTTTTAGGGAGCTAGGAAAGATATTAGCAAGCAGGATCTCAAAAGTAATAATCTCTGGATTACTCTCTGGTGTCAGACGCTACTGAGTATAGAAATAGGAGGATAGAGTCAATGAATGCATGGCTGAAGAAATGGTGTAGGAGGGAGGGCTTTAGATTCCTGGGACATCGGGATTGGTCCTGGGAGGAGTGGGACCTGTACAGGCTGGAAGGTTACACAAACAGAGTCAGGACCAATGCCTTTGTGGCGCTGTTTGCTAGTGCTGTTGGCGAGTGTTTAAACTAACTTGGTAGGGGGAGTGGGACCCAGGATGTAGAACGAGGAAGGATTTTTAAAAAGGTGCGCGTAGGATTGGGAGAAGCAGATAGAACTAGAGTAAGAAATAGGAAGGTATTAGGTGGGGTCAGTAAGAGCGAATGCAATAAAGTCTAAATTAGTTTTACAATCCATGTATGCAAGAGCCAATAGCTAGAAGGGAATATAATGTCATGGCAATTATAAATTGCCCCTAGGTGGTAGGAGAATGGTGAGGATGTGGTAGGAATATGGGGTTAATGTAGGATTAGTATAAATAGGTGGTTGTTGGTCGGCACAGACTCGGTGGGCCGAAGGGCCTGTTTCAGTGCTGTATCTCTAAATAAAATAAAATGGCTCAAAAAAAAGGCAGGACTGGGTACTAAATATTCCTGGATACATGGTGTTAAGGAAAAATGGGGAAGGAAAGCATGGTGATGAGTAGCAGTATTGATTAAGGAGAATATTAAAGTGCTGGAGACAGGATATCCTAGAGGGGTCAAGGATAAAATCTATTTGGTTAGAGTTAAAAAAGAATAGAGATACCATTACACTACTGGGTGTATTCTAGAGGCCACCAACTAGTGGGAAAGATAAAGGGCAAATTTTCAGGGAAATTACAGAGCGATGTAGAAACGATAAGAGTAGTGATAATGGGGAACTTCAATTATTCTAATATAGACAGGGATAGTAATCATATAAAGGGCAGAGAGGGGGAAGAGTTTCTCAATGTGTTCAGGAGAATCTTCTGGCCCAACAAGGAAGGAAGCATTGCTGGATCTAGTTCTGAGAAATGAGGTCATGTGTCAGGGGAACTTTTAGGGAACAGTAATCATAGTATCATAAGTTTTAAGTTGTCCATGGAAAAGGACAAGGAGAAATCTAAAGTAAAAACACTAAGAGGAGGGCCAATTTCAGGGGGGCAAGAACAGATTAGTCCCAGGTAAATTGGAATCAGAGATTGACGGGCAAAACTGTAATGGAACAATGGGCTGCCTTTAAAGGGGAGTTGGTTCAAGTACAGCTGAGGTGCATTTCCACGTGAGGGAAAGGCCCTGGTTGACAACAATGATAGAGAGTAAGATGAAGCAGAGAAAGGCTGCATTTAACAGACGTCTGGTTGATTATATAAGTGAGAACCAGGCTGAATACAGAAAGTTCAGCGGGAAAGTGAAAGAGGAAATCGGAGAGTATGAGAGGAGATTGGCAGCTAGCATATGAATAGTAAAAGGGTAGTAAGAGGAGGGGTGAAACTGATTAGAGACCAAAGAGGGAAGACTGTCGCGTAGTGGTAATGTCACTGAACCAGTAATCCAGAGGCCTGTGCTAATGCCGCGGATACACAGGTTCCAATCCCACCACTGCAGCAGGTGGAATTTAAATTTAATTAAAATCATCAAAAAAACTGGAATTGAAAGCTAGTCATGGTGCCATGAAACAGTCATTGATTGTCATAAAAACCCATCTAGTTCGCTTACGCTCCTTCAGCAAAGGAAATCTGCTGTCCTTACCTGGTCTGGCCTACATGTGACTCCAGAATACTGGGCCCCAACGAAAAGCAAGACCTACCTACAATAAAGGACTTTACAGCAAGCTCAAAGAACAGTAACCAAAACCATCTTCAGATATTGCGTCAAACATTTCCACTTTATTTTTTATGCTCTTTTCTGTCTCTATTTGCATGTGTGTATCACATGCATGCTAGCTTGGACACGTCGCGTATCTGTAGGCGTTCACTGAATTAGAATTGAAGTTTAATAAAGTTCAACCTTTTTTCTTAGGTTTAAATAAAAGCTGTTTGGCTAGTTTCTTCACCTTTTATAATTGGAAGTTAGTGAACAAGGATTCACTATGGGGGAGCTAAAAATAAAGGTGTTTTTAAAATAAAACCCTGTTACGTTAAGACCAGGTGAAGGCTGAGAGGGAACCCTAGACCCCTTTCTCACCTGGTCGTAACACAAATGTTACACCCTTGCTCAAAAAAGGATTTAAAGTTAAACCCAGCAACTACTGGCCAGTCAGCATAACCTCGGTGGTGGAACAACTTTTAGAGATTTCAATCTGGGATAAAATCAAGAGTCACTTGGATGAGTACCAATCAATAAAGGGAAGCCTGCACAGATTTGTTCAAGGCAAATCATGGTTAACTTAATTTTTACGTTTTTTTTTGATTAGGTAACCGAGATGGTTGAGGCTAACGCAGTTGATTTTGTGTAATTGGACTTCCAAAAAGCATTTGATGAAATGCCACATAATAGACTTGCCAGCAAAGTTGGAGCTCGTGCAATAAAAGGGACATTGACAGCATAGATACAAAGTTGGCTGAGTGGTAGCAAACAGACTAGTAGTGAACGGTTTTCAGACTGGAGGAAGATATACAGTGTGGTTCCCCAGGGGTTAGTACTAAGAACACTGCCTTTCTTGATCTATATTAATGACCTAGACTTGAATATGCATGACACAATTACAAAATTTGCAGATGACCTAAAACTTGGAAGTATTGTGAACTGTGAGGAGGATAGCGATGGACATCAAGAAGACATAGACAGGCCGCTTTTCAAGAAAGGAGGGAGAGAGAAAACCGTGAACTGCAGGCCAGTTACCCTAACATCAGTCTTTGGGAAAATGCTGGAATCTATGATTAAAGAAGTCTTAATGCACTTCAAAAAGTACAGTATGATCAGAACACGTCAACATGGTTTTACTAAAGGGAAATCCTGTTTGACAAATTTATTAGTTTATTGAGCATGTAACTAGTACGGTAGATTAAAGGGAACCAGTCGATGTAGTATACCTGGATTTCCAAAAGGCATTCAATAAGGTGTCACACAAAAAGTTAATAGGCAAGATAAGGACTCATGAAATTGGGGGTAATATTAGTATGGATAGAGGATTGGTTATTGGACAGGAAGCAAAGAGTGGATATAAACTGTGCATTTTCAAGTTGGCAGGCAGTGAATAGTGGAGTGCCACAAGGATCAGTGCTGGGGCCTCTGCTATTTACAATCTCTGTTAATGACTTCGGTGAAGAGACAGAGTAATGTACCTAATTTGCTGATGATACAAAGGTAGGTGGAAAGGTAAGCTGTGGGGAGGATAATGAGAGGCTGCAAAAAGATATAGACAGGTTAAATGAGGGCAACAAGATGGCAGATGGAGTATAATTTAGGGAAGTGTCAAGTTATTCACTATGGTTGTAAGAATAGAAAAGCAGAATATTTTTTAAAAGGTGTGAAACTTGTATGTGTTCAGAGAAACTTGTGTGTGCTTGTACAAGGAACTCAAAGTTAGCATGCAGGTACAGCAAGCAATAAGGAAGGCAGATGGCATGTTGGCCTTTATTGCAAGGGAATTGGAGTACAGGAATAAAGTATTCCTACACTTGCACAGGGTTTGGTGAGAGCACATCTGGAATACTGTGTGCAACTTTGGTCTCCTCATTTAAGAAAGGATATACTTGCAGTGGAGGCAGTACAGCCAAGGTTCACTAGATTTGTCCCTGGGATGAGAGGGTTGTCCTATGATGAGAGGTTGAGTAAACTGGACCTATACTCTGGTGTTTAGAAGAATGAGTGGCAATCTCATTGAAACATATAAGATTCTAAAAGGGTTGGATAGGGTAGACACAGAGATTGTTACCGTTGGGCAGGGAATCTAAAATATGGGGGCACAGTCTCAGGATAAGGGGCTGATCAGTAAGGACTGAATTGAGGAGAAATTACTTCACTCAAAGGGTTGTGAACCTTTGGAATTCTCTACTCTGGAGGGTTGTGGATGCTCCATCGTTGAATATGTTTAAGGCTGGGTTAGACAGACTTTGGGTGTCAGAGTGGAGTTGAAGCTTAAGATCAGCCATGATTGTATTGAATGAGCCATATGCTCTACTCCTGCTTCTATTTCTGGTGTTCGTGTGGTGGAATGGGCAAATACTTGGCAGATGAAATTTAATGCAGAGAAGTTTGAAGTGATACATTTTGGTAGGAAGATTGAGGAGAGGTACAATTCTAAAGGGGATACAGGAGCAGAGGGACCTGAGAGTATATGTGCACAAAACGTTGAAGGTAGCAGGGCTGGTTGAGAAAGACATGGGATCCTGGGCTTTATAAATAGAGGCATAGAGTACAAAAGTAAGGAAGTTATAATGAACCTTTATAAAATTCTGGTTTGGCCTCAACTGGAGCATTGTGTCCAATTCTGGGCACCAGACTTTAGGAAGGATGTGAAGGCTTTAGAGAAAGTGCAGAATTTACGGGAATGGTTTCAGGGATGAGGGACTTCAGTTATGTGGTTCGATTGGAGAAGCTGGGATTGTTCTCATGAAGAGAAGGTTGAAAGGAGATTTGATAAGAAGTACTCAAAATCATGAGGGGTCTCAACAGAGTAGATAGAGAAACTGTTCCCAGTGCTGGATGGGTCAAGAGTTGGCAGACATTGATTTAAGGCTATTAGCAAAAGCACCAACGGCGACATAAGAAAACATTTTTACACAGTGAGCGCTTAGGATCCGGAACGTACTACCTGAGGGTGTGGTGGAGGCAGATATAATCATGGCTTTCAAAAGGGAATTGGATAAGCACCTGAAGAGAAATTTTCAGGACTATGGGATTAGCTGAGTTGCTCGTGCAGAGAGCTGGCACAGACATGACTGGCCAAATGTTCACCAGCTGTGTGGTAACTAATCTGATTCTAATTGTACACTGCGAAGTGTTTCCCCACTCAAAGGAGGAAGTGAGATGGAAGGCTGTTGAATTTCAGTGGATAGCTCTAGAGTTAGCCACTTTCGTGTCTGCATGCAGCAAGATCTGGACAACGTTTAGGCTGAGATTGATAAGTGGCAAGCAACATTTACACCACACAAGTGCCAGGCAATGATCATTGCCAAAAGGAGAGAATCTAATCATCTGTCTATAACATTCAGTGGCATGACCATCACTGAATTCCCCCACCATCAACATCCTGGGGGTTACCATTCACCAAAAACCTAACTGGACCAGACATATAAATACTGTGGCTACAAGAGCCAATCAGAGGCTGGGAATTCTGCGGTGAATAACTCGCCTCCTGACTCCCCAAAAGCTGCACACCATCTTCAGGGAACTAGTCAGGAGTGTGATGGAATACTCTCCACTTGCTTGGATGAGTGCAGCTCCAACAACACTTGAAGCTCGACACCATCCAAGACAAATCGGCTGCTTCATCGTCACCCCATTTGTCAGCTTAAACATTCACTCCCTCCACCACCACCGGCGCACAGTAGCAACAGTGTGTACCATCTACAAGATGTACTGTAGCAGCACACTAATGCTCCTTCAACGGCACCTTCCAAACCCACCAAGAAGGGAAAGGGCAGCTGATACATGGCAACACCACCATAAGAAATAGAAGCATTGGTGTAGGCCATTCGGCACATCGAGCTTTACCTTTAACTTATCTTCCGGGAGCAGAGAGCAGTCGGACCTATGTGGGAACACCTAGAACCGGGAGTGGATAAATTCAGCACGAGGCTCAGGGCCTTCACTTACCTTCTAGGAGCGGAGAGCAGTCCAGGCGCGGTGGAGTTTTGAAGAAAGTCAACAGTGACATCATAGGAAAGCTGCAAGGTGATTGGTGAGTAACTGCCATTAGGGAATAACACTAAATAGCTGGGTAAGTAACCAAAGTAAAGAGAAAGGTCTACAGTTTTTGTTTTAATATAGTAGGGTTTTTTTAGGGAATCTAGGTCCCTACTGTAAATAATCTAATTTTTGGGTAATTTAAGGGAGTAAATTAAAGGTAAGTCATGGCATAGCAGATCGGCAGCATGGAGTGCTCCTCCTGTACAATGTAGGAAGTAAGGGACACTTCCAGTGTCCAGGGCGAACACATGTGCAGGAAATGTCTCCAGTTGCAGCTACTCGAAATCCGCATTTCTGATCTGGAGCGGTGGCTGGGGACACTGGAACATCCGTGAGGCTAAAATCATCGTGGATAGCAAGTATAGGGAGGTGGTCACACCGCACGTAAAAGACTGCTCGGGCAGCAAGATAATGGGTGACCGCCAGGCAGAGTAGAAGAACTAGGCAGGTAGTGCAGGAGTCCCCTGAGTCATCTCCCTCTCTAACATATTTTCCGCTTTGGATACTGTTGGGAGAAATGGCTCTTGCTGCATTCCCCTGAGAAGCTAAGTCTGTGGCGCCATGGGTGGCTCAGCTGCACAAGAGGGGAGGAAAAAGAGTTGGAGAGCTATAGCGATGGGGGATTCTATCGTAAGGGGTACAGATAGGCATTTCTGTGGCCACAAATGTGACTCCAGGATAGTATGTTGCTTCCCTGGTGCTAGGGTCAAGGATGTCATGGAGCAGCTGTAGGCCATTCTGAAGGGGGAGGATGAACAGTCCAGATGTTGTGGTTCACATTGGTACCAACAACATAGGTAGAAAGAGGGATGAGGTGCTGCAACATGAATTTACGGAGCTAGGTAACAGATTTAAAAAGCAGTACCTCAAAGGTTGTAATCTCTGTATTACTCCCGGTGCCATGTGTATAGGAATTGGAGGATAGAGCAAATGAGTGCATGGCTGAAGAGGTGGTGCAGGAGGGAGGGCTGTAGTTTCCTGGATCACTGAGTCTGTTTCTGGCGAAGGTGGGACCTGCACAAATCGGACAAGTTGCACCTGAACCGGGATGGGACCAACATCCTTGCTGAGAGGTTTGCTAGTGCTGTTGTTTTGGGGGGGGGCGGGGTGTGGTGGGGGGTTGCGATGGTTTAGAACTAATTTGGCAGGGGGATGAGATACAGAGTGGAGGTACAGTAGGGGGTGATGCACAGTCAAATACAGAAGAGAAACTAAGTCAGTCTGGAAGGCAAAGCAAATATAGACCTGTTAAGGCACAAGCGAATAATGCAAGGCTGGATTGCATCACTTTAACACAAGGAGTCTTACAAGTAAGGCAGATGACTTGAGGGTGTTGATTAACACATGGGATTATGATATTATCGTTATCACACATATGGTTGAGGGAGGGGCAGGACTGGCAGCTCAATATTCCAGGGTATAGAATCTTCAGGCATGACAGGGGAGGGGGTAAAAGAAGAGGTGGTATTCCACTGTTGATCAAGGAGTCAATTACAGCAGTAAGGAGGGATGATATCTTAGAAGGTTCCTCAAATGAGGCCATATGGGTAGAACTTAAGAACAAAAAGGGGGCAATCACTTGGCTGGGAGTGTACTACAGGCCTCCAAACAGTCAGGGGGAGATAGAGGAGCAGATATGTCGGCAAATCTCCGAAAGATGTAAAAATAATAGGGGATTTCAACTTCCCAAATATCAAGTGGGATAGTCTTAGTGCAAAAGGCTTAAAGGGGGCAGAATTCTTAAAGTGCATACAGGAGAGCTTTTTGAGCCAGCACGTAGAAAGTCCTACAAGAGAAGGGCCGGTACTGGACCTAATCCTAAGAAAAAAAGCCAGACAAGTGGTACAAATGTCAGTGGGGGAGCATTTCTGGGATAGTTATGGAAAAGGACAAAGAAGGACCGGAAATAAAAGTACTGAATTGGGGGAAGGCTGATTTCAATATGATAAAACAGGATCTGGCCAAAGTGGACTGGGAGCAGCTACTTGTAGGAAAGTCTAGATCAGACCAGTGGGAGTCATTCAAAAAGGAAATAGTGAAAGTTCAGGGCCAACATGTTCCCATTAAGGTGAAGGGTAGAACCAACAAGTCCAGGGAACCCTGGATGTCAAGGGATATAGAGGATTGGATAACGGGGAGAAAAGGAGGCTTACGGCAGATTCAGAGCACTGAAAACAGCGGAGACCTTAGAGGAAGATAGGAAGTGTAGTGGGTACTTAAAGTAATTAGGAGAGCGAAGAGGGGACATTAAAAAACACTGGCGGGCAAGATAAAGGAAAATCCCAAGGCATTTTATAAGTATATTAAGGGCAAGAGAATAACCAGGGAAAGAGAAGGGCCCAGTAGGGACCAAAGTGGCAATGTGTGTGTGGAGTCGGAGGACATAGGTGAGGTTTTAAATGATTACTTTTCATCTGTGTTCACTATAGAGAAGGACAATGTAGATGTAAAGATCAGGGAGGGGGAATATACTTGAACAAATGAGCATTGAAAGGGAGGAAGTATTAGCTGTTTTAGCGGGCTTAAACGTGGATAAATCCCCAGGCCCAGATGAGATGTATCCCAGGCTGTTATGTGATGCAAGGGAGGAGATAGCAGGGGCTCTGACACAAATTACCAAATCCTCTGCGGCCACAGGAGAGGTACCAGTGGACTGGAGGACGGTGAATGTGATATCCTTATTCATGAAGGGTAGCAGGAATAAACCAGGTAATTACAAGCCAGTGAGTCTAACATCAGTGGTAGGGAAACTATTGGAAAAAATTCTGAGGGACAGGATTAATCTCCACTTGGAGAGGCAGGGATTGATCAGGGGTAGTCAGCATAGCTTTGTCAGGGGGAGATCGTGTCTAACAAACTTGATTTGAATTTTTCGAGGAGGTGACTAGATGTGTAGATGAGGGTAAGGCAGCTGATGTACTCTACATGGACTTCAGTAAGGCTTTTGATAAGGTCCTGCATGGGGGATTGGTTAAGAAGGCAAGAGCCCATGGGATCCAGGGCAATTTGGCAAATTGGATACAAAATTGGCTTAGTGGCAGGAGGCAGAGGGTAATGGTCAAGGGTTGTTTTTGCGAGTGGGAGGCTGTGACCAGTGGTGTACCACAGGGATCCGTGCTGGGTCCCTTACTGTTTGTAGTGTACATTAATGATTTAGATGTGAATATAGGAGGTATGATCAAAAGGTTCGCAGATGACAGTACAATTGGTGTCGTAAATAGTGAGGAGGAAAGCCTTAGATTACAGGATGATATAGATGGGCTGGTAAGATGGGCGGAGCAGTGGCAAATGGAATTTAATCCTGAAGTGTGAGGTGATGCATTTTGGGAGGACTAACAAGCAAGGGAATATACAATGGATAGTAGGACCCTAAGAAGTACAGAGGGTCAGAGGGACCTTTGTGTGCTTGTCCATAGATAAGGTCATAAGAACTAGGAGCATAAGTAGGAAATTTAGCCCATCGAGCCTGCTCTGCCATTCAATACGATCATGGCTGATCTTATCTCGGCCTCAATTCCACTTTCCTGCCCATTCTCTATAACTCTTCAACCCTTTACTAATTAAAAATCTGTCTATCTCCTCCTTAAATTTACTCAATGTCCCAGCATCCACCGCACTCTGGGGTAGTGAATTCCGCAGACTCACGGCACTTTGAGAGAAGTAATTTCTCCTCATCTCTGTTTTAAATCCACTACCCCTTATCCTAAAACTATGACCTCTCTTTCGAGATTGCCCCACATGAGGAAACATCCTCTCTACGTCTACTTTATCAATCCCCTTCATCATCTTATATACCTCAATTAGATCTCCTCTCATTCTTCTAAACTCTAGAGAATAAAGGCCTAAACTGCTCAATCTCTCTTCATAAGACAAACCCCTCATCCCTGGAATCACTAATGCCTTGTACAGTTGCAACAACACTTCCCTACTTTTATATTCTAGTCCTTTAACCATAAATGCCAAAATTCCATTTGCCTTCCTCATTACCTGCTGTACCTGCATACTAGCTTTCTGCGATTCATGCACGAGGATACCCAGATCCCTTTGCACCAAAGCATTCTGAAGTTTCTCTCCATTTAGATAATTTGACTTTCTATTCTTCCAACCAAAGTGGATAACCTCACACTTATCCACATTCAACTCCATCTGCCAAATTTTGGCCCATTCACCTAACCTATCCATATCCATTTGTAAACTTCTTATTTCTTTATTGCAACTTACTATCCTACCTATTTTAGTGTCATCTGCAAATTTGGCTGTAGTACCTTCTATCCATGCATCCAAGTCATTAATATATATTGTAAATAGCTGGGGCCCAAGGACCGAACCATCTGGTACCCCACTAGTTACATCTTGCCAACCAGAAAAAGATTCATTTATCCCGACTCACTGAAGGCAGCAGCACCAGTTGAATAGATGGTTAGGAAGACATATGGGATACTTGCCTTTATTAGCCAAAGCATAGACTGAGAGCAGGGAGGTTATGATGGCGCTGTATAAAACGCTAGTTAGGCCACAGCTGGAGTACTGTGTACAGTTCTGGGCACCACACTATAGGAAGGATGTGATTGCACTGGAGAGGGTGCAGAGGAGATTCACCAGGATGTTACCTGGGCTGGAGATTTCAGCTATGAAGAGAGACTAGTTAGGCTAGGGTTGTTTTCCTTGGAGCAGAGAAGGCTGAGGTATACAAAATTATGAGGGGCATTGATAGGATAGATAGGAAGAAACTTTTTCCCTTAGTAGAGGGGTCAATAACCAGGGGGCATAGATTTAAGGTAAGGGGCAGAAGGTTTAGAGGGGATTTGGAGGAAAAAAAATTTCACCCAGAGGGTGGATGGAATCTGGAACACACTACCTCAAGGGGTGGTAGAGGCAGGAACCCTCACAACATTTAAGAAGTATTTAGATGAGCAGTTGAAACACCATAGCATACAAGGCTATGGGCCAAGTGCTGGAAAATGGGATTAAAATAGATAGGTGCTTGATGGCTGGCGCAGACATGATGGGCCGAAGGGCCTGTTTCCTTGTTGTATAACAACATGACTTGATGAGCCTGCTCCACCATTCAGTAATATCATGGCTGATCTGATTGTGGTCTCAACTTCATGTTCCTGTCTGTGCCCCATAACCCTTGACTCCCTTGTCAATCAAAAATCTGTCTAACTTAGCCTTGAATATATTCAATGACTCAGTCACTACTAGTTGCTGGGGAGGAGAATTCCAAACACTAACGACCTGCTGAGAAGAAATTACTCCTCATCTCTTAGTTGGGAGATCCCTTAATTTGAAGCTGTGCCTCCTAGTTCTAGATGCCCCCACAAGGGGAAACATCTTCTCAGCATCTACCCTGTCAAGCCCCCTCAAATCCTATATGTTTGAATAAGATCACCTCTCATTCTTCTAAACTCCAATGAGTATAGGCCCAACCTTTCTTCGTAAGACAAACCCCCCTCATCCCAGGAATCAGCCTAGTGAACCTTCTCTGAACTGTTTCCAATGCAAGTATGTCCCTCCTAAATAAGGGTGAACAAAACTGTACACAGTATTCGAGGTGCGGTCTCAACAATGTCCTGTACAGTTGTAGCAAGACTTCCCTACTTTTGTACTCCATCCTCCTTGCAATAAAGGCCAACATTCCATTTGACTTCCTAATTACTTGCTGTACCTGAATGCTGACTTTTTGTGATTCATGTACAAGGACATCCAGGTTCCTCTGTACTGCAGTGTTCTGCAGTCTCTCTCCATTTAAATAATCTGCTTTTCTCTTCCTCCTGCCAAAGTGGACGACCTCAAGGCTTTCCCACATTCTAACCCATCTACCAAATTTTTGTTCACTCACATAACCTATCCCTTTGCAGACTCTTTGTATCCTCCTCAAGACTTGCTTTCCTACCTATCTTCAGCAAATTTAGACAGTCCCTTCATCCAAGTCATTAAAATAGATAGTAAATAGTTGAGGCCCCAGCACTGATCCCCATGGCACTCCACTAGTTACAGTGTGCCAACCTGAAAATGACCCATTTATCCTGACTTTGTTTCCTGTCAGTTAGCTAATCCTCTATCCGTGTTAATATATCACCCCAAACACCATGAGCTCTAATCTTGTGTAGTAACCTTTTAGGTGACATGTTCCCTTCCAAGTTACACACCATCCTGACTTGGAACTATATCGCTATTTCTTCACTGTTGCTGGGTCACAATCCTAGAACTTCCTACCTCACAGCACTGTGGGTGTAGCTACACCACATAGACTACAGCAGTTCAGGAAGGTGCTCACCACCACCTGCTCAAGGGCAATTAGGGTTGGGGAATAAATGCTGGTCTTGCCAGTGATGCTCACATCCCATGAACAAATTTAAAAAATAAATGGTCTAAAACGTTCTTTGTGCTGTCTCTCCAGAGAAAGATCTGCAGTGACGGGCTGCAGGTTAGTAATTCAGTGACTGCTTGAGTCTGTATGCTGTGTGACATTTTGTAGTTTTGAGTGGAGTGCTGGGGTATTATGAATGTGGCATCAGTCTGAGAGGCAGTCCTATCATTTGAGTAGGTTCCAGCCATTTTCCTTCTGGCTATTTCCTCAGCATCTTTGAAGATCTAAATGGTAGCAGGCTACTTAGCGGTATTGATATAGTTTGTGCTGTGTTATTGCTGCCTCAATCTGATTCTCTCTCATGGTAAATTCAGACAACATAGACTGCTGATTGAATCTCAAGATTCCTGGCTAATACATTTGAGATGAAAACTATCCCAGAGCCTAGACCTCATCAAAAGAGGGCTCCACAGTTCAGGGCCTCGATTGGGCATGTTCTCCATGGTGATCTGCAACTCTGTCAGGTGGTCGTGCAGTTTGCCCTCAAACTGTGTAAGCTGTTTTGCATGCTTTCATGTTTTGCATGCCAGTAGATATCGGCCTTGGCTCAGTGGTAGCATTTTTGCCTGGGGATTCAAGGCCCACTTCAATAACATAAGAATTAGGAGCAGGAGTGGGCAATTCAGCCCCTCGAGCCTGCTCTGCCATTCAGTACGATCATGGTTGATCTCATCTTGGCCTCAATTCCACTTTCCTGCCTGTTCTCCATAACCCTTCAACCGCATTTCTAATTTAAAATCTGTCTATCTCCTCAAATTTACCCAATGTCCCCGCATCCACCGCACTCTGGGGTAGTGAATTCCACAGATTCACGACCCTTTGAGAGAGGTAATTTCTCCTCATCTCTTTTAAATCTGCTACCCCTTATCCTAAAACTATGATCTCTCGTTCTAGAATGCCCCCCAAGAGGAAACATCCTTTCTGTGTCTACTTTGTAAATCCCCTTAATCATCTTATATACCTCAATTAGATCTCCTCTCATTCTTCTAAACTCCAGAGAGTAAGGGCCTAAACTGCTCAATCTCTCTTCATAAGACAAGCCCCCATCTCTGGAATCAATCTTGTGAACCTCCTCTGAACTGCCTCCAATGCAACTACATCCTTTCTCAAGTAAGGGGACCAAAACTGTACGCAATACTCCAGGTGCAGTTTCACCAATGCCTTGTACAGTTGCAGTAACACTTCCCTACTTAAAACTCTATTCCTTTAGCAATAAATGCCAAAATTTCATTTGCCTTCCTTATTACCTGCTGTACCTGCAAACTAGTTTTCTGCGATTCTTGCACGAGGACACCCAGATCCCTCTACACTGAAGCACTCTGAAGTTTCTCTCCCATTTAGATAACTTGCCTTTCTATTCTTCTGACCAAAATGGATAATCTCTCACTTATCCAAGTTAAAGTCCATCTGCCAAATTTTGGCCCATTTGTCTAACCTATCCATATCCATTTGTAGATTTCTTATTTCTTTATTGCAACTTACCGTCCCACCTATTTTAGAGTCATCTGCAAATTTGGCTATAGTACCTTCTATCCCTGCATCCGAGTCATTTATATAGATTGTAAATAGTTGAGGCCTGAGGACCGACCCTGTGACACCCCACTAGTTACATCTTGCCAACCAGAAAAAGACCCATTCATCCCAACTCTGTTTTCTTTTGGTTAGCCAATCCTCTATCCAAGCTAATAAATTGCCCCTAACCCCATGTGAACTTACCTTGCGTATTAACCTTTTGTGCGACTCCTTATCAAATGCCTTCTGGAAGTCCAGATAAACTACATCTACAGGATCCCCATTATCCACTTTGCTTGCTTCAGCTTCGAAGAGCTCTAGCAAATTAGTCAAACACGATTTACCCTTCATAAAACCATGCTGACTCTGATGGATTGTGTTTTGACTTTCAAAATATCCCGTTATTACTTTCTTAATAATGGATTCTAACAATTTTCCAATGACAGATGTTAAACTAACTGGTCTATAGCTTCCTACTTTCTGCCTCCCTCCCTTTTTGAATAAGGGTGTTACATTAGCTTTTTTTCCAATCCACTGGAACCTTTCCCGTATCCAGAGAATTTTGGAATATTATAACCAATGGATCCACTATCTCCACTGCCACTTCCTTTAAGACCCTAGGATATAGGCTATCAGGCCCTGAGGACTTGTCTGCCTTCAATCCCAATAGTTTGCTCAGTGCTTTTTCCCTAGTGATGATGATTGTTCTAAATTCCTCCCTGGCTGACGCTTTAGCGTGCTACTGAGGGAGTGCTGTATTGTCGGCGATGCTGTCTTTTAGATGAGGCGTTTAAACTGAGGTTCCGTCTGCCTGACTCTTACTCATAGGCCCAACCAGATAAATCAGTTTTTAGTGATGTTGGTTGAGTGATAAATATTTACATGGTGGCATCCGATGTTTTAAGTCCACGAGAGAGAGTCAACATCTGTCCTTGTACCAACTCATTGCTGGTTATTATCTCATTGTTGTTTGTGGGGCTTTCCTGTGTCCAAATTAACTGTACACTATAACAATAACTATACTTCAAAAGTTATTCATTGACTGTAAAGTGTTTTGGGACATCCTGAGGGTATGAAAGGTGCAATATAAATGCAAATTGTTTTTTGCTTTGAGCTGCCAAATTGTGTTTGTAGGCAAGCTTTGCAAGCTGTGAATTCTAAGGCTCAGCAACTGTTTAGTTTAGTTTAGAGATACAGCACTGAAACAGGCCCTTCGGCCCACCGAGTCTGTGCTGACCATCAACCACCCATTTATACTAATCCTACACTAATCCCATATTCCTACCACATCCCCACCTGTCCCTATATTCCCCTACCACCTACCCATACTAGGGGCAATTTATAATGGCCAATTAACCTATCAACCTGCAGGTCTTTGGCATGTGGGAGGAAACCGGAGCACCCGGAGGAAACCCACACAGACACAGGGAGAACTTGCAAACTCCACACAGGCAGTACCCAGAATTGAACCCGGGTCGCTGGAGCTGTGAGGCTGCGGTGCTAACCACTGCGCCACTGTGCTGCCCCTTGGAGCTCTTGAACTGACCCTTTAAAAAGCAGCTGTCATTTCATTCAATTATACCTGCCTTTGCTCCTCCTGTCTTGTGTTCTGTGCTTCTGCCCCCTTCTGCAACTCATTAACTGACCTCTGATGTGGATATACCTATGCCACTGTTGGAGCAGGTGATGCAAGGTGCTCATTTGAGTACTCTGAACCATCTTCCCTTGGCAACCTGGAGGAACAGAAGAACGTATTTTAGAATGGTAGCGATATAACACCCCTTAAACAGAGCTTTATATGGAAGACATTGGAACATGTTAGGCTGTTGTGCTGCATTGTATGTTTATGTCTGAGAGAATGAGTGACTGAATAGAGAGAAAAAACAGAGGCCTCTGACCTTCCCCTCGCCCACTCTTGCCTCTATGCCCACCATCCCCAGCGCCCTTTCCTCATAAGGAGTCAAGGATCACAGCTGAGGTAAACATTCACGTTACTCCATTTGCTGACATTGGTTATGTTGGGTGATTCTTGCAGTGAGTTGGTACAAGGACAGAGGTTGAAGTAAGCAATTTATAAGATGTATGTGGCTTACATGCCCAGACTAGCAGCCACATTACGTGAGTGCTGTAATATTCTGATAACTATAAGGCTCAGCACAGAATATCTGAGACTGACGGTTACAGGAACAGGCGTTTATTTACATATGGCTGGCATCTATGGCTTCCACTTACACTCTACATGAGGTACTGTATGAGTTCGATTCACTTCTTGTGATGATGCTCACAAACTATTTACAATTTCTGCCCAGTAACAACCCTATATTACATTATTACTACATCTCCCCCAAGTCTCTGACTTCTCTTTTCAGATTAACTGTGGTGTCTTTATAAGTCTGCCATAATGCTTTCTTATTTCTTTCAAAGGGGTTTGAGGTTTTGATCTTCTTGTTGCTCCTTATTCTTTTATTTTTTTAATTCATTCATGGGATGTAGGCGTCACTGGCCAGGCCAGCATTTATTGCCCATCCCTAATTGCCTTTGAGAATGTGGTGGTGAGCTACCTTCTTGAACCGTTGCAGTCCATTTGGGGTAGGTACACCCACAGTGCTGTTAGGAAGGGAGTTCCAGGATTTAGACCCAGCGACAGTGAAGGAACGGTGATATAGTTCCAAGTCAGGATGGTGTGTGACTTGGAGGGGAGCTTGCAGGTGGTGGTGTTCCCATGTATTTGCTGCCTTTGTCCTTCTAGTTGGTAGAGGTCACTGGTTTGGAAGGTGCTATCTAAGGAGCCTTGGTGCATTGCTGCAGTGCATCTTTTAGATGGTACACACTGCTGCCACTGTGCGTCGGTGGTGGAGGGAGTGAATGTTTGTAGATGGGGTGCCAATCAAGTGGGCTGTTTTGTCTTGGATGGTGTCGAGCTTCTTGAGTGTTGTTGGAGCTGCACCCATCCAGGCAAGTGAAGAGTATTCCATCACACGCCTGACTTGTGCCTTGTAGATGGTGGACAGGCTTTGGGGAGTCAGGAGGTGAGTTACTCGCCTCAGGATTCCTAGCCTCTGACCTGCTCTTGTAGCCATGGTATTTATATGGCTACTCCAGTTCAGTTTCTGGTCAATGGTATGATGTTGATAGTGGGGGATTCAGCGATGGTAATTTCGTTGAATGTCAAGGGGAGATGGTTAGATTCTCTCTTGTTGGAGATGGTCATTGCCTGGCACTTGTGTGGCGCGAATGTTACTTGCCACTTATCAGCCCAAGCCTGGATATTGTCCAGGTCCTGCTGCATTTCTACACGGACTACTTCAGTATCTGAGGAGTCACGAATGGTGCTGAACATTGTGCAATCATCAGCGAACATCCCCACTTCTGACCTTATGATTGAAGGAAGGTCATTGATGAAGCAGCTGAAGATGGTTGGGCCTAGGACACTACCCTGAGGAACTCCTGCAGTGATGTCCTGGAGCTCAGATGATTGACCTCCAACAACCACAACCATCTTCCTTTGTGCTAGATATGATTCCAGCCAGCGGAGTGTTTTCCCCCAAATCCCATTGACTCTAGTTTTGCTCGGGCTCCTTGATGCCAAACTCGGTCAAATGCTGCCTTGATGTCAAGGGCAGTCACTCTCACCGCACCTCTTGAGTTCAGCTCTTTTGTCCATGTTTGAACCAAGGCTGTAATGAGGTCAGGAGCTGAGTGGCCCTGGCGGAACCCAATCTGAGTGTTACTGAGCAGGTTATTGCTAAGCAAGTGCCGCTTGATAGCACTGTTGATGACACCTTCCATCACTTTACTGAGGATTGAGAGTAGGCTAATGGGGCGGTAATTGGCCGGGTTGGACTTGTCCTGTTTTTTGTGTACAGGACATACCTGGGCAATTTTCCACATTGCCGGGTAGATGCCAGTGTTGTAGCTGTACTGGAACAGCTTGGCTAGGGGTGCGGCAAGTTTTGGAGTACAGGTCTTCAGTACTATTGCCGGAATATTGTCAGGGCCCATAGCTTTTGCAGTATCCAGTGCCTTCAGTCATTTCTTGATATCATGTGGGGTGAATCTAATTGGCTGAAGTCTGGCATCTGTGATGCTGGGGACTTCAGGAGGAGGCCAAGATGGATCATCAACTTGGCACTTCTGGCTGAAGATTGTTGCAAATGCTTCAGCCTTATCTTTCGCACTGATGTGCTGGGCTTCCCCATCATTGAGGATGGGGATATTCGTGGAGCCACCTCCTCCAGTTAGTTGTTTAATTGTCCTCCACCATTCACGGCTGAATGTGGCAAGACTGCAGAGCTTAGATCTGATCCGTTGGTTATGGGATTGCTTAGCTCTGTCTATCGCAAGCTGCTTATGCAGTTTGGCATGCAAGTAGTCCTGTGTTGTCGCTTCACCAGGTTGACACCTCATTTTGAGGTATGCCTGGTGCTGCTCCTGGCATGCCCTCCTGCACTCTTCATTGAACCAGGGTTGGTCTCCTGGCTTGATGGTAATGGTAGAGTGGGGGATATGCCAGGCCATGAGGTTACAGATTGTGGTTGAGTACAATTCTGCTGCTGCTGATGGCCCACAGCACCTCATGGATGCCCAGTTTTGCATTGCTAGATCTGTTCGAAATTTATCCCATTTAGCACGGTGATAGTGCCATACAACACGATGGACGGTATCCTCATTGTGAAGGCGGGACTTTGTCTCCACAAAGACTGTGTGGTGGCCACTCCTACCAATACTTCAGTAGAACTATTTAATGACTCAAGTTCTTCACTCGGGTTGTCCTCTGGGTTGTTGGCTGATTGCAGCATTATTGGTTCATCAACTTCTTGAGATGATTCGTACTCTTGTATTTGCTGCTTCTTTCGTATCACCTTCTATTTCTTCTTATCATCCCTTGGTCAGTTTGGACAATATATGATTGTGCATATGGTGGTAGTTCTATAGCTTCTCCATACCTTCTCTTGTCTCTTACCCAACCTGATTCTCCAGGTTGTATGTTTATCAAGTTTCTGTGATGTCTGTCATAATTATCTGATTAGATCTTTCTCAATCTGTCTCTTTCTCACCTTTTCCAAATCTTCTGCACTCACTTGTGGCTTGAATGTTGTTGGAAGTATAGGAAGTTGGATCTTCAACCCTCTTCCCATTAACAATTCGCATGGGGCTAACACATTCTGAAGTGGTGTCGATTGATAACTTAGAAGTGCTAATTGAAGATCTTCATTTTTTTTAACAACGCTTTCACAGTCCTTGCATCTCTCTATGCTTCCTCTTTAGCCTGAGGGTAGCTTGGCGAACTAGTGATGTGAGTAAAGCCATATGCTTCTGTAAACTCTCTGAAGCATTCATTTGCAAATTATGGCCATTGTCAGTTATCACAATATCCGGAATTCCGTGCTTAGCCAAGGTTTTTCTCAAGGATGTGATTACAGTTCTGAACTCTGACCTTGTAGTTGCTTTAATCTAACTTGAATAGTAATCAACAATGATCAAGTATATATTTTTATGCTTGAAAAGATCAATACCTAGATGCTGCCATGGTCTAGACGGAAAACATGATGATGTAAATGGTTCCTTGGTCTCCTGACAATTGATAGCATGTGTGATGTACACGTGCTATCATCCCTTCAATTTCTTGCGATATACCAGACCACCATAATGACTGTCTTGCCCTGTCTGTACGCTGTTATTCCCAAATGTCCTTGGTGTCACCTTTCCAAGGGATAACTAATCTTTCATTGTAGATCAAAAAATCAACAGTGCTCAGATGACCCCTTTGTTCATAATTTAACACTGGGTTGTGTGGCACGTACGTCATCCATGCAAACAATATTTTCTAATTGCTGCACATACTTCATCTTTTTGAGCATTCCTGATTTCACTCAATTTCTAAGCTGTAGCAGGTAAATTTTCTGTCCATGTTAGAGCAAACACTTCTACTTCATCAAGGAATAAAATATCACCTTCAGCCCCCGCTGATGAAATAAGTGATAAAGCATCTGCTGTGATCTGATATTTTCCTGGAAAATATTTGGTTTTTGTGTCAAATCTCTGCAATGTTAATCTAAACCTCTGTACTCTTTGAGGTAACTTTGCTAGCTCTTTTCTATTTAGTAAAGTTACTAAATGTTTATGATCTGTTTCAATCTTAAATTGAAGACCTAGCACATCGTCAGAAAATCTCTCACATGCCTAAGTTGCTGCCAATGCTTCCTTTTCTATGACTGTGTATCTTTGCTCTGTTTCTGTTAATGAAAATATAAAGGTCTGCATCTGAAATTAGACTGCTCCTAGTCCTGTTGCTAATGCATCTGCTGCTATGATGGTTGATAACTTTGAGTCATAGTGTACTAATACTTCTGAAGAAACCTAGCATGTTTTTGATTTTCTCAAAACATTCTTGTTGAGCTTCGCTCCAACATCAGGCCTTGTCATTGTGTAACAGCTGTTATAATGGCTCATTTATCATGGCTAGAATCGATAGAAATTTCCCCACTTGATTGACCATTCCCATCAACCTTTGCAACCCTGTAATGCTTTAGGCTTTGGAAAGTCTTTGATCACTTGTTTTTTTAGGATCAGCTCTGATGCCAGACCCATCAATAATATGTTCTAAAAAATCTCACCATTTGCTGTGAAAAGCCACATTTCTCATTCAATATGTGACCTGCTTCCTCCAATTTCTGCAACACTGCTCTCACTCTTGTATTGTGTTCCTGCTGATTGACACCATGGATCAACACGTTGTCCATGTGACAGATGATCCCATCTAATCCTTCCAGGATTCTTGACATTGTTCTTTGAAAGATCTCTGGTGCTGACATAATTCCGAATAGTAATCTGTTCAAACAGAATCTTCCAAATGGTGTTAGAAAAATCATCAAGAGTTTAGATTCTTTATCCAATGGTAATTGCCAAAATCAGCTGTTGGCATCTAATTTGGTGAAAGGTGTGCTTTTCCCTACCTTTTGCCAAACTCTCATCTACTGATGATATTGGATGCATTTCTCTCTCTGCTGCCTTATTCAGTTGGGTAAGATCGACATAAATTAGGTTTCTTCATTGGAACCATACCTGAGCACCATCCTGTAGGTTTTGTAACAGGTGAAATGACTCCCTGTTTGGTCATTGATCCAATATCTTAATTTTCTCTAGGAGTGGATGCGCAAGTATATATAAACACTATGGTTTTGCATTCTTAAAGTGATGTGGTATGCTGTTTTTAATTTTCCCAATCCGTTGAATAATTTAGAGAATTCAGCCCTAAAATTCCTTGGCTATACTTCTGTACCTTTTTTAAGCTCTTCTACTCTACATATTAACTGTAGGTCTGTGCAGCCTTTCTGCTTAGGAGTGAACAACTCTGATTCTTGATAATATAATATGGGGTGGCACAGTGGTTAGCACCACAACCTCACAGCTCCAGCGACCTGGGTTTGGTTCTGGATACTGCCTGTGCGGAGTTTGCGAGTTCTCCCTGTGACCGCGTGGGTTTCCACCGGGTGCTCCGGTTTCCTCCCACAGCCCTCGGTACAGACTCGGTTGGCCGAAGGGCCTGTTTCAGTGCTGTATCACTCTATCTATGAATATATAATGTCTCAGATTTCTTTTCCCTGGTAACTCAATCATTTTCAATTCTCCTATTACTTCAATTTGATGCCTCCAAGCCCATACATTTTTTAAAATGTACATTTAAAGCTTATCATCATCAGCCACAGCTCTGTGTCTGACAGTACTGAAACTGCTGCTCCAGTGTCCAGTTTAAATCATGTCTGGTTACCTTCTACAAGAATCTCTGCCATCCAGCAATCTTCACTTGTTCTGTAGATTTCCCCTAGAAACAGTAATTGGACACATTGTACATCCTGTACTTCTTTAAAAAAAAAATTCTTTTGATTTCCCTTTTATATTTTGCAGTACAAGTTGCTTACTGCAGCATACCAATTGGATGTGTTCCCTCTTTTTACATAAGAAACACTCTCTGCTTCTCTGGCTGGGCAATTTTCCTGCTGGTGCCTCACTTGATCACACTCACTGCAATTAGATGCCGCTGCCTGTAGATGTTCTACCCGCCTTTCTATCTTTGACCGCCTTTTTTGCTTTTGCTTTCTTTACTTCAGCGGAGTCAGCTATTTTCGCGATCCAACAGTTAGATGATAGTTCAGTTAAATTTTCTAACTTCTGCTTGCCTGCTTAACTGAATCGCTTTGGTTAACATGATCCCTCAGCTGTTAGATCGAAACTAGCCTGTTGTCTAGTTGGTTTCTCAACATAATGCTCTAGAAAACCATCCCTAATACACTCCAGAAACTCGTCCTCCACAGCATTAGTGCTTATTAGGTTTACCCAGTCTATATGCAGATTGAAGTCACCCATGATTACTCTATTACCCATGCTACATGCTTCTCTAATCTCCTGAGTAATGTCATGCCCTGCACTACCACTACTGTTTGGCGGCCTATAACCAACTCCTACCAATGTTTGCTGCCCCTTGCTGTTTCTTAGCTCCACCCAAACAGATTCCACATTTTGTTTTTCCGATCTGAGATCCTCCCTTTTCTAATGTA
Source organism: Heterodontus francisci (assembly GCF_036365525.1). Classification (NCBI taxonomy): domain Eukaryota; kingdom Metazoa; phylum Chordata; class Chondrichthyes; order Heterodontiformes; family Heterodontidae; genus Heterodontus; species Heterodontus francisci. The sequence continues at coordinate 160,157,253 of NC_090372.1, read as the reverse complement.
CTGATCCCATCCCTCCTTATCAGCGCAACACCACCTCCTTTTCCTTTTTGCGTGTCCTTCCTAAATGTCAAATATCCTTGAATATTCAGTTCCCAGTCTTGGTCACCCTGTAGCCACATTTCTGTTATGGCAATTACATCATACCCATTTACCTCTATTTGGGCCTTTAAGTAATCTACCTTGCTGCATGCATTCAGGTAGAGTGCATGTAATTTTGTCGTTTTGACATTCTGCATTCTAAGCCTAGTTGATGCTTGCCTTTGTTTCGCCTGACTTCTAATGTCACTTGCTACTTTTCTACCTCCTGTTACCAGCTTTACTTCCTTCCAATTTGAGCTACCACTCAGGTTCCCATCCCCCTAACAAGCTAGTTTAAACCGTCCCCAACAGCACTAACAAATCCCTCTGCGAGGATGTTACTTCCGGTCCTGTTAAGGTGTAGCCCGTCCATCTTGTACAGGTCCCACCTGCCCCAGAACCAGTCCCAATGCCTCAGAAATTGATGCCCTCCCTCCTACACCAATTCTCCAGCCACGTGATCACTCGATCAATCCTCCTATTCCTATGCTCACTAGCACGTGACACTGGGAGTAATCCTGAGATTACTTCTTAGGAGATTCTGCTTTTTAATGTCCTTCCTAACTCCCTAATGTCTGCTTTCAGGACCTCATCCCTCTTCCTGCCTATGTCATTGGTACCAATGTGGACCACACCCTCTGGCTGTTCACCCGCCACCAAAAGGATGTCCTGCAGCTGCTCCGTGACATCCTTGACCCTGGCACCAGGGAGGCAACACACCATCCTGGAGTCACGTTTACTGCCGCAGAAACGCCTGACAGATCCCTTGGCTATTGAATCCCCTATCACTAATGCTCTTCCACTCTTCTTTCCCCCCGCCACCCCTCCTGTGCAGCTGAGCCACACTTAATGCCACAGACTTTGCTCTGGCTGCACTCCCCTGAGGAACCATCGCTCTCATCAGTATCCAAAATGGAAGACCGAATTTATGCATAGTGTGAACACATTTAACTTGGCAACTTTGCATATCCCAGCAATGTTCTTTCTCACCACTCCTGCTGCCAGCATCGGACCACAAGTGAGACAGCATTCACTTTCTCTCATGCTATTCAGGCTACTTGGACAGTACTCTTGACTAGAATGTAGTCTTCAGCTATCCTTCTGTGTCGCAGCTCGAGCAAAGTGTTTTGGAATTATGTTGCAGTGCCTTTTCTCCTTGTTTTAAACTAGCAGCTAATTTCCCCTTCTAGGGGAATCACAGCCCTTTTTAGAAGTTTCTAGTGGCATATAAACTGTCTTGTCCTTGTGTGCTCCCAACATGTTATATGCCAAGGGCCCTAAACATTTATTTAAATAAGGCCAAGTCAGAGAGGCACACATGTACACACAGTAACATAAGGGCAGTGACCATACTTCTTTATCAGTTCTGTAGAACTTTTCAGTTTATATGTGGGATGATGGTACTGAAGTTACATCTACCTTAGAGGTTTGCTTTGTTTATTTATTATGCATTGTATAGGGACCAAGTGAATCTGGATTACCACAAGTCCTTTCATCCATCATCTTTGGAATACTGTCTGATTGGATAAAAGTCTCTTTGCTGATAGCTGCAAGAGTTCTAAATTATGTATGTTTATGCAATCTCAGCCATGTTCTTAGTGGGAACACAAAACAAAACTGACCATAATTTAGCACTAAATTGGCACTCACTTAAGGATAGCTGGTGTGAGAAATGAAAACAAGTTCATTGGTGTAAAGTAAGATTGGGATTAAGGTGCATTATTGGAGCAGAATAAAGGGAGCTGCATGTAACTTGTGCTGCAATTGATGGAGGTGATTCAGCTGACATGCTAGCACTGATTCCTATACCTTTTATAACCATAAAAATGCAAAGTCAGCAAATGATTTGCATTGTTTTTACCTGGCTTTATTTTTTTCGTAATAAAAGGTTAATTGTTGAAATGGCACTGAATAATTATTTCACATTTTTCCATAATGTAGTCTGCGGCTCAATATCCCATCCAGAAGAGGTCCGACCTCCCAGATGATGAATTCTTGGAATGGATGACATCCATTGGTGGTACCCCATCTGAAATTCTTGCCAATAAAGACATCCTGCAACTGTTTGTCCCAGTTTTAAAAGCAGATCTTAGACTTGTGGAATTAATTAGGTACATCTGCATAATATATAGTCAGATTAGGATTATAAAATAGATACAATCTGTCAGATTTATTTTCTATCTTTTCTCTTTTTTGATTTGTTTTTCACACTTGAATTGAAATGCATATGATCCTTTTTGGTGCTATCATTTGGCTCTAGCATTATAACTGTGTAGTTCATATTGGGAACATGAGAGAATCCAACTGGATTAAGCCCTTCTCGCCTACAGTAGTACCTTTTCAATAGGTAAATGCAGACAGTCATTACAGCAGTATTCGATCCAACAAGGTAAACACAACTTTATGAAAAATATTTGTGTAGAAATAAACTTCAGTTTTAGAGTGAAAGAAAATAACAGAATAAAATCCATGGTGCAATGTCGGAACTTGCGCTGATTCCGCCCCCGGCCCCACAAAAAAAATCCTTTTTGGGGGTCAGTGTAGGATGTCTGAGTCTCTGGGTGTGCAAATAGGCACCTGCTATGCTGAGGAGGTGAGAAAATCTGGATGAAGATGTCAGTGCCAGCCCCAATCCCTATATAGGAGTGTAGACTTCTTTTGTAAAGGGATTGCCTAAAATTACTGCATTTTTAGAAAAAAAAAAGTGTACCTTCCTCTTTACGGCCCAGGTGTCATCCCTGGGCCCCACCCACATCTGTTATTGGACAGCCTGATGCTCCTGGTTACACAAGGCTTGCTGGCACTGAAGCTGTGGCAGGACTCTGAGCAGCCGGGAATGTAAGAATACCCAATGTAGGGAATGTGCCACTGTTAATGAAATTTTAAAACCCAGCATTAATCCTCAGAATTATTGAGTGCACCTATAAAGTAGCTCTTATATATAGCATGTAATGTTTGTTGTAAAGTAATAAGGAACATAGGAATATGCAGGACATGTAAAGGCCATTTAAGTCCATTTTAGAGACCCCATAACAGAGTTCACAAGTATATCCCTGAATTGATTTCTTACCAGGTACTAGGTCAACCCCTCTTAAAATTACAGATACTAGCCTCAATCACCTTTGTAAGAAGCAGCGTATGAAAGAAAGAACAACTTGCATTTAAATAGTGCCTTTCACGACCACCAGCCAACCCAAAGCACTTTACAGCCAGTGAAGTACTTTTGAAGGGTAATCACTGTTGTAATGTAGGAAATGCGGCAGCTAATTTGTGCACAGCAAAACTCCCACGAACAGCAATGGGATAATGACCAGATAAATTGTTTCTGTGATGTTGATTGAGGGTTAATTGACAGGCTTGTGCCTGTGATTCCCCATCTGACGGGTTCACAGGGAGGCGTTGAATTAAGGCTAGGCATTTGTAGAAGGGGAATTGCATAGCTATCTTGCGCCAAGCTGCCCTTGTGCAATTCCTATAGGCTATCCCCAAAACAGCTTGACAGCCTCACTGCTGCCAGGTCTGTAAAATATTATGTGTAAGGGAGGATAGAATGAAATTGGTTGTCTTTTTTTAAAATTGAAGTGTTGACACTGCTGATGTGTTTTTCTGATGTAAGATATCAGCTTTAAACTTAAATAAGGGTAATTATGAGCATTTGAAGACTGAGTTGGCGAAAGTAAACTGGGAAATTAGGTTAAGGGATAAGTCAGTAGAGATGCAGTGGCAGACATTTAAGGAGATATTTCATAACACTCAGCAAAGATACATTCCAGTGAGAAAGAAAGACTCCAGGGGAAGGACTCGCCATCTGTGGCTAAGGAAGTTAAAGATGATATCAAATTGAAAGAAAAAGCGTACAATTCAGTGAAGAGTAGTGGCAGGTCAGAAGATTGGACAGAATATAAAAAACAGTAAAGACTGACCAGAAGAATAATGAGGGAGAAATTAGAGTACGAGAGAAATCTAGCCAGAAATATAAAAACAGATAGTAAGAGTTTCGACAGGTATTGAAAAAGGAATAGAGTGAGTGAGTCTGGGGAGTTAATAATGGAAAATAAGGAAATGGTGGAGGAATTGACAGATGTTTTGCATCTGTCATCACTGTAGATGATCCAAATAACATCCCAGAAATAACTGTGATTCAAGAGTTGAAAGGAAGGGAGGAACTTAAAACAATTACCATTACCAGGGAAAAGGTACTGAGACAATTATTAGAACTAAAAGCTGACAAGTCCCCAGGTCCTGATGGACTTTATCCTAGGGTCTTAAAAGAAATGGCTGCTAAGAATGTGGATGCATTGGTTTTAATTTTCCAAAAGTCCCTAGATTCTGGCAAGGTCCCATCAGATTGGGAAAATAGCAAATGTAACTCCACTATTCAAGAAAGAAGGAAGACAGAAAGCATGAAACTGTAGGTCAGTTGGTTTAACATCTGTCATAGGGGAAATGATGGAATCTATTATTAAGGAGGTTATAGCAGGTCATTTAGAAAATCTCAATGCAATCAAGCAGAGTCAACATGGTTTTGTGAAAGGGAAATCATGTTTGACTAATTTATTTTGAGGAAGTAGCAAGCAATGTGGATAAAGGGGAACATGTGGATGTGGTGTACTTGGATTTCTGGAAGGCATTTGACAAGGTGCCGCTTCAACGTTTACTAAACAAAATAAGAGCCCATGGTGTAGAGAGTAACGTATTAACATGAATAAAGGATTGGTTAGCTAATAGGAAACAGAGAGTAGGCATAAATGAATTGTTTTTGGGTTGGCAAGCTGTAACTAGTGGAGCGCCACAGGGAGCAATGCTGGGGTCTCAACTATTTGCAATCTATAAGATTGACTTGGATGAAGGGACAGAATGTATGGTTGCTAAATTTGTTGATGTCACAAAGATAGGAGAGTAGGTTGTGAAGAGGACATAAGGAGTCAGCAAAGGATATAGATACATGAGTGGGCAAAGATTTGGCAGATGGAGTATAATGTGGGAAAATATGAATTTGTTCACTTTGGCCAGAATAATAGAAAATATTATTTAAATGGAGCGAGATTGCAGAACTCAGATGCAGAGGGATATGTATGGATGGCCTAGTACATGAAACACAAAAAGTTAGTATGCATGTTCAGCAAGTGATTAAGAAGGCAAATGCAATGTTGTCGTTTATTGCAAGGGGAATGGAATATAAGAGTAGAGATGTTTTGCTACAGTTGTACAGGACATTGGTGAGACCACATCTAGAGTATTGTGTACAGTTTTGGTCTCCTTACTTAAAGAAAGGATATAATTGCGTTGGAAGCAGTTCAGAGAACATTTAATTGACTGATTCCTGGGATGACAGGGTTATCTTATGAGGAAAGATTGGACAGTTTGGGTCTGTATTCATTGGAGTTTAGAAGGATGAGAGGTGATCTGACTGAAACATATAAGATCCTAAGGGGGCTTAATAGGGTGGATGTGGAAAAGATGTTTCCCCTTGTGGGAGAGACTAAAACTAGGGGGCACAGCATGAGTATTTGGAACTCTGTTTTCTGGAGAGCAGTGGAGGCAGGTTCATTGAATATCTTTAAGGCAGAGGTAGACAGATTCTTGACAAACAAGGGAGTCAAAGGCTATCTGAATAGGCAGGAAAGTGAAGTTGCGTCCACAAACAGATCAGCCATGATCTTATAGAATGGCGGAGCAAGTTCGAGGGGCCAAATGGCCTACTCCTGCTCCTAGTTCGTATGCTTACACTCCTATGAATAAAAGTGCAAGTTATTCTAGTTTAATGTGAAGTTAATGAATTTTGAATGATTTTGAGCTGTGTTTGCTTCTCCTACAGATATGAAAATCTACAGAAGAAGCTCTTCTCTTGTTCTATCAGTAGCTTTGATGGAAAAGAGGATGTACTGCATGACCTTGAAGGTAAGACTAATTTCAACAATGTTCCTGTATGCAGTTTGAACCTACAATCACACAATATTTTTAATTTGGTTTGTGAATGCATCAAATTTTATTAGTCTTAACCTGTATATATCAGTATAAGCCACTAACTGCCGCAGAAATAAAGGTCTCCATATTTACGGGGAGGATGCCAGTGAGGCCAAAGACCAGCAAGGCTAGGGATGTGGCGGTTCTGCCAAACTTAACAGCAACTGGCCAAATAGACAGCCTGGCAGATGGGTGGGAGAGAAAACCAGTGACTGTAGTACTGAGGATTTATGTTCCAGAGCTAACCGTGCTTCCAGACAAGCTGTTCCAGTACAGCTACAATGTTGGCAGCTACCCAACAAAGTGCAAAATTGCACTGGTATATCCCATCCATTTGGAAAAAAAAAAAGGATAAATCCAAACCAATCAATTATTGTACCATCAGTCTACTCTCTATCATCAGCAATGTCAAGGAAGATGTCGTCAACGGTGCTATCAAGTGGCACTTAGTCACCAATAACCCGCTCACTGCTCAGTTTGTAATTGCCTCGTTACAGTCTTGGTCCAATAATGGACAAAAACGCTGAATTCCAGAGGTGAGGTGAGAGTGACTAACCTTGACATTCAACGGCATTACTATCGGCAAATATACCATCAGTACCCTGGAGGTCACAGTTAAACAGAAACTTAACTGGACCAGCCACATAAACACTGGCTGCACAAGCAAGTTGGCAGCTGGGAACTCTATTGCAAGTAAGTCATCCCCTGACTTCCCAAAGCCTTTTCGCCATCCACAAGGCACAAGTCAGGAGTGTGATGGAATTCTGTCCACTTAACTGGATGAGTGCAACTCCGCCAATACTCGAGAAGCTCAACACCATCTAGGTCAAAGCAGCCCCCTTGATTGACACACCATCTACTCCTTAAACATGCACTCCCTCCACGATCATTGCACAGTGGCTGCAGTGTGTGCCAGCTACAAGAGTTACCTGATCGTAGATGTGCTAAGTTGGTCTCAGCATCCATAGATAAAGGATGAGAATATCTGACTGTGTTCTTGAGTCAATATGGTTCTTGGAATGTGGGCAATACTGGCAAGGCAGCATTTATTGAGAGCTAATATTAGGAGTCACTCGGGTAGTGTGGGATATTAGGGCCCTGATATTTACTCAGGGCTGTGAAGTGGGAGGATTTCCATATGGGAAACCCAGTACGAAATGTTTCTAGGTGAAATTAACAGCAGCACATCTTTTAAACTTTTCAGCAAGTTTCTGGTCAGACAGCCAGTCTGATTTGATAGGCTCATTGCCTGTCAGGTGGGAAAGCCTGCAGCACAAGACTGGAGCCTGGGTGTGTAGAGGAGGGAGGGAGAGAGATCTGGGATTAGAGGGAGGAGGAAGAGATCAAGGTCAGTATTTTTGGATGCAGGTCAGGGTGGAAATCGGGGAAGGGGGGTGTGTGGTGGGTCTGTAAAGAGGTTTTCTTATTAGTCCTGGAGAAAACACACTTCCTCCTCCTGGCCCACAAGCCACGCAGTAAATGCACTTACCTTATGGATGCAGCCCTAGTAAACCTGGCCAACATTAGTTTAAAATAAAAATCATGTTGAAATGGAGGCATGCAGCTTCCTTCAAAGATTTCAGTGACCACAAAGCCTCCTGAGAGTGGGTTGGTCACCTGTTAAAACAGAAACTGGACAGATGGGGGTCTACTTTGAAATTTTAAAATATCTTTACTTTCTATCTGACCCAAACCAACTTGTTCTTGGGGGTTAAATGATTGCCTAAGAGTCAACTACATACTTTGGGATTTGAGTTACATGTAGGCTAGACCCAGTGGAGTGATATGTTCTTTCTACTGAAGAATGTTTTAGAAACCAGTTGGTTTTTAATGACAACTTGGCAATGAGATGAGGATTGAAATTGTATTTTGAGTTTTGTAATTAAACTCCACTATTGAGAGAGGATTATAATTGTAATTTGTTTAAATTTTACAGCCTGGAATGACTTAACAAGTGGGGAATTTACCATCCACAAGCTTCCTGGAGGCCATTTTTACCTCAAAGAGCCAGATAATGAAAAGTTTTTAGTAACTTACATTACAAAGCATTTAGAAACTGCTGAGGTCAACTATCTTTAAAGGCCAGAGCACTTTGGGTTAAATAAATTCTGAATGCTCATGCAGCATGATAGGAGCTTGTTGCTTAGCAGGTCATTGGCATAGCCCTACATCTGCTGAACCATCATGCTACCTGCAGCTGTACAGCTTTTAACTAGATCTCGGATGATCCATTAACAATAAAGCTTCAGTTTTTAAAATTTTTGTTAAAGAATGAAATGTATCAATGGTACAGAAAATGGAGGCTGCTTCAAAATGTAAAGCTTTCACAATTTTAAACAAGTGACGCTATGACTGTTTTATTTCTAATTAGTGTATTAGCTGTTTGAATTTTCATTCAGTATGCTTTGTAACCAATATGTATACATGTAACACTGAACATTGTAAAAGGATTTCATTTCAAATGTTAGGAACTTCTCTAATTCTGTAAAAATTTAAAAGATTTTTGGCACTTTGTACATATGCTGTAATGTGTTCTTGTTCCACATTTAAGCACTCTGGGCTAGAAATTACATCTGGGGATAGTACCAGATGAAGGTCTAATACATTCACAAGAAATTCCCTACTTCGCTATTTTAAGACAAGCTGGGCCTATCGGGTGACAAATTGGGCAGAATTTCCAGGGGAATGCAGGAATTCTCCCAGGTATACCAGCATAGGTGTCCTTGGGGATAAGGGGTAGGGCAGAAGAAAAGACAGTCCTCTTTATGGTGCAGTTCCCAGGACATGTTGGGCAGAAACATGGGAGGTTCATGTTCTGCCCTAAATTGCTCCCTCATGGAATTACTACACCTCACTTCTATCCTCCAGGAATTTGGGGACCAAGGTGTTTTGCTAATCCACAATGCTATTTTATTTCCTGTATTTCTTTAAAATCCCATTAATATAAGCTTTCATGGCATTTCCTTTATTCATGTTTGCAAAGAAAAGTGTAACACCTACATTTTAGACATGATTTGATTTATTTTAAGCTTGTCTCTTAAAAGATATCAAATATATTGTCAAGCCTGTAGTAATAATCTACATCAAAAATAGAAGAAAGTAACCATGCAGCTGAATCATTTCATTTTATTAAATGAAGTGAGATATTCTCCATATGTCTGCAAGTCTAATTTTCAGCATAACAAAATCCAAACAGTTTTAGCATGACATTTGTGGAAAATGTATTTGTTCTGATAAGTCTAAATAAATATTCTTACACCTATGAAATTATGAGTTCACAAGCTGAATAGTTCTCAACGGTTTTAAAGTTAATTCTTGGGGATGTTGGTGAGGCTGGCATTTATTGGCCATCCCTAGCCTCCTTGAAAAGGTTGTATTCAACTGAGAGGATTGCTAAGTCACTTCAGAGGGCAGTTAAGAACCAACGACGTTGGAATCAGTTAGAGTTGCATTAATGAGTTTAAGAGGCAGCATGCTGTTGGGTCCAATCTACACTTAAACTATGATCAAAAGACTGGCATGTAGTTTAAAAGAAAACATGGGAAAAATAAATTACTTTTACTTCAGAAAAATTATTACACAGAAGTATAGTATTAAAATTGAGAACAAAAGTAGTAAATGAGAAACTCCAATTCCATTACAATCTGGGTACCAACTGTGAATAATTGAATGATGTAGGAAGATAAGTTTGCCTATAATATTATCTGCAATAGTATGCAACAATTAAGTGCAAAAGATAAATAATACCATTAAAAGCATTGTCATACCAATCTTGACCGAGCTAAACCTTGGTTTCCCATTTCAGTTTAGGAAGTTTTGGAAAGATGATATTGAGGGCTTCCCTTCTATTCAAGGATGCTGCACACTGGGTGTTATGGTTATCTCAGCTGCTGGAAAATGATGACTGCAGATTCCCCGCTGAAAGACCTTCAGATGGCTCAAGGAAACTGTGAACAAATATATCAAAAAGCAGAGTGATGATGAGGATTGCTACTTCTCTGCTAGTCAGTGAGAAGATTAGAGAGCCCATCTGTTCTGCCTAACTGAAAACATTGGTCTATTATCAGACCTGTTGGCATGAACATTATCAATGACCTGTTTAAGCAGGTGTATGCCCTCTATAAAGTTGTGGATGTCAAAAGGTCTGAATCTGCCTTATGTAATTGATATACCCCTGGTCTGCTATCTTTCTGTATATTTATTGTGGCTCAGAGAAGATCCTGTGGAGCTTATTGTCACTTGACAATGCAATGTACCCTTCTTGGGTGGAAACTATCAATGGTGGTAGATTCCTTCCCTCCTGAACCTCATCAGTATTCTCTGAAGTTATTATAGTTTCAAAAATGGATGCAGAGGAGTTGGATGAATGTGATTCCTGTGTGGAGATCAAGATAATGTACAAGTGCAATTGATGTGAAAAAGACTGCTACAGCTTTCATACTGGCAGCAAATATATGAAGATGAAGTAAAGCTGAGTGATGTTTATAGGCTAATATTGCCATGTTCTTTCAATTCATGCAGAGTATATTCCACCTGCTGTTTCTGTACTAGGAAATGCCTTGGAAGCTGAAGCACTATTTTAAACTTATCAGACTGCTCAGACTGAGAGGATGAGATTTTTTTCCTTTTTTAACTCAAAAAACCTCATTTTGCTTCCTATATGCCATATGTCTGTTATTTTCAGTGAGAATTGAGATTCCTCCGTGTACTTTGGGCCTTTGTGTTGCAGTCATATTCCCGGAGTAGGTAGTGTTGATTGAGTCCCAAAGAATTAATCTTTCTCTGGAATTAGATTCATAAATACTAATAGTTTGTACTTCCTTCACCACCAAGTTATGATGTCCTCTAGAATTGTTTGCATACATGTGCTTTGTTGAGACAATCAATTTGAATGATTCCAAATAACTTATGGTTGAGTGTTTCAACTCACTGCAGATACTTTTCTGAAATCGTAATGTTCAGAATTTGGTGCTAGTGTAGGTATGTACCACTGAATAACTTTTATAACTTGTGTTATCAAACTACGCTTACTGTTCCTTTTGAAGGTGTCTCATAGATGGTCATCTTTTGGAATTATATCCCTTCTATCAACAATTTTAAAACTAGAGTTAACTGTCACTTGCTCACCGGGACAAATTCCTGCAATTTTCGCTAATTGTCCTCTCTTAGAGTATGCTTCCATGAGCTAGTACCTCATCCATCTGTGCCGGCATCCACACCTATATAATTGAGCACATGCCACTAGATAGCAATCAGAAATAGGAACCTACTCACTTTTTTCTCATCCCTTCTCAGCCAGTGACCTCATATACACATTCAAGTATGTACCATGAGATAGTAGCTAAGTGAACTTGAGAGTTTTTTCTTCCCCTCTAACCCAAGGATATTGAAGCCAATGGTAATGGCCCTACTTCTCTCCAACTGAGATTTGCTAATGTAGAATAGGCCCAGAATAAAATCTGGAACCTTCCTGCTCTGCATGGCTCAGGACCCACTGATTTTTGAATTTTGAAGATAGTCATTGCAGGCAGGGAGAGACATCTAAATTAAATTTGTCTAAAAATTGTTGTTTTTTAAAGAAAGACTTGCATATATATAGCAACTTTTATGACTTCAGGGCATCCTAAAGCGCTTTACAGCTCATGAAGTACTTTCAAAGTGTAATCACTGTTGTAATATAGGGAACAGCAGCTAATTTGGGCACAGCAAGGTTTGCATTTTAAATTATACATATTCAGTGAAACTTAAATTTTTTTTTATTGAGTTTGAAATCAGAAAATGACAGCACTTAGCCAGAAGCTTTTAAGGAAGTTGAGTGTCTAATGGTACATAATAAGATTTGAGTCGGAGAAATCTTCTATTGGCTCTATCAACCAAGAGGCATTAAACCTTATACCAGTGTCCTACTAATTAAAAAAAAAAATCAACACTTCTGGCTGTGTGTGGTACAACAGTAACAGCTTATATTTAAATAATGAAAAAAGAAATCGAGGAGTTTAGATGGTATCTTTCATGACCACAGGACATCCTAAAGCACTTTGCAGTCAATGAAGTACTTTTGAAGTCACTGTTGTAATGTAGAAAACATGGCAGCCAATTTGCACATGGCAAGATCCCACAAACAGCAGTGCGCTAATGATGAGATAATCTGTTTTAGTGATGTTAGTTGAGGGATAAATGTTGCTCAGGACACCGGGAAGAACTCCCCTGCTCTTTGAGAGGGTAGACTTGGTTGTACCGTATGTAATATCTCCTCCAAAAGACAGCACCTCCAAAACTGCAGTACTCCCACAGTACTGCACTGAGGTGTCAGTCTACATTTCATGCTTGTCTCTGGAATGAGACTTGAACTCCCAGCCTTCTGATTCTGGGGAGGGAATGCAGTGGAGCCACAGTTGGGAGAACTGAGAGTTTGGGAGTGGGTTACATAAGAATGTAAGAAATAGGAGCAGGAGTAGGTCATTCAACCCCTCGAACCTGTTCTGCCAGTCAATAAAAGCATGGCTGATCTAATTGTGGCCTTAACTCCACTTTCCTGCCTGCCCCCCGCCCCAATAACCCTTGACTCCCTTGTCAATCAAAAATCTATTGTAAGCCTGGAGGAGATTGCAGAGACAAGGCCACAGCAGGATTTTAACACCAGGATCCAAATTTTGAATTTGAGACATTGATTTTGGCTTCCAGTTCCCCAACAGTGGGGATGGTTGTGATGGGTGGTTATGACTTGATATGTGATAGGATATGAGTAGCAGAATGTTGGATGAGCTGAGGTTTATGGAGCATATGATAGACCAAATAATTACAGGCCAGTCAGTCTAACCTCAGCAGTGAGCAAATTATTGGAATCTATTCTGAGAGACAGGATAAACTGCCACTTAGGCCCAAGTTAATCAAGGATAGTCAGCATGGATTTTTTGAAGAAGTAACAAGGAAGATAGATGAGGGTAGTGCAGTTGATGTGGTCTACATGGGTTTTAGCAAGGTCCCACATGGCAGACTGGTTAAAAAATTAAAATCCCATGAGATCCAAGGAAATGCAGCAAGGTGGATACAAAATTGGCTCAGCAGCAGGAAACAAAGGGTAATTGTTGGCGGCTGTAGGGCTGTTTCCAGTGGTGTTCCGCAGGGCTCAGTACTGGGTCCCCTGCGTTTTGTGGTATACATTAATGATTTGGATGTAAATGTAGGGGGCATGATCAAGACGTTTGCAGACGACACAAAGATTGACCATGTGGTAAATAGCGAGGAGGATAGCTGTAGGCTGCAGGATGATCTGGTCAGATGGGCAGAAAAGTGGCAAATGGAATTCAACCTGGAGAAGTGTGAGCTGAAGCATTTGGGGAGGTCAAACAAGGCAAAGGAATACACGATTAATGGGAAAATACTGAGAAGTGTAGAGGAAGTGAGGGACCTTGGAGTGAATGTCCACAGATCCTTGAAGGTAGCAGGACAGGTCAATAAGGTGGTTAAGAAGGCATATGGAATCCTTGCCTTTATCAGGTGAGTTATAGAATATAAGAGCAGGGATGTTATGCTGGAACTGTATAACTAATTGGTTAGGCCACAGCTTGAGTACTGTGTGCAGTTCTGGTCACCTCATTACAGAAAGGATGTAATTGCACTAGAGAGGGTACAGAGGAGATTTACAAGGATGTTGCCACGACTGGAAAAATGCAGATATGAGGAAAGATTGGATAAGCTGTTGTGGTTTTCCTTGGAACAAAGAAGGCTGAGGGGAGAGCCGATTGAAATTGTCAAAAATTTGAGGGGCCTGAATAGAGTGGAGGTGAAGGGTCTATTCACCTTAGCAGAGAGGTCAGTGACGAGGGGGCATAGATTTAAAGTGATTGGTAGAAAAATTAGAGGGGAGATGAGGAAAATCTTTTTCACCCAGAAGATGGTAGGGGTCTGGAACTCACTGCCTGAAAGGGTAGTTGAGGCAGAAACCCTCACCCCATTCAAAAGGAGTCTGGTTATGCACCTCAAGTGCTGTAATCTGCAGGGCTACAGACCAAATTCTGGAAGGCGGGATTAGAATAGGTGGATCGTTTTTCGGCCGGCACAGACACGATGGGCCAAGTGGCCTCTTTCTGTCCCTTAAACTTTCTATGATTCTATGAAAAATTTGCTTATGAGAGCTAGGTTCCATTTTATATTCTGTCGTTAAATATTAGAATGAAAGACTGCAAAAGCAAACAACAGTACAATATCTGTGCACAAGGCCTGTCGAAGGTCAGCTGGCACACATTTACATTTAGATTTGCTTTATCACTCTAAACTGTAGACTCAATATCTTTGTCTTTGCACACGGCTTTATTTGTGTCATGCTGACCCTAGACACTGATGTTTTTCTGTATAACTCCAGACCATAAACTGACAGAATGGAGACTGAGAATGGGTAAAAGGTTATGGCATACAGATGCCGATGGAGTAGTGCAGCTAGACACAGCATAAATGAAATGATTTCATAACCATAGGTTGGAAGGTAAAGAAGGGAGATGTCTGGAGGGTTGAACTCATCCGACAGTATGGGCCGGATCTTGTGCTTGTCCCGATGTCGGATTCAGTGACGGGGGGGGAAGGGGCAGAGAATCTGAGTGGCAATGGCCACCACAAAATCCGATGCCAGGATTGCCGGACCCAATCTTCCCAGGGGCAGGAGAGCTGTGTGGTGGTACCTCAGCCGCCCTGTGCCGGGACCCTATTTTAAATATCTGTTTGCAAGGCAACGCCAGATTATTGAGCGCTTCCACAATCCTTGAAGTGCAACAGATGCTCCTCACATCACAGACCACCATCTTGCATCTTGTCTTCTGCCTCTGTAGCATCTGTCTCTCTAGCATGATTGACAGCAGCTGACTGAGCCATTGCCTATGTGACTGCATCTGTGCAGTGCCACATCATGCATATTGGCATGGCAATGATGTTATTGCTTATATTAGCAGTACTGTCAGGCTTATGATGTAATGGAAAGACACATAATCCATACATTGTGGCATGTGTTATTCACACAGGAAAGATTGAATGGCAGAAAAGCACAATTAATTAAAGTACACATAACATATCTGTCTCACCCATGAATACCCATATGTGTCAAGGTGTCTTTTTAATATGTTTGTGGGTGCTCCTTCATGGTGTGACCTTTGCACTAGCGGCTGGACTGGAGGCAGGACACCCCTTGGCCTGGGATGATATCGGTGGTTGTCCTCTGGGTGCCTGAGGTCTGGAGGGCCCCTGCTGCCTGAAAGCCTCCTGCGCCAATGCAAGGCTGTCCTTGGGCGTCACAGTTGCAGGAGCTGGGCTCACCAGTGGAGGGGCTGAGGAGCTGGTGTCCACATTGGAATCATCCTGAGGGGAGACCCCAGATGTGCTGTGCAGCCTCTCCTCAAGGCTCGTTGAAACCTCCCTGCATTCTGGTGAAGAACCAAGGGCAGGAACAATCTCCACGCTCCTGCTCTCGACCAGCCACTGCTGAATTGAACTCATGCTCGAGGTGAGGGTTTGCAGGACCTGACGCATCTGTGGAATGTGGCTCTCCATGAGGATTGCCACCCTCTCCATGGATGAAGCCATGCGCTCTCATGCCTGTGACATATCATGAATGGACTCCCCCACTGTCCACGCAAGGCTGCGCATGCCTTCCAGCACCTTCGCCAGATGTTGCCTCAGCTCTCCCTGCAGCTGCAACATGCCCTGTGCTGCCAACACCAGAGGCTCATCATCAGCCTGGGGCTCAACATGGACCCGGACACCCACAGTCCTCCAACTGTCAGAGACCTCAGCTGTCGCATCCTCAGCCAGCTGCTCAGGCACATGGATGGTGCTCTCACCAGCTTGTGACCTCAAATCTAATGGCAATCAGATACCCATCAAGGTGAGAGTATCTACCCTGGTGGAAGGTGCAGTAGTGTCATGAGATGGTGCATCCTCTAAGTCTGTCTCTTCCTCAGAGATGCTCATCGTTTTCTGGGTCTCTGGGGCCACTTCCGAGCGTTGACCTGCAAGATACAATGTGAAGAATGGTCATTTAGGTGTTATGGTACACATGTTGCAATGATGACAGCATTGCGTCTGCATAGGAGGTGTAATTTGGAATCATTCAGTGTTTGGCAATAATCACTCTCTTCAACTGGGACTCCGAGCTCCACATCCGATCTGGCACGTGTTCCTTGGCTCCTGGCTAACTCCAGTGCATCCTCTTTGGCTTGTGATACAGGCCTCAGGTTGGGCACCCCGCCACCAGACCTGGCCACCTCCCATCTGTTAACGGGCTCTCTTGTCCTGAAAGAGCAAGAATGCAGACATAGAACATTGCCAAATGTCAACATCACAGTTCTACCAACATGGGTGCTTCAGCAACAGCTAGGGGATGCTTTGTCTGGCATATGGACTCATTCTGTCATGGCTGTGACATGCTGTGAGGTACCTACAGCAGAGACTTGATTTGCATATGCAACCAGTCATGTGCCATCAATCCTCCCTGACCTCCCTGTCTCTGAAATGGCAGTGGCACCCATGTGGCATACCATGCCGTGTCAACCAAATCACACTGAGCACTTTTGAAACGTGGCACATACCTTTGCTGAGTGCAGGACGTCATTCACCCTCTTCCGACACTGGACCTAGTCTCATAGGGTGACTCCACAGCTGCTGACCTCCTCTGCAATCGCCGTCCAAGCTGGCTTGGTCAGGTGGGAGGACCTCTTCTTGCCAACTCTGGGGAAAAGGACCTCCCGCCTTTCCCTTGCAGCCAGGAGGAGAATAAGTGGTGAGGCATTATTACAGTGATCAATTAAGAATGCTCTGGACCAGAAGGTGGTGGTATTCCAGCCAACATTAGCAGTATCCAGGTCTTGGAACACGATGTACATCCTGTCTGGAGCTTGTCGACCAGCTCGAACAAAATTTTGCATTAAGTTTTGTTCTGCTTGCTGCCGATTTTGCCGATGCTGGAGAGGGATCCGAGAGCACAGGACAACCGTAGGGCAACCCTTGCTCAGAACTCTGCCACGACCAGAGGGGATGCCCAGTGGTGTCGCTTGCTGACTGTTAGATTTGTGCAACACTCCTGACTTGTTGCTCCAGCAAGCTTCACTGCAATGCAGGCAGAGTTTGAATACAGGGCGGGGCTGGCTGCCTTTTAAAGATGGGTTATGCCATTCAGAGCATCGCTGATGCCGCCCGGCCACTTGATTTGAGGGGGCGGGGGAGTCAGCCGCCGTCAATATGTTAAGTGGCCGCCTGACGCAGAATCGCGGCGGCACGGATCACGTGTGGGGCAGTTGCTATTTTCTGCATCCGGACAACAAAATCCGGCCTTATGTGTGTATCTTCTGTAGTAAAGCATCCTTTGTATCTCAGGTGTTGGTTGTGAATAAGTTCAGGATCTTTCAATACATTTTCAAGCGTTTGACTGTATGTCAAATTCATTCCTGGAATATTAGCACAGGACTACAACCATTTGTTTATGTTATTGCAAAATTCGCTATCCTACTACTTTGATTGAATATCCCAGGCAACATCTACTTATTCAATTTACTCTATGAATTTGGTATCAGTTTCAGATCATAGTGGGAGGGCCTTCCTATGGAAACTGAATAGAGTGCTTGAGAAATAGCATGATTTGTAGCAGCTTTTACTGGGATAATACTAAATACTGACCCGAAACATTAACTCTGCTTCTCTTTGCACAGATGTTGCCAGACCTGCTGAGTGGTTCCAGCATTTCTTGTGTTTATTTCAGATTTCCAGCATCCACAGTATTTTGCTTTTATCCAATTACACAAGTTTGGAGGAGCTAAATCAGTAAGTGGTGCGGCAGCAAAGTTACTAATCTGAGATTTACCTGGAAGCGTGAACTGTTTTAAATGGTGAGTCAATAGGAAAGTTTTTATTAAAAAGTTATGTCAGAAGGAAACTGGGAGTTAAATATTAAGTTAATTGAAATGTTGCAGGGGAGGTGGGAGCAGTTGCATTTTTCTCATGTCATCAAACTCAGCGATTTATTGTCACAGCAAAAGAACTGGCTGACAAGTGGCATTATATCTCAGTCTGATGGAAGGAGTAACAGAATTGATGTGAAACAGTAAATGTATAATACAGTTTTTGTCTGTCCGGAGTGTTCGGATTGGTTAATTTAAGGGTGCGTCAACCCCTGTTATTCTGCACCTGTGGGACGACAGTTGGTAAATTAGTTGGTTCATTAGCACCGCAGCCTCACAGCTCCAGCGACCCGGGTTCAATTCTGGCTACTGCCTGTGTGGAGTTTGCAAGTTCTCCCTGTGTCTGCGTGGGTTTTCTCCGGGTGCTCCGGTTTCCTCCCACAGCCAAAAGACTTGCAGGTTGGTAGGTCAATTGGCCGTGATAAATTGTCCCCAGTATAGGTAGGTGGTAGGGGAATATAGGGACAGGTGGGGATGTGGTAGGAATATGGGATTAGTGTAGGATTAGTATAAATGGGTGGTTGATGGTCGGCACAGACTCGGTGGGCCGAAGGGTCTGTTTCAGTGCTGTATCTCTAAACTAAATTAGATCTTTTATAACTTTATTATATTTTCAGGCACTGCGTACTCTGAGTATAACAATTTTTTGAATTATCTGATACAAGGCACCTTTGTTTACAACCAGGCGTGACTCTTCTAATCTCTGCCTTGCAAGTAGTTTCAGGGAAGTGGTTGCTAACTTCAATTTTCAGAACTCCTCACTGTAGTTTGTGGAACCTTGCTGTGCACAAAACAGTTGCCACTTTGATTTGGTGGGCGGAGCCTGGTGCACATGGGGTGCGTGGAGGACTGGAGTGTGTGACGCACATGCAGCTGCCAATGGTTGGTGTGTCATTGCCCCCATGCAAAGATGGAATCTGTGAGCGTGTGAAACAGTGTGGACTGCAAGTCAGCTGTTTTTTTTAAAGCTGGGCGGAAATCAGCGAGAAGTGCTGGGATTCGTCCTTTCCTCTCACCTCCCTCTGGTGGTGTTAGCGTACAGCAGCTGGAAGAGGTGTGTGTGTGTGTCTGTGTCAGCGTTACCTAGAATCAGCTCAGCAATGACTGCCGGCTTGCTTAGCAGTTCTGCACTGGCTGCAATCACCAGTCAGGATTGCAGCGGGACTGACCTGGGAGGGTACTCCCTCTTGCCCCTGCTTTAAGGAGTGAAGCTGAGTTCCTGTTCCAGTTTGTGAGTCAGCAATGCCTTGTGTTTAGTTCAGGCATAACCACTCCTATTTGAATTTTAATTAGATAATTTTCAAGATGTCAGCAAAGGAACTGCTGCTTGCAGGGAGGTCGGGTTTCAGGGTCATAAAGGGGATGGCATTGGAAGAATGGAATGGAGATGGCATGGGAGCCATGGCAAGGAAAGAATGGAATGGCCATGGGATGAGAGTGGCATGGGAAGGATGGACTGGTATGGGATGGGGATGGCATGGGAGCAGTGGGAGGGAGGGATGGCATCAGAGGGTTGGCATTGGAAGAATGGAATGGCTTAGGAAGGGTGAATGAGATGATGAGATTGATTAATGTTCAAGCAGCAGATTTACCACCACCTTCTCAAGGGAAATTAGGGATGGGCAATAAATGCTGGCATAGCCAGTGATGCCCACATCCCATGAATGAATAAAAAAAGTATATACTAACTTGACCATAAATGTTTTGTGGGTTTCTTCTAGTATATAAATATAAGGTAATAATTGGAACAGGGTAAAATGTAACTTTTTTATCTGGGAATAGCAATAATATTTCATACCAAAAAAAGTTAAGTGCCAAAAGCAAAATACTGCAGATGCTGGAAATCTGAAACAAAAACAGAAAATGATGAAAATACTCAGCAGGTCAGGCAGCATCTGTGGAGGGAGAAACAGAGATAACGTTTCAGCTCATCACCTTTCATCAGAACTGATTCATTCTCAAAATGTCTCTAACAAGGCCAGCATTTATTGCCCATCCCTAGTTGCCCTTGAGAAGGTGATGGTGGTGAATCTTCTTGTATTGCTGCAGTCCATGTAATGTAGATACTGTCATAGTACTCATACAATCATAGAGCACAGAGGAGACACTTCATCCTATCCTGCCTCTGCTGTCTCTTTGAGAGAGCTGTCCAATTAGTCCCATTTCCCTGTTCGTTCCACATAGTTCTGCAATTTATTACCCTTCAAGTATTTATCCTTTCCTTGATCAATACTGCCATCCCCTCCTTTTAGTAGCCACTTAAGGGCTCTTTCTGCCGTCGCTGCAATTACACTGGCGGTGAGGGGGCATCTGCCATGTGGGAGGTTACCCAGGAAAACAAGGTGGCCTTCCTGGGTTGGGGAGGGCCTCCTCCGTGGGCAATCTGTAAAGACCGCTCCTCTGCCAACACCCCCACTTCCTTCAATGACCACCCTCCACAGCTCCTGGTGGCACTGCCAATACTACTGAGCTGCTGCCCTCTGATTGGTCGGCAACTCTTGGAGGTGGAATCAATGCCCTTAAAGGGACGTGGACTGCGGCACAGGGCAGTTAAGTGCCCAAGTGCCGTTAAATCGTGCAAGAGGGGCTCCAAAGTTCCAAGGCTGGTTTCTCCTCGCCTTTTTGGCCAGGTACCGAGACCCTTGCTGGGACCACAGAATTCAGTCCACTGTGTGCAGTTTTGGTCTCCATATTTAAGTAAGGATATACTTGCAGACTGATGAGTATCTATGACCAGTTTGTACTGGCCTTGGGAGCCAAAGTAAATTGCAGCAAGAGCGAGGCCATATTCTTTGGAAACTGGGCTGAAGGATCCTTTGTTCCCTTCACCATCAGGTCAGACTACCTGAAGGTGCTGGGGCTGTGGTTCGGAGGGGCCAGGGCATGTGCCAAAAACTGGAATGAGCAAGTTGCCATGGTGAAACAGAAACTGAGCATGTGGGAGCGACACTCCCTCTCCATTGCAGGTAAGAACCCTGGTCATCAGGTGCGAGGTGCTCTCGGTGTTGCTGTATGTGGCACAGGTCTGGCCCATACCCCACTCCTGCACAGTGGTGGTTACCCAAGCCATCTTGCACTTTATCTGGAGATCGAAAATGGACCTTGTCGCTTCCACCTGCTCAGTTTCTATTTCACCATGGCTACTTGCTCCTTCCAGTATTTGGCACACACCCCAGCCCCTCTGAACCAAATCCCAGTACCTTCAGGTATTCTGAACTGACGGTGAAGGGAACAAAGGATTGGTCGGCCCAGTTACCAAAAAATATGGCCTTGCTTTATCTGGAGATTGAAATGGACCGTGTCCATAGGGACATGATGTTCAAACCTCTAGATAAAAGGGGAAACAATGTACCCAACGTCACCGTCATCCTGATGACCACCTTTGTCTGCGGCTGCATCAAACACCAACTGTCACTATGTGCTGAGGTTCTATTTGTCTCCAGTATCATGAAGGATGGTTCTGCCCACGCTGCCACGGAATGCTCCATTCAGTAGGAATGTGCCGTACTACCTGCCCCTTGTCGAAAAGTTTGTACAGAAAAACACCTTTGACCATAAGTCCAGTGGTTCGCACGTAACATCCTCGAGGCCCTGCAGGAAAAGATAGTGGATCCTGTTGGACGGTTCCCTGAGCAGACTGTCAAACTCATTTGGCAGAATGCCTCTCTGCAGAACTTCCAAACAAGCACCAAGACTTAACTTGCCTGGTGGTGAGAAGGGCCCTCCTGTCAGATCCTTCCTGCACGCCCAAAGTGTCACCACCTCCACACACTGCCCTTGAGGCAGCTGCGGTGAGGAAGAGACCGTCGCCCACTTCTTTCCGGAATTTGCCTTTGCAAAGCAGGCCTGGAAAATGATGCAGTGGTTTTAGTTGAAGTTCATCCTGAGCAGGACTCAGTGCTGTACGACCGTTCCCAGAGATGCACACCAAGATAAACATCATCTACTTGTGGAGGACCATCAACTCGGTGTGCCCAAAACTCGCTGGTCTTCCAGTGTAAAGAGCTATACCTGGCTGAGTGTTGCAGACTGGTAGATTCCAAGGTTCAGGACTATGTGCTGAGGGACGCACTAAAGCTTGGGGCAGCTGCTGCAAAGACTCAGTGAGGAAAGGCCACTGTGTAAGGCTCTCCCACCATAGTATGTCGAGCGGCTGGAAACCATGGATGTATGCACCAGAGAATGTTTTGGTATGTAATGAAAATGTACATTGTAAATATAACCTGAAAGGGTAAGTATAGTCAGGCACCTCATATGCTATATTGAAAGAAACTAATCTGTATTACACTTTATGAAATGGCCAATTTGAATTGTTTTGTAATTATTTTTCCAAATTTTATGAATAAAGTATATTTTTGGGGAAAAAAGTACTTGACTGATTTAAATTCAATTCTGACATTTAGTAAATTCAGGCAACACCAGAAACTGTTTTCATTTTTACAAATAAAAGAAAATGAGAAAGAAATTAAGTAATCCTGCATAGACCCCCGGAAAGAATTTAGGATCTCAAATTTTTCCATCAATCATTTTAATGAAATAATACATTTCCTCGTAATTTATGACGGTGAACTTCTGATGGTAATATAACAAAAAGATAATATAACAATATATAACAGTGAGGAATTTAAAGACAGCAAGAAAAAATAGCAAGATGGAGGGGTTTAGGAAGGACATTTCAAAAAGTAAATCTAAGACTTTTAAAATACTGCCACAAATGGTGCAATAGAGGAAGGAGGAATGGATGGCATAGGCAGCTGGAATCAAAGAACCAAAAGTGAGTCCAAACTAAAATTTGTGAGGAAGAGGGTTTTATATTCTTGTATGTTGTGAGACAAGGAGCTAATGGACATTGGTGATGGACGGGGTTATAGGAAAACAGACCTTATTTCATACACGAGTGACGGAGTTTTGGATGAGTTAGGCATGTGTGTAGGCTGAAGCTCGAGAGGCTGGCATTTAGTTTGATTTTCACTTTCTTTTTAATTGTTTAACATTTTTTTATTCTTTCACAGGTGTGGGCATCACTGGCCAGGCCAGCATTTATTGTCCATCCCTAATTGCCCTTGAGAAGGTGGTGGTGAGCCACCTTCTTGAACTGCTGCAGTCCATGGGGGGTAGGTACACCAACAATGCTGTTAGTAAGGGAGTTCCAGGATTTTGACCTAGCGACAGTGAAGGAACGGTGATATAGTTCCAAGTCAGGATGGTCCTGACTCCAAGTCAGTCTTGGAGGGAACTTGCAGTTGCTGGTGTTCCCATGCATCTGCTGCCCTTGTCCTTCTAGGTGGTACAAGTCATGGTTTTGGAAGTTTCTGCCTGGTGAGTTACTGCAATGCATCTTGTAGATGGTACACACTGTGGTGGGGAGAGTGAATGTCGAAGGTGGTAGATGGGGTGCCAATCAAGAGCTTTGTCCTGGATGGTGTTGAGCTTCTTGAGTGTTGTTGGAGCTGCACCTATTCAGGCAGGTGGAGCGTATTCCATCACACTTCTGACTTGTGCCTTGTAGATGGTGGACAGGCTTTGGGGAGTCAGGAGGTGAGATACTTGCTGCAGAATTCCCAGCCTCTGACCTGCTCTTGTAGCCACAGTATTTATGTGGCTGGTCCAGTTCAGTTTCTGGTCAATGGTAACAACTAAGATGTTGATAGTGGGAGATTCAGCAATGGTAATGCAATTGAATGTCAAGGGGAGATGATTGGATTCTCTCTTGGTTGAGATGGTCATTGCCTGGCACTTGTATGACCCAACTGTAACTTGCGACATATCAGCCTGAAGGTTGTCCTGGGCTTACTGTATATGGGCACGGACTGCTTCAGTATCTGAAGAGTCACGAATGGTGCTGAAAATTATGCAATCATCAGCGAACATCCCCACTTCTGACCTTATGATGGAGGGAAGGTCATTGTTGAAGTAGCTGAAGATTGCATGGGCCTAGGACACTACCCTGAGGAACTCCTGCAGTGATGTCCCGGGATTGAATTAGAATTAGAACATTACAGCGCAGTACAGGCCCTTCGGCCCTCGATGTTGCGCCGACCTGTGAAACCATCTGACCTACACTATTCCATTTTCATCCATGTGTCTATCAGATGACCACTTAAATGCCCTTAAAGTTGGCGAGTCTACTACTGTTGCAGGCAGGGCGTTCCACGCCCCTACTACTCTCTGAGTAAAGAAACTACCTCTAACATCTGTCCTATATCTAGACATAGACATAGAACATTACAGCGCAGTACAGGCCCTTCAGCCCTCGATGTTGCGCCGACCTGTGAAACCATCTGACCTACACTATTCCATTTTCATCCATATGTCTATCCAATAACCACTTAAATGCCCTTAAAGTTGGCGAGTCTACTACTGTTGCAGGCAGGGCGTTCCACGCCCCTACTACTCTCTGTGTAAAGAAACTACCTCTGACATCTGTCCTATATCTATCACCCCTCAACTTAAAGCTATGTCCCCTCGTGTTTGCCATCACCATCCGAGGAAAAAGGCTCTCACTATCCACCCTATCTAACCCTCTGATTATCTTATATGTCTCTATTAAGTCACCTCTCCTTCTCCTTCTCTCCAACGAAAACAACCTCAAGTCCCTCAGCCTTTCCTCGTAAGACCTTCCCTCCATACCAGGCAACATCCTAGTAAATCTCCTCTGCACCCTTTCCAAAGCTTCCACATCCTTCCTATAATGCGGTGACCAGAACTGCACGCAATACTCCAGGTGCAGCCTCACCAGAGTTTTGTACAGCTGCAGCATGACCTCGTGGCTCCGAAACTCGATCCCCCTACTAATAAAAGCTAACACACCATATGCCTTCTTAACAGCCCTATTAACCTGGGTAGCAACTTTCAGGAATTTATGTACCTGGACACCAAGATCTCTCTGCTCATCTACACTACCAAGAATCTTCCCATTAGCCCAGTATTCTGCATTCCTGTTACTCCTTCCAAAGTGAATCACCTCACACTTTTCCGCATTAAACTCCATTTGCCATCTCTCAGCCCAGCTCTGCAGCCTATCTATGTCCCTCTGTACCCTACAACATCCTTCGGCACTATCCACAACTCCACCGACCTTCGTGTCATCCGCAAATTTACTAACCCACCCTTCTACACCCTCTTCCAGGTCATTTATAAAAATGACAAACAGCAGTGGCCCCAAAACAGATCCTTGCGGTACACCACTAGTAACTAAATTCCAGGATGAACATTTGCCATCAACCACCACCCTCTGTCTTCTTTCAGCTAGCCAATTTCTGATCCAAAGCTCTAAATTACCTTCAACCCCATACTTCCGTATTTTCTGCAATAGCCTACCGTGGGGAACCTTATCAAACGCCTTACTGAAATCCATATACACCACATCCACTGCTTTACCCTCATCCACCTGTTTGGTCACCTTCTCGAAAAACTCAATAAGGTTTGTGAGGCACGACCTACCCTTCACAAAACCGTGCTGACCATCGCTAATGAACTTATTCTTTTCAAGATGATTATAAATCCTGTCTCTTATAACCTTTTCCAACATTTTACCCACAACCGAAGTAAGGCTCACAGGTCTATAATTACCAGGGCTGTCTCTACTCCCCTTCTTGAACAAGGGGACAACATTTGCTATCCTCCAGTCTTCCGGCACTATTCCTGTCGACAATGACGACATAAAGATCAAGGACAAAGGCTCTGCAATCTCCTCCCAAGCTTCCCAGAGAATCCGAGGATAAATCCCATCTGGCCCAGGGGACTTATCTATTTTCACACTTTCCAAAATTACTAACACCTCCTCCTTGTGAACCTCAATCCCATCTAGCCTAGTAGTCTGAATCTCAGTATTCTCCTCGACAACATTTTCTTTCTCTACTGTAAATACTGACGAAAAATATTCATTTAACGCTTCCCCTATCCTCTGATTCCACACACAACTTCCCACTACTATCCTTGATTGGCCCTAATCTAACTCTAGTCATTCTTTTATTCCTGATATACCTATAGAAAGCCTTAGGGTTTTCCCTGATCCTATCCGCCAATGACTTCTCGTGTCCTCTCCTTGCTCTTCTTAGCTCTCCCTTTAGATCCCTCCTGGCTAGCATGTAACTCTCAAGCGCCCTAACTGAGCCTTCACGTCTCATCCTAACATAAGCCTTCTTCTTCCTCTTGACAAGCGCTTCAACTTCTTTAGTAAACCACGGCTCCCTCGCTCGACAACTTCCTCCCTGCCTGACAGGTACATACTTATCAAGGACACGCAGTAGCTGCTCCTTGAATAAGCTCCACATTTCGATTGTGCCCATCCCCTGCAGTTTCCTTCCCCATCCTACGTATCCTAAATCTTGCCTAATCACATCATAATTTCCTTTCCCCCAGCTATAATTCTTGCCCTGCGGTATATACCTGTCCCTGCCCATCGCTAAGGTAAACCTAACCGAATTGTGATCACTATCACCAAAGTGCTCACCTACATCTAAATCTAACACCTGGCCGGGTTCATTACCCAGTACCAAATCCAATGTGGCATCGCCCCTGGTTGGCCTGTCTACATACTGTGTTAGAAAACCCTCCTGCACACACTGGACAAAAACTGACCCATCTAAAGTACTCGAACTATAGTATTTCCAGTCGATATTTGGAAAGTTAAAGTCCCCCATAACAACTACCCTGTTACTCTCGCCCCTGTCGAGAATCATCTTCGCTATCCTTTCCTCTACATCTCTGGAACTATTCGGAGGTCTATAGAAGACTCCCAACAGGGTGACCTCTCCTCTCCTGTTTCTAACCTCGGCCCATACTACCTCAGTAGACGAGTCCTCAAACGTCCTTTCTACCGCTGTAATACTCTCCTTGATTAACAATGCCACACCCCCTCCTCTTTTACCATCTTCTCTGTTCTTACTGAAACATCTAAATCCCGGAACCTGCAACATCCATTCCTGCCCCTGCTCTACCCATGTCTCCGAAATGGCCACTACATCGAGATCCCAGGTACCAACCCATGCTGCAAGCTCACCCACCTTATTCCGGATGCTCCTGGCGTTGAAGTAGACACACTTTAAACCAAGTTCTTGCTTGCCAGTGCCCTCTTGCGTCCTTGTAACCCTATCCCTGACCTCACTACTCTCAACATCCTGTACACTGGAACTATAATTTAGGTTCCCATTCCCCTGCTGAATTACTTTAAACCCCCCCTGAAGAGCACTAGCAAATCTCTCCCCCCCCCCCCCCCCCCCCCCCACCAGGATATTGGTACCCCTCTGGTTCAGGTGAAGACCATCCTGTTTGTAGAGGTCCCACCTACCCCAGAAAGAGCCCCAATTATCAGGAAACCAAAACCCTCCCTCCTACACCATCCCTGCAGCCACGTGTTCAACTCCTCTCTCTCCCTATTCCTCGCTTCGCTATCACGTGGCACGGGCAACAACCCAGAGATAACAACTCTGTTTGTTCTCGCTCTAAGCTTCCACCCTAGCTCCCTGAATTTCTGCCTTAAATCCCCATCTCTCTTCCTACCTATGTCGTTGGTGCCTATGTGGACCACGACTTGGGGCTGCTCCCCCTCCCCCTTAAGGATCCCAAAAACACGATCCGAGACATCACGAACCCTGGCACCTGGGAGGCAACACACCAACCGTGAGTCTATCTCGTTCCCACAGAACCTCCTATCTGTTCCCCTAACTATGGAGTCCCCAATGACTAATGCTCTGCTCCTCTTCCCCCTTCCCTTCTGAGCAACAGGGACAGACTCTGTGCCAGATACCTGTACCCCATTGCTTACCCCTGGTAAGTCGTCCCCCGCAACAGTATCCAAAACGGTACAGAGACGATTGATTTCCAACAACCACAACCGTCTTCCTTTGTTCTAGGTATGACTCCAACCAGTGGAGAGTTTTCCCCCTGATTCCCATTGACTCCAGTTTAGCTAAGGCTCCTTGATGACACATTCGGTCAAATGCTGCCTTGATTTTTGATTTGATTTAGAGATACAGCACTGAAACAGGCCCTTCGGCCCACCGAGTCTGTGCCGACCATTAACCACCCATTTATACTAATCCTACACTAATCCCATATTCCTACCACATCCTCACCTGTCCCTATATTCCCCTACCACCTACCTATACTAGGGGCAATTTATAACGGCCAATTTACCTATCAACCTGCAAGTCTTTTGGCTGTGGGAGGAAACCCACGCAGACACAGGGAGAACTTGTAAACTCCACACAGGCAGTACCCAGAATTGAACCCAGGTCACTGGAGCTGTGAGGCTGCGGTGCTAACCACTGCGCCACTGTGCCACCAAGGGCAGTCACTCTCGCCTCACCTCTTGAGTTCAACTCTTTTGTTCATGTTTTGACCAAGGCTATAATGAGGTCAGGAGCTGAGTGGCCCTGGTGGAACCCAAACTGAGCATCAGTGAGCAGGTTATTGCTGAGTAAGTGCCACTTGATAGCACTGTCGACGACACCTTCCATCACTTTCCCAATGATCGAGAGCAGACTGATGGGATGATAATTGGCCAGGTTAGATTGATCCTGCTTTTTGTGTACAGGTCATACTTGGTCAATTTTCCACATTGCTGGGTAGATGCCAGTGTTGTAGCTGTACTGGAAAGCTTGGCTCGGGCATGGCCAGTTCTGGAGCACAAGTCTTCAGTACTATTGCCGGTATGTTGTCAGGGCTGTTATGACCAGGTGAGAAAAGGGTCTAGGGTTCCCTCTCAGCCTTCACCTTGTCTTACCGTAACAGGGTTTTATTTTAAACACACCTTTATTATTAGCTCCCCCTTAGTGAATCCTTGTTCACTAACTTCCAATTATAAGACAAAGAAACTAGCCAAACAGGTTTTCTAAGGTTTAAAGAAAAAAGGTTGAACTTTATTAAACTTAAACTCTAATTCAGTTAACGCTTACGGATAAGCGACGCGCCTAAGCTCGCATGCATACGCGATACACACATGCAAATAGAGACAGAAAAAAGCAGAAGAAATAAAGTGGAAAGTTTGAGGTAATATCTGAAGATGGTTTTGGTTACTGTTCTTCGAGCTCGCTGTAAAGTCCTTGATTGTAGGTAGGTCTTGCTTTTCATTGGGGCCCAGGATTCTTCTTAAACCTTGTTCGATGTAGGAGACTTTTCTCTCGAAGTTCATGTGTCCTCAGTGGGTCCAGAGGCTTGTGAGAAAGAGATGGAAGCAGACAGGAGAGGTCTTACAAAGTTATAAGCGGCATGTACAATAGTCAGAAGCTTTTTCCCAGTGTGGAAGAGTCAGTTACTAGGGGACACAGGTTTAAGGTGAGAGGGGCAAAGTTTAGAGGGGATGTGCAAGGCAAGTTCTTTACACAGAGGGTGGTGAGTGCCTGGAACTTGTTGCCGGGGGAGGTGGTGGAAGCAGGTACCATAGAGACGTTTAAGAGGCATCTTGACAAATACATGAATAGGATGGGAATAGAGGGATACGGACCCCGGAAGTGCAGAACGTTTTAGTTTAGGCAGGCATCAAGATCGACGCAGGCTTGGAGGGCCGAATGGCCTGTTCCTGTGCTGTACTGTTCTTTGTTCTTTTGTCTTCTCACTCCAGGAGCAAACAGTCTTTCTTCAGTTCAAACTCTTTGTCCAATTCAGAAAAACCCAGGTTGCCAAGCAGGTTAGTCATGTGACTAGCTGGTCTGACCACGTCAGTTTGTGGATTCTCGTCTTAGCCGACCCTGGAATGTCTCTTCTTACAATACCTGATGCTCAAAGTCCATTGTGGGTTAAATTGAAGCAGGGAATAGCCCCTTTGTCCCTCCAAGCACTGTCTGTTAGTTTGCAAATATTTTTTCCAGCCACGGCTGAACTGTTTAACAAGTCATTTCCTTGCTCCAGCAAAAGTTTAAATTCAATGTTCATATGACAAAATTAATGTGCCTCATTCTTGGCAGGTAGGGGGTCTGCATGGCAGGGCCCATAACCTTTGCACAATCCAGTGCCTGCAGCCGTTTCTTGATATGACGTGGAGTTAATCGAATTGGCTGAAGACTGGAATCTGTGATGCGGGGAGACCTCAGGAGGAGGCTGAGTTGAATCATCCACTTAGCACTTCTGGCTGAAGATGGTTGCAGATACTTCAGCCTTGTCTTTTGCACTGATTTATTTGGCTCCCCCATCATTGAGAATGGGGATATGTGTGGAGCCTCCTCTTCTTGTTAGTTATTTAATTGTCCACCGCCATTTATGACTGGATGTGGCAGGACTGCTGAGCATAGATCTGATCCGTTGGTTGTGGGATCGCTTAGCTCTGTCTCTATCGCATGTTGCTTATGCTGTTTGGCATGCAAATAGTCCTGTGTTTTAGCTTCATCAGGCTGATACCTCATTGTTAGGTATGCCAGGTGCTGCTCCTGGCATGCCCTCCGACACTCTCAACTGAACCAGGGTTGATCCCCCGGCTTGATGATAATGGTAGAGTGGGGGATATGCCGGACCATGAGGTTACAGATTGTGGTTGAATACAGTTCTGTTGCTGTTGATGGCCTACAGTGCCTCATGGACGCCCAGTTTTGAGTTGCTAGATACATTTGTAATCTGTCCCATTTAGCACGGTAGTAGGGCCACACACACATCCTCAATGCGAAGACGGGACTTCGTCTCCCCAAAGACTGTGCAGTGGTCACTCCTACCAATACTATCATGGACAGCTGCATTTGCGGCAGGTAAATTGGTGAGGACGAGGTCAAGCAGGTTTTTTCCCTCTTGTTGGCTCCCTCACCACCTGCTGCAGACCCAGTCTAGCAGCTATGTCCTTTAGGACTCAGCCAGTTCGGTCAGTAGTGGTGCTTACGAGCCACTCTTGGTGATGGACATTGAAGACCCCCACCCAGAGTACATTCTGTGTCCTTGCTACCGTCAGTGCATCTTTCAAATGGTGTTTAACATGGAGGAGTACTGATTCATCAGCCGAGGGGGCGGAGGATGGGGGAGGCAGTAGGTGGTAATCAGCAGGAGGTTTCCTTGCCCATGTTTGATCTGATGCCATGAGATTTCTTGGGGTCTGGAGTCAATGTTGAGGACTCCCAGGGCAAATCCCGCCCTACTGTATACCACTGTGTGCCACCTCTGATGGGTTTGTCCTGCCAGGGGGTCAGGACATACCAAGGGACAGTGATAGTGGTGTTGGGGACATTGTAAGGTGTGTTTCCGTGAGTAAGACTAGATCAGGCCTATGCTTGACTAGTCTGTGGGACAGCTCTCTTAATTTTGGCACAAGGCCCCAGATGTTAGTAAGGAAGATGTTGCAGGGTCGACAGGGCTGGGTTTGCCATTGTTATTTTCGGCGCCTGGGTTGATGCCAGGTGGTCCATCTGGTTTTATTCCTTTCAGACTTTTCTCTAGCGGTTTGGTAGAACTGAGTAGCTTGCTAGGCCATTTCAGAGGGCATTTAAGAGTTAACATGTGGGCCACACGAGGTAACAATGGCAGATTTCCTTCCATAAAGAACATTAATTTGCGACAATGTATTCATGGAGAGACTAAGAATTTAAATTCCACCATGGTGGGATTTTAACTGTGTCCCCTGATCATTAGCCTGTGCCTCTGGATTGCTAGTCCAGTGATGTTACTTTTTTTATTTCCAAAATATACTTTATTCATAAAAATCTGTTTAAAAAAAAAAATATATTACAAAACCGTTCAAAACCGCACCAAGTCAACAATACAAAGAGTGCAAAGGAGATCAGTTTCCTTCAATACAGGAGTGAGTTGCCTCACAACCCTTCCATTTCATCTTACATTTCATGTACATTTTGCAGCAAACCCATATTTTCTGGATACAGCCCAAAGGGTTTTCCATGGATCCAGCCCCTCAGTTCACCTTGGTGGGGGGACCTTACACCGTGGTCTTCTCCATTGAGCCTTTGCCGTGGCTGCCCCAAGCTTTAGTGCGTCCCTCAGCACATAGTCCTGGACCTTGGAATGTGCCAGTCTGCAAGACTCGGTCGTGGACAACTCTTTGCGCTGGAAGACCAGCAAGTTTCGGGCAGACCAAAGAGGGTCTTTCACCGAATTGATCGTCCTCCAGCAGCAGCTGAGGTTTATCTTGGCATGCGTCCATGGGAACAGCTTGGAGAACACAGACTTCTGTGTTACAGAGCTGCTTGGGATGAACCTCGACAAAAACCACTGCATCTCTTTCCACACCTGCTTTGCAAAGACACATTCCAGAAGGAGGTGGATAACCATCTCTTCCCCACCATAGCCACCTTGAGGGCATTGTACGGAGGGGATGAGACTCTGGGCGTGCAGGAAGGATCTGACGGGGAGGGCTCGTCTCACCATCAGCCAATATTTTATTATTACACTACACCACCACCTCCCCTGTTCCTTTCTTCCTTTACACATTGGATGCATTTTGCATTTGGAATTGTGGAAACCATAACACATAAATAGAAACGTTTATGGAAAAAATGAAAATATATGGACGTTATAATATTCATGTTAATCAGTGTTCCTGATTTTAACTATTTTCCCAGCTTGTCGTTTTGAGAGATATAGTGCTCAGCAGAGGAGTTACTTCTGACTGAGCTCCTGCACAGTTGCAGCTGTTGCGATTTAATTTCAGATCTGCAACTTTCCCGTATGCTTGCCCCTGCTCTTTTTTTCCTGTTTAGTGACCAGGAAAGGATGCGGGGGGCGGGGCTTCCACGCCTCCGTATCATTGCGCGGTGTTATGTGGTTGGTGTGAGGCCGCACTTGTGTAGCGGGTCCTATTTGGAACGCTGGGTTGGCTGGACCACGTGATCGTGAGGCCCTCGCGCCGGATGGAATGCTGTGAGGTCGGACTTGGCGGGTGAGTACTGGTTCCACAAACAGCAGCGTGTCACTCAGACCCGGGAATTTGGGAGAGGCTTCCTAAGATGATTTTTTAAAACTACTATTACACGGTACCATAATTTGGTGTTTAGGGGGTGACGGGAGATATTTAAGTGCTGTTAATGTTAAACATCTGGAAATTCCCGTTTTGAAAATAGTAACCTTTGTTGGCTATACCTCCCTATTAGTATTATTCTACCATTTTAAACTTCAACATACAGTTCACGTTGTATTGGAAGGGGATTGGAGCACTTGGACCCGTGGTCGTTGATTTGGGTTTAATTTGCAGCTTTACAATGGAAATGCATCACTTTCTATTGACTGCGCCGACTTGTGGAGACTCGACCAGAAACTGAGGCAAGGGTTCTCGCTCCCGCACTCCCACTGCTGCTTCGCCGTGGGCGCCTCACGGCCTTGGCCCCAAACAATTGCAGAAAATTACAAAATTAAAACGAACTATTTGCATCTTTCGTAGATGGAAGTATGCCAACACATTTTGCATAGACATCACTAATGCTTTTAAAAAAATTGAAGTCAGCACTTGGGGTAGGCTATAAAAGAAAGACTTGCATTTAGATAACATCTTTCACAATCACTGGATGCACTTTGCAGCCCATGAAGTATATAAGTATATAACTGTTGCTGCTATTTTAATGTCTGAAGCGCAGCAGGCAATTTGTGCACATCAAGCTCCTGTAAACAGCAGTGTGATAATATAAAAACAGAAAGCAGAGTTAACGTCTGTGACCTTTCATCAGAATGCAGGTCACAGACCTGAAAGGTTAATTATGCTTCTGTCTCCACAGATGCTGCCTGACCTATTTCCAGCAGTTTGTTTTTATTTGATTTCCAGCATCTGCAGTATTTTACTTTTATTTTAGCGTGATAATGATGCTGATTTGAGGAGTAAGTATTAGCCAAGGCACCACCACCACTCTCCCACTGCTCTCAGAAATAGTGCCATAGAATCTTTTAGATCCACCTGAGGGGGCAGATGGGGCCTTTGGTTTAATGTCTCATTTGAGAGATGGCACCTTTGGCACTCCCTCAGTACTGCATTGGAATGTTAACCTTGATTTTTGTGCTCAAGTTCCCACAACCTTCTCTCTCAGGTGAGAGTGTTACCAGTTGAGCCACAGCTGACACATATTATACTATAGATTACATGTTAAGCATATAACAATCTAGAGAAACAGAGTAGCCAATTTGCACAGACCAAAATCTCTCATGACAACAAGGTAAATAAATCTGTTGGTCCAGGATGGTTTAGGCCAGGACATACAAAGAATTCCCTGCTTCTCTTGGAATAGAGCCATTGGATATTTTATATCCCCCAAGCTATCAGTTTAATATCTCATTCGAAAGACAGCAGTGCTGCACTGAAGTGTTAGCCTAGATTATGTGCTCCATACTTGATTGGGCCTTGAACTCATGACCTACTGCCTCAAGAGGTGAGCATACTATTACTGATACTCTCAAAGGGTGTGATCAGAGGAGCAAAGAAAGATCTGAAAAAGGTATAGCAACTGCAGCTAAGGATAACAAAATTCTTTCAGTACCACAACTGCAAGAAGACGTGAAAATCATAAAACATGCAAATCAGCTTGATACTGAGTTTGATCACAAGGTAGTAAATATGGGAATGATTACTTCCATGTAGTCACAAGGAATGAAGTGAGCAATATGCTGTTGCCAGACAAAATATACAAGTAAAATGTAATGACTGCATTCTAATTAAGATGCCTAATCGTGGAATTTGGTCTTAAAAAGATATTGGGGAGGAGATTTGTGAGGCATTGACTATCATTGAGAGAGTCATTAAATACTGGGGCTGTTCCTGAAGATTGGAGACTGGTTAATGTGGAGCCCATATTTGAAAATGGGGACAAAACAGAGACTTGACAACTACAGTCCCCTTAATTTTACTATATTCAATATAGAATTAGAACATTACAGCGCTGTACAGGCCCTTCGGCCCTCTATGTTGCGCCGACCTGTGAAACCATCTGACCTACACTATTCCATTTTCATCCATATGTCTATCCAATGACCACTTAAATGCCCTTAATGTTGGCGAATCTACTACTGCTGCAGGCAGGGCGTTCCATGCCCTTACTACTCTCTGAGTAAAGAAACTACCTCTCACATCTGTCCTATATCTATCACCCCTCAACTTGAAGCTATGTCCCCTCGTGTTTGCCATCACCATCCGAGGAAAAAGACGCTCACTATCCACCCTATCTAACCCTCTGATTATCTTATATGTCTCTATTAAGTCACCTCTCCTCCTCCTCCTCTCCAACGAAAACAACCTCAAGTCCCTCAGCCTTTCCTCGTAAGACCTTCCCTCCATACCAGGCAACATCCTAGTAAATCTCCTCTGCACCCTTTCCATAGCTTCCACATCCTTCCTATAATGCGGTGACCAGAACTGCACGCAATACTCCAGGTGCGGTCTCACCAGAGTTTTGTACAGCTGCAGCATGACCTCGTGGCTCCGAAACTCGATCCCCCTACTAATAAAAGCTAACACACCATATGCCTTCTTAACAGCCCTATTAACCTGGGTAGCAACCTTCAAGGATTTATGCACCTGGACACCAAGATCTCTCTGTTCATCTACACTACCAAGAATCTTCCCATTAGCCCAGTACTCTGCATTCCTGTTACTCCTTCCAAAGTGAATCACCTCACACTTTTCCGCATTAAACTCCATTTGCCATCTCTCAGCCCAGCTCTGCAGCCTATCTATGTCCCTCTGTACCCTACAACATCCTTCAGCACTATCCACAACTCCACCGACCTTAGTGTCATCTGCAAATTTACTAACCCACCCTTCTACACCCTCTTCCAGGTCATTTATAAAAATGACAAACAGCAGTGGCCCCAAAACAAATCCTTGCGGTACACCACTAGTAACTAAACTCCAGGATGAACATTTGCCATCAACCACCACCCTCTGTCTTCTTTCAGCTAGCCAATTTCTGATCCAAAGCTCTAAATCACCTTCAACCCCATACTTCCGTATTTTCTGCAATAGCCTACCGTGGGGAACTTTATCAAACGCCTTACTGAAATCCATATACACCACATCCACTGCTTTACCCTCATCCACCTGTTTGGTCACCTTCTCGAAAAACTCAATAAGGTTTGTGAGGCACGACCTACCCGTCACAAAACCGTGCTGACTATCTCTAATGAACTTATTCTTTTCAAGATGATTATAAATCCTGTCTCTTATAACCTTTTCCAACATTTTACCCACAACCGAAGTAAGGCTCACAGGTCTATAATTACCAGGGCTGTCTCTACTCCCCTTCTTGAACAAGGGGACAACATTTGCTATCCTCCAGTCTTCCGGCACTATTCCTGTCGACAATGACGACATAAAGATCAAGGACAAAGGCTCTGCAATCTCCTCCCTAGCTTCCCAGAGAATTCTAAGATAAATCCCATCTGGCCCAGGGGACTTATCTATTTTCACACTTTCCAAAATTGCTAACACCTCCTCCTTGTGAACCTCAATCCCATCTAGCCTAGTAGCCTGAATCTCATTATTCTCCTCAACAACATTTTCTTTCTCTACTGTAAATACTGATGCAAAATATTCATTTAACACTTCCCCTATCTCCTCTGATTCCACACACAACTTCCCACTACTATCCTTGATTGGCCCTAATCTAACTCTAGTCATTCTTTTATTCCTGATATACCTATAGAAAGCCTTAGGGTTTTCCCTGATCCTATCCGCCAATGACTTCTCGTGTCCTCTCCTTGCTCTTCTTAGCTCTCCCTTTAGATCCTTCCTGGCTAGCTTGTAACTCTCAAGCGCCCTAACTGAGCCTTCACGTCTCATCCTAACATAAGCCGCCTTCTTCCTCTTGACAAGCGCTTCAACGTCTTTAGTAAACCACGGCTCCCTCGCTCGACAACTTCCTCCCTGCCTGACAGGTACATACTTATCAAGGACACACAGTAGCTGCTCCTTGAATAAGCTCCACATTTCGATTGTTCCCATCCCCTGCAGTTTCCTTCCCCATCCTACGCATCCTAAATCTTGCCTAATCGCATCATCATTTCCTTTCCCCCAGCTATAATTTTTGCCCTGCGGTATATACCTGTCCCTGCCCATCGCTAAGGTAAACCTAACCGAATTGTGATCACTATCACCAAAGTGCTCACCTACATCTAAATCTAACACCTGGCCGGGTTCATTTCCCAGTACCAAATCCAATATGGCATCGCCCCTGGTTGGCCTGTCTACATACTGTGTCAGAAAACCCTCCTGCACACACTGGACAAAAACTGACCCATCTAAAGTACTCGAACTATAGTATTTCCAGTCGATATTTGGAAAGTTAAAGTCCCCCATAACAACTACCCTGTTACTCTCGCCCCTGTCGAGAATCATCTTCGCTATCCTTTCCTCTACATCTCTGGAACTATTCGGAGGTCTATAAAAGACTCCCAACAGGGTAACCTCACCTCTCCTGATTCTAACCTCGGCCCATACTACCTCAGTAGACGAGTCCTCAAACGTCTTTTCTGTCGCTGTAATACTCTCCTTGATTAACAATGCCACACCCCACCCCTCTTTTACCATCTTCTCTGTTCTTACTGAAACATCTAAATCCCGGAACCTGCAACATCCATTCCTGCCCCTGCTCTACCCATGTCTCCGAAATGGCCACTACATCGAGATCCCAGGTACCAACCCATGCTGCAAGCTCACCCACCTTATTCCGGATGCTCCTGGCGTTGAAGTAGACAGACTTTAAACCAGGTTCTTGCTTGCCAGTGCCCTCTTGCGTCCTTGTAACCATATCCCTGACCTCACTACTCTCAACATCCTGTACACTGGCACTACAATTTAGGTTCCCATTCCCCTGCTGAATTAGTTTAAACCCCCCAGGATATTGGTACCCCTCTGGTTCAGGTGAAGACCATCCTGTTTGTAGAGGTCCCACCTACCCCAGAAAGAGCCCCAATTATCCAGGAAACCAAAACCCTCCCTCCTGCACCATCCCTGCAGCCACGTGTTCAACTCCTCTCTCTCCCTATTCCTCGCTTCGCTATCATGTGACACGGGCAACAACCCAGAGATAACAACTCTGTTTGTTCTCGCTCTAAGCTTCCACCCTAGCTCCCTGAATTTCTGTCTTAAATCCCCATCTCTCTTCCTACCTATGTCGTTGGTGCCTATGTGGACCACGACTTGGGGCTGCTCCCCCTCCCCCTTAAGGATCCCAAAAACACGATCCGAGACATCACGAACCCTGGCACCTGGGAGGCAACATACCAACCATGAGTCTCTCTCGTTCCCACAGAACCTCCTATCTGTTCCCCTAACTATGGAGTCCCCAATGACTAATGTTCTACTCCTCTTCCCCCTTCCCTTCTGAGCAACAGGGACAGACTCTGTGCCAGATACCGGTACCCCATTGCTTACCCCTGGTAAGTCGTCCCCCGCAACAGTATCCAAAACGGTATACCTGTTGTTGAGGGAAACGGCCACAGGGGATCCCTGCACTGCCTGCTGGTTCCCTCTCCTTCCCCTGACGGTAACCCATCTACCTACTTCTTTTACCTGAGGTGTGACTACCTCCCCATAACTCCTCTCAATAACCTCCTCCGCCTCCCGAATGATCCGAAGTTCATCCAGCTCCAGTTCCCTAACGCGGTTCTCGAGGAGCTGGAGTTGGGTGCACTTCCCACAGATGCAGTCAGCAGGGACACTCTTGGCGACCCTTACCTCCCACATTCCGCAGGAGGAACATACAACTGCCTTAACCTCCATTCCCACTATTCTAAATTCCCAACAAATCTACTGAAAAACCAAAAACAAAAAGTCAAAACTTGTTAGGTTAGCAATCCAATGGACAGAACTTCTTAAATAAAAAGCTTGCCTTATCAACACACCAGAGTCCTTTGGAATCAATTATCAAGACTAAACATAATGACAATGACCTAGTTAACATGGTTATTGAAGGTGAAGATTCTGCTTGACTCTGGAAGTGATGACCCAAGTATATTGTGGTAAGCCTATGATGTCGTTACCTCGACTTGCACAAGGCTTTTAACAAAGTTCCCCACAAAAGGCTATTAATTAAACTCAAAGCAAAAGCTTCAGGGTAAATCCTGGGAACAGATGCGAAACTGGAGGTTAGTAGGTACTCTTGCTAAAGGAGTTTGTTGAGAAAGGTGGTGGAAATACTGAATGATATGTCTCAGCTAGCTTCTAATTCAGAAACATGATACAAAGGGATCAAATTTGCAGATAATACCAATCTTGGAAGGGCAGTGGAATTGAAAGAAGCAGCTCAGAAATTAATTGAACAAAATACATACGTTGGCAAAAGAATGGCAGATAAAATTTAATACAGATAATTGTACAGTGTAACACATAGGAAAGAGGAAATAGTTCCAGTTCTATGAATTATGTTGATTCTTAGTGAACTTAATGCTTAATATATCCAACCAGTGCAGAATAACAATCAGCAAAGCTCATGACATGTTGAACTGTACAGGAAAACAGTAGAATATGCATCAGAGGAGGTAGTTGTCAAATTCTATAGCATTTGAAGAATGCATACAGTTCTAGTTGCCAAGAAATGAGAGATATACTCTGAAGACTGGGCATCAGCCCCTTGTCTCTTCTCTGCACTGTGTCGGAGGTATGAGTTATGAGAGGCTGAGGAATCTTGGGGATTTGTAGCAGAGAGATGATTATGGAGATGAAGATTATTAAGAATGTAGAAAAGCTTATGTTCAATTAAACTGTAGGAGTAGAAGTAGGGGACATAAGTTGAAGCTAGCTGAAGGTTCATTTTAGGATAGACATCAGGAAGTTCTTCAGAGCGATGAGAGCAAAATCAGGCAAAAACTCGGATCATGTAAGAAAAAATTAACTGCAACGATAGAGATGTTTTGTATACTCCCAAGCTGCAACTTATTCTGTATTGCTGACTTGGTGATAGAGAGGAATGTTGGTAGATTATGCTGGCTGATAGCCTAAGTGTTGCCTTTGATTCCAGTTGGTTATTCAAAATATTGGTCTGTTAGTTTGCTTGCCGCTCTAATGTACTCAGTATCTTTTTACAGGTCGGCAAGAGTTTATTTTACGTCGTATCGTATTCATGGTAAATCGAAACATGGAAATTCCAGCACAAGTTGTGAAAGGAGGAGGGGTACGGAAAGCAAGACCTCCACCTGTTAAGACTTCTTTCAACAATCCTTACAGTATAGGATGGAGACCTTTGGAGGGGGAAAGCATGGCATTCATCCTGGAGAAGTTAAAGGAAACGTTTCAACAGACTGGCTTGTGTAAAATAGAACCTTCTGAAAGGCCCAGGAATCCAAGAGCTTCCAAGGCACCAAAAGATCAGAAAAAGAAGAATATGGAAGGGAATGTCAAAGAAATTAATAAAGACCAACAGAAGGCTGAGGAGATCAAAGAAGTGAAGGAAGACCATACGA
The DNA here is from genome assembly GCF_036365525.1 of Heterodontus francisci. Lineage (NCBI taxonomy): Eukaryota > Metazoa > Chordata > Chondrichthyes > Heterodontiformes > Heterodontidae > Heterodontus > Heterodontus francisci. The sequence continues at coordinate 160,116,955 of NC_090372.1, read as the reverse complement.
TGATCAGGATTCAGGAGTCTAAACAAGGTTGGACTAATGTGGAACTTAGGAAACAGCTGGCCATTGGAATCAATGAAGTCACTCGGGCTTTGGAGAAAGACGCATTGTGTTTGGTTCTGGTGTGTAAGTCAGTGAAACCTACTTTGATGACTCACCATCTCATTCAACTGAGTGCGAGTCGGGCGGTACCTGCATGTCAAGTTCCCCGCCTGAGTGAAACTTTGGCACCTGTGCTGGGTTTAAAATCTACACTTTCACTGGGATTTAAAAAGAATTCAGAGGCTTTTATTGAGACAGTTAATGCCATTATCCCACAAGTACCTCCTTTAAATGTTTCATGGATACAACAAAGTAAAGTAATTGAGAATGCTGAAGGATTGGAGACAAAACCGCAAGATACCACCAGTGAAGTGCCAAAGACTAAATCAGTAGGTGCTGAGGGTCAGAAGCGTAAATTCTATGAAGTAGCATCAAGTGACTTTCCTTTAGAATTGGGTAGTGCAAAAAGCCAGAAAATAGGAGTGGCGTTGCTACCTCTAAAAATAAAGAAGATAGTTCCAAATCCAAATAAAATTCGGAAGCCAAAAAAAAAGAAAAATAAGTAAATGTCAGAGGCTGGCAACTCTGAAATCAAGAGAAAATACTGGAAACACTCAGGAGTTGCATCTGTTGTAAATCCTTAGTCAGAAGTGGAGTAAATTGCAGATTAGAAAAGAACAGAACAAAGGCAAGGAGTTTCACAGTATATTATGATTTTGTTTTGAAAATAAATATTTCATGCAATTGCTCTTTCAATCATGCGAATCTGAAATTCATTCTTTCCTATATGTATGGTGGATGGATTTTAAAATCATACACTCTGATGTTACATACTTGTTTTGCCAACCATTGCATTTTTAAAGACTGCTATATTAAATTATTCCCTTCTGAATTTGCTCAGTAACACTGACAATGTGTGGGAGACAGTCACGCAAAGAGATTTATTTTCTCCCATTTTAATGAGGGTAATTCTTAAGCGTGCTAAATTTAATAAGTAAAACTGCTGATTTGTAGTGTGGCTTTCTTCTATCAGAAATGTCATTGTCAGTGTTAAAATTTATATGATAATGGATTACATAGTTTTCAAATTTGTTGGAATATAGAATCATTGGTTGCAGTACAGTCTGGCTCTCTGCAAGAGCAACTTACCTAACCCTTTCCCCATAGTCCTGCAAATTTTTTCACCACTTAATTTGCCTCCACCACATTTGCAGGCAGAGCATTGCAGATCCTAACCACTCACTGTGTAAAATGTTTTTCCTCATATCATCATTGCTGCTTTTTTGTGCCAGTCACCTTAAATCAGTGTCCTCTGGTTCTCGATCCTTCTGCCAACAGGAACAGTTTCTCCCTATCTGCTCTATCCATACCCTTCATGATTTTGAAAAACTCATCACATCGCTTAATCGTCTCTTCTCCAAGGAGAACAGCCTCATCTTCTCCAATCCGCATAACTGAAGTTCCTCACCCTCATCCCTGCAACCATTCGCATGAATCTTCTCTGCACACTCTCTAATACCTGAACATCCTTCCTAAAGTGTGGTGCCTGGAATTGGACACAATACTCTAGTTGAGGCCATACCAGGGTATTATACAGGTTCAGCATAACCTGCTTGCTTTTTTACTCTATGCCCTTACTTATAAAGCCCTGGATCCCACATGCTTTATTAACCACCTTCTCTACTGCCCTGCAACCTTCAATGATTTATATACATATGCCCCCAAGTCCCTCTGCTCCTGCACCCCCTTCAGAATTGTATTTGTTTTATATTGCCTCTCCTTGTTCTTCTTATCTATCATAGTCATTTATGGCATAGAAGGTGGCCATTCAGCCCATCGACTCCATGCCACCTCTGTCCCACTCCTTTTACCACTCTTATAGAAGACTTTTGGATTCCTTTTTATGTTAGATGTCAGTCTCTTCTCATACTCTTTGTTTCTCATTTCTTTTTTCATTTCCCCCTGAACTTTCTTATATTCAGCCTGGTTCTTATTTATATTATCCACCTGACATACGAACATACATACGTGAATATGAATTAGGAGCAGGAGTAGGCTATTCAGCCCCTTAATCCTGCTCCACCATTCAACAAGATTGTGGCTGATCTGATTGTAACCTTAACTCCGCATTCCTGATTACCCCCAATAACCTTTCACCCTCTTGCTTATCAAGAATCTATTTACCTCTGCCTTAAAAATATTTAATGACTCTGCTTCCACTCCCTTTAGAGGAAGAGAGTTCCAAAGACTCAATCCTCAAAGAAAAATTTCTCCTCAGCTCTGTCTTAAATGGACAACCCCTTATTTTTAAACAGTGACCCCTAGTTCTAGATTCTCCCACAAGAGGAAACATCCTTTCCACATCCACCCTGTCAAGACCCCTCAGGATCTTGTATGTTTCAATCAAGTCACCTCTTACTCTTCCGAACTCCAGCAGATAAAAGCCGAGCCTGTCTAACCTTTCCTCATAAGACATCCTGCCCATTCCAGGCATTAGTCAAGTAAACCTTCTCTGAACTGTTAAAGCATTTACATCCTTCCTTAAATGAGACCAATACTGTACACAGTACTCCAGATGTGGTCTCACCAATGCCCTGTATAACTGAAGCATAACCTCTGTACTATTCGATTTCCTGATTACTTGCTGTACCTGCATACTCTGCGATTCATGCACTAGGACGCCTGGATCCATCTGCAGGCTCATTGTTTAGATAATATGCTTTTTTTATTCTTCCTGCCAAAATGAACAATTACACATTTTCCCACATTATATGCCAATTGCCAGATCTTTGCCCACTCACTTAACCTATCTATATCCCTTTGTAGCCTCCTTATGTCCTCTTCACAACTTACTTTCCTACCTATCTTTGTGGCATCAGCAAATTTAGCAACTATACCTTTGGTCCCTTCATCCAAGTCATTTATAAATTGTAAAAAGTTGAGGCCCCAGCACTGATCCCTGCGGCATACCACACGTTATATGTTGCCTACTGTTTCCTGTTAGCTAGCCAATTTTCTATCCATGCTAAAATGTTACCCCTTACACCATGAGCTTTTATTTTCTGCAATAACCTTTGATGTAGCACTTAAATGCCTTCTGGAAATCTAAATACAGTACATCCACCAGTTCCCCTTTACCCACAGCATATGTTACTTCAAAGAACTCCAATAAATTGGTTAAACGTGATTTCCCTTTCACCAAACCATGTTGACTCTGCCTGATTATCTTGAATTTTTCTAAGTACCCTGCTATAATGTCTTTAAATAATAGCTTCTAACATTTTCTCTATGACAGATGTTAAGCTATCTGGCCTGTAGTTTCCTGCTTTGTCTCCCTTTTTGAATAAAGGAGTTACATTGGCTATTTTCCAATCTAATGGAACCTTCCCTGAATCTTGGAAATTTTGGAAAACATCTGTCATATGCACCCTTTGTCCTGCTTCATCTTACTCTCTATCACTGTGGTCAGCCAGGGAGCTTTTGATTTGATTATCCTACCTTTCCCCCCTGATGGGAATGTACCTCGACTATACCTGAATTATCTCTTTGAAGGCAGCACATTGTTGCATTATAGTTTTACTTGCCAATCTGATTCCAGTTTACCTGGGCCACATCTGTTCTCATTCCATTAAGGTTGGCCCTCCCCCAATTAATTATTTTTACTCTGGAAGACTCCTTGTCCTTTACCATAGCTAACCTAAACTTTGATACTATGATCACTGTCCCTTAACTGTTCCCCTACTGACACTTGCTCCACTTGTCCCACTTCATTCCCAGAACCAGATCCTGAAGTGCCAGAAACATACTGATGTAGAAAATTCTCCTGAATGCACTTCATAAACTCTTCCCTCTACCATTCCAATCTCTCCATCACTGTAATGCTCGCCTTAATCAGTACCGCTACTCCACCTCCTTTCTTTCCTTTTTTGCCACAACATAATCCAGTGTAGCTATCTGCGCCTCCAGCTTGACGACCTTATTTACCACACTCCATGCATTCGCATGCATGCACAGTAAACTTAATTTAGACCTTATTTCATGCTTTCTTACTCTGACCCCACCTGTTACGGGTCGAAGGAGGGGGTCGAAGGGCTCCCCTCTTTTCCCTCTCCTGTTTGACCACTTTTAAAGAATTAAAAGTGGATGTACTGGCCAATTCAGTATGTGTTTGGTTCTTGTTATGATCGTAACAAGAACCAAACACGTACTGAATTTGTCAGTCCATCCACTTTTAAAGAATGATCATAACAAGAACCAATCGGACAGGTTTTCTTGATGTTAACAAAGAAAGTGGTTAACTTTATTGTACTTCAACTGAACTAAGTAAAATAATAAACTATGCTAAAACTTACACACTCTAGAGGTTCACACACACACACACACACAAACAAATAGGTTATAGAGTGGGGATGGGTAGATTGATTGAGTTAGCATCTGTAGAAAAAAGGGGTATACAGTTTGTAAAGTTTGGTGATTCAGCTGGCTTCTAGCTGAATTCAGTGGGCCTGAGGCTTTTTGTTTGAAGATAGAGATGACTGATTTGGTGGGTCTCTTAGAGACAGCGATGTGAATGCCTAATTCGTATGCGGTATGCAGAAGTGTTCAGTCAACAGACAGGGTTCAAAGCTTGCAAGCTGGAATGGAGAGAGAGGAGGGGTACACACTTGGGTCTGCACGTGTCAGAGTCCAGATCCTTCTCCTTGCTGCTGCAGAGAAACACCAGCTTAAAACCACAGGGCTAGGGGGCTTGTCGCATGTGTCACCCAGTGATTCAAGCATGGTAGTTAGCAGTGTATTTCTTCTTGCTAAAAAGAACAGGCAGTTCCTTTAAACTTCCTGGGTCTTGGTTCTTGGATGAGCAGACATTTCGCCTCCCTCTCACAGGCCTTGCAATGTAGGATACAGAGTTGCAAATTGGGTGGCCATCCTAAGCTGCTAGCAAAGTCATCTTTTAATCTGTTCCTTTTTACATTTCTTTAAAAAATATAAATTCAGACCTCCAGGCAGTGGATTAAAGAAAATTATCAGTCAACAAAGCACGTTGTATTCAGAATTAAATACTGGTTGGAGAGTGAGATGTACTCAGTGGACTTCTGCACTGCCTACCTGACACTCCTTGACTGCCTGGTGGTCACCCATTCCCTCTCTACCTGCATACCCTTAAATTGTGGGGTGATCACATATATTACATGCTATTCATGACTCTCAACCTTGCAGATGCATCTCAGTAACACCAGCTGCTGCTCAAGCTCCGAAACCTGGAGCTTGAGGTGGTGCAGCTTATATTTTCTGCACTTGATTGTCGTGACCTGCTGTTCCCACATGGATGCACATTCCACGCGTCCGAGTTGTTCTGCCATGCCCCTCTTTACTTTAGTTAAGTTTTATAGTCTAATACTCACCAATCAGCTGTTTTTCTTGTGCTGACATCACTTTATTTTAAAGTGGTTAACTGAAATGTTTTAGTTTACAGCACCTTCCAAACCCGCAACCTCTACCACCTAGAAGGACAAGGGCAGCAAATGCATAGGAACGCCACCACCTGCAAGTTCCCCTCCAAGTCACACACCATCCTGACTTGGAACTATATCGACGTTTCTTCACTGTCGCTGGGTCAAAATCCTGGAACTCCCTTCCGAACAGCACTGTGGGTGTACCTACCCCAAATGGACTGCAGCGGTTCAAGAAGGCAGCTCACCACCACCTTCTCAAGCAATAAATGCTGGTCTAGCCAGCGACGCCCACATCCCTGAATGAATAAAAAAAAACTCATATCTAAAAACCTTAGATTTTAATTTTCTGAAAATTTCTCTATCTTTATTGTTGCTGTCTCTTGGAGCACTGATGGTAATTATATATGTTTTTAACAAGAATTAAATTTAGTAGTTTTGAATTTCCTCAAAATTTCTTCTCTTGTTCCTTCCAATTTCATTTCCAATACTAATTGAGAAGCTAATCGATTTAAACAAAAAAATATCTTTGAGTGAGACTGTGCAGCTGCCTCCTCCCTTTATGGATTAGCCATAATCCTTTGTCACTATTTTGCCCCCACCCCCTCCCCCAAACTCCTCATCTTTCATGAAACTCATTTCCTGCTCTATTGATCCCCTCTCCCCTAAACTCTGTCCCTATCTTGTCCATTACCAAACCCTATTCACTTCCATTCTAGCAAGTCTACAATTTAACGTTGATGCAAATCCCTCTAGGGCCTTGCAGCACCCTGTTCCAGACTTAATTTCCTTCCTGCAATCTTCAGTCTTGATTTGCAGCTCCTATGCATCCTCCTCCTCCAAAATTGGTGGCAGAGCTTTAGCCACCTTGGCCCTGCTCTCTGGAATTCCCTCTCAACCCCTCTGCCTCTACTTTGGTTTTGACCAATCTTCTGTCACCCATCCTAAGCTTCCTTTTCAACTCAATATTCAATTACTATTATCTTGTAAAGTGCATTTGGATGTTTCATCGTAATGATACCACAACGTTGTATGCAATGCGCATGCAGGCTTTCAGTATGACCTGTGCTGAATGGCGTCGTGGTAGAACAAAGAAAATTACAGCACAGGAACAGGCCCTTCGGCCCTCCAAGCCTGCGCCGATCCAGATCCTCTATCTAAACATGTCGCCTATTTTCTAAGGGTCTGTATCTCTTGGCTTCCTGCCCATTCATGTATCTGTCTAGGTACATCTTAAAAGACGCTATCGTGCCCGCGTCTACCACCTCCGCTGGCAACGCGTTCCAGGCACCCACCACCCTCTGCGTAAGGAACTTTCCACGCATATCCCCCCTAAACTTTTCTCCCCTAAACTTTGAACTCGTGACCCCTAGTAATTGAATCCCCCCACTCTGGGAAAAAGCTTCTTGCTATCCACCCTGTCTATACCTCTCATGATTTTGTACACTTTGGTGTGGGCATTGGAGCAAGCATCAGAAGGCAGATCGTGACATCAGTCAGTATGTAAGGTTGATTTGATGCTAGCGCTGCCACTTTTTACCTTGCTGCAGAAGTGAACGCCCTTTCTTAAAGATGCACAGCTGAACATGTAACAACAGAAAGGAACCCCCACTGCCCCATTTAAAAGGGTCATCAATAACTTGTAGGTTAATTTCTACTAGCTCGGAGTTTGTGGAAGTGCATGGCGGTTTGCAGAGTTCATTAAAGTTAGTGACGTTGACAGGAAGTGGTGGTGCACAGGGAGAAGGCCTTGGTTTTGACTTTGTTCTAGTGTACACATAATCCCAGTAGTTGTAGTTACTATTCCCTGAGGGCTGCAGCATGAGGGAGATGGACTAAAGGTACCAAGAAAGAGGACAAGCTGCTCCACGCAGGAGAGGGGGAGAAGGGCTCTCAGTAGGAGGCCTTATCCATTTAGGATCTTCTGCAGACATTTCTCCTGCCACCACCTAAGCCAGGAGCAATCTTCATTTTATGAAAGAGGTACTCGCGGAACTCTACAACCAGACCTGGAACCTCAGATTAGGTCGAGGATAGGGCTACCGGTGGCTGTGATGATGACTGTGACCCTGAACTACTTTACGTTGGGATCCTTCCATGCTGAAGCACGTGACATCTCCCAGTTACTGTCCATTGCTGCATCAGAGAGGTGACTTTTTTTTTATATGCCATGAGAGAATTCATTGTGTTTTTGCTGTCCAGAGAGAAAGCAGGCTTCCTCATGGTATCAGCAGCACACACATGGCTTTGCGGGCACTGCATCAAAATAGTGAGATGTACCACAACTGCAAAGCTTTCCACTCACTGTGCAGTGGATGTGTGACTATGTTCAGCATATTATGCTGGTGAATGTCCACTATCCTGGCAGCAGTCACAATGCTTTCATTCTGCACCAGTCTGCTGTTCCTCAGTATTTGAAACTCCACGTCAAACCAGAGGGTGGCTCCTGGGTGATGAGGGCCATCTCCTTAACACCTGGTCCACAATTTCGCTCCACAACCCAACTACACGTGGCCAGCGTGTGTACAATGAAAGCCGTAATGCCACAGAGAACATCATAGTGCAGATCATTGGAGTGTTGAAGCACTGGTTCTGCTGCTTGCACTGCTCTAGAGAAATCCTCTGGTACTTGCTGGCGTGGTTGTCCCAATTCGTGGTGATCGGCTACATCGTCCACAACCTGGCCATCACAAGAACACAGCCCTTGCCACCAGGAACACAGCAAACAGCTCAGGAGGAGGAAGCAGCCACCACGTCCCCTTATGGATCAGGCTGTCTGTGATCACCTCATTCAACTATGGTTCCACTGAACATAAGCCCATTGTGCAATCAGATGCCTTACCATCCCTCTGTTACAGACCATCACAATGACCTCTTGGCCACAACACTGAAATAAAAACCACCACAACACAACCATTCCAGCAAACATCCAACATTTCATTCAAAACTCAACTCACTCGCCCTTAATGGCTGTCTTTGGGTGCTTTTGCCTGGCCTAGTGCTCCTACACAGTATTATCCCCGTGACAGCTGCTGACTCTGGGGGAGATTGCAGATGGTCTTGCAGCATTCCCTTGAGCAGCTCAGGGGCTAGAAGGCCTGCACCATCTTGGCAGCAGTCTGGGCCAGCTGACTGAGTAGCAGTGCTGAGCACAAATGTTGTCATCCTGAGAAGACAGCAGATTTGTGCTCCACAGAGCCACTGCTGCTCCCCGGGACTTCACCTCAGCAGTCCTAGCAATCTGCTGGAGCACAGATTGTTGCACTACTAAGACCTTGAAAGCCCCTTTGAGCCATGATAGCAGCAGTCTGAACCTGCATGGCAACAAATTGAGAGTTCATGACCTGTCTAATCTTCCATTGTAGCACTGAGAAATTGGATGGCTACTGCTTGTGCTGCAATGGAAGCTGAAACATCAGCCATTGGACACTGCGTCATGGTTGGGTCCGCAAGTGTTCTCATGGAGTCGTCCACCACTTCCACACTGGAAAGGATGGGATCCAAGTTCTGTGCAAAGCCCGGTGCCAAGTTGAAGCTGGACTCCTCCATGCTCCTTAACAGTGACATCAGGCTTTCAGGCAGGTCTGTCAATGCACCGAACATTTCTGTGTGCATGCTGATCAGCCTTTTTGTGTACGCTTTCCCATCAGAGTCCTGATTGGAATCCTCTGCCGTAGAACGTGTATGCAACCTCACTCTCTGGGAGCTAGCACCTGCACTACCCATGCCCAATGACACTCAGATCCTGCCTTTGTGCTACGCTCCAAAATGCACACAATGTCCGAATCTGAGATGGTGCTTATGAGTGTGAGTATGAATAACGGTGTTCCTTCTTCATCAGTCTCTTGGACCTCAGTCTTCTGCACCAGTGCATGACTAGGTGGCAGTTTTTGGGTATCTGAAAGGATATAGGAACAAGTATAGGGTCAGGGTGAGGGGAAAGCAAGAGGTTCATTTGCAGATTGTAAATCAGAACCGATTGTGGGTTGAGGGGTAAGTGGCATGAGGAGGTGGTTCAGGTAGGAACATACTGTCATCCTCTGTGGTTTCAACTCCACTGCTGGCCACAGCCTCAGTTGGGGCTACTCCAATGATGGCCAGCATCATCTCCATGAGATTGAGGGCATGCAATGTGGTTGACTCTAAATGCCCTTTGAAATGGCCTAGCAAGCCACAGTTGTATAAAAAATACTACAAAGTCTAAAAAAAGGAATGAAACTGGACAGACCACCCACCATTGACCTAGGCACTGGAAATGAAAACGGCAAACCCAGCCCTGTCGACCCTGCAAAGCCCTCCTTACCAACATCTGGGGCTTGTGCCAAAATTGGGAGAGCTATCCCAGAGACTAGTCCAGCAACAGCCTGACAGTCATACTCACGGAATCATACTTACTATCACCAGCCCTGGATATGTCCTGTCCCACTGGCAGGATAGAGGCAGCAGAAGTGGCGGCACAGTGGTAAACAGTCGGGAAGGAGTTGCCCTGCGAATCCTCAACATTGACTCCAAACCCCATGAAGTCTTATGGTATCAGGCCAAACATGGGCAAGGAAACCTCCTGCCTGATTACCACCTACTGCCCCCCTCAGTTGATGAATCAGTGCTTCTCCATGTTGAACACTAACTGGAAGAAGCACTAAGGGTAGCAGGGGCACAGAATGTACTCTGGTGGGCGGACTTGAATGTCCATCACCAAGAGTGGCTCAGTAGCACCACCACTGACCGAGCTGGCTGAGCCCTAAAGGACATAGCTGCTAGACTGGGTCTGGAGCAGGTGGTGAAGGAACCAACAAGAGTGAAAAACCTACTTGACCTCGTCCTCACCAATCTACCTGTCACAAATGCATCTGTCAATGACAGTACTGGTAGGAGTGACTACCACACAGTCCTTGTGGAGACCAAGTCCCGTCTTCACATTGAGGATACCCACCATCGTGTTGTGTGGCACTACCACCGTGCTAAATGGATAGATTTCGAACAGATCTAGCTACTCAAACTAGGCATCCAGAAGGGGCTGTGGACCATCAGCAGAATTGTATTCAACCACAATCCAGAACCTCATGGCCCGGCATATCCCTCACTCCACCATTACCATCAAGGCAGGGGACCAACTCTTGTTCAATGAAGAGTGCAGGAGGGCATGCCAGGAAGCCTGGTGAAGCGACAACACAGGACTACTTGCATGCCAAACAGCGGAAGCAGCATGCAATAGACAGGTCTAAGCAATCCCACAACCAAAGGATCAGATCGAAGCTCTGTAGTCCTGCCATATCCAGTCGTGAATGATGGTGGACAATTAACTGACAGGAGGTGGCGGCTCCACAAATATCACGATCCTCAATGATGGACGAGCCCAGCACATCAGTGCAAGAGACAAGGCTGAAGTATTTGCATCCATCTTCAGCCAGATGTGCCAACTGAATGATCCATGCTGGCCTCCTCCTGAGGTCCCCAGCATCACAGATGCCAGTCTTAAGCCAATTTGATTCACTTCACATGACATCAAGAAATGGCTGAAGGCACTGGATATTGCAAAGGCTATGAGCCTTGACAAAATTCCAACAATAGTACTGAAGGCCTGTGCTGCAGAACTAGCCACACCCCTAGTCACGCTGTTCCAGTACAGCCACAACACTGGCATCTACCCAGCAGTGTGCAAAATTGCCCAGGTATGCCCTGTGCACAAAAAGCAGGACAAATCCAACCCTGCCTTATCAGTCTACTCGCGATGATCAGCAAAGTGATGGAAGGGGTCATTAACAGCACTATCAAGTGTCACTTGCTCAGTAATAACCTGCTCATCGATGCTCAGTTTGGGCTCCGCCAGGGCCACTTAGCTCCTGACCTCATTCCAGCCTTGGTCCAAACATGGACAAAAGAGCTGAACTCAAGAGGTGAGGTGAGTGACTGCCCTTGGCATCAAGGAGCCCTAGCAAAACTGGAGTCAATGGGAATCAGGGGGAAAACTGTCCACTGGTTGGAGTCATACCTAACACAAAGGAAGATGGTTGTGATTGATGGAGGTCAATCATCTCAGTCTCAGGACATCACTGCAGAAGTTCCTCAGGGCCCAACCATCTTCAGCTGCTTCATCAATGACCGCCCCTCCATCATAAGGTCAGAAGTGGGGATGTTCGCTGATGATTACATAATGTTCAGCACCATTCACGACTCCTCAAATACTGAAGCAGTCAGTGTCCAGATGCAGCAAGACCTGGATTATATCCAGGCTTGGGCTGATAAGTGGCAAGTAACATTCGCACCACACAAGTGCCAGACAATGACCATCTCAAACAAGAGAGAATCTAACTACCTGCCTTGATGTTCAATGGCATTACCATTGTTGAATCCCCCACCATCAGCATCCTGGCCCTGACCAGAAACTAAACTGGAGCAGCCGCATAAGTACTGTGGCTACAAGAGCAGGTCAGAGGCTGGGAATTCTGCGGTAACTCACCTCCTGACTCCCCAATGCCTGTCTACCATCTACAAGGCACAAGTCAGGAGTGTGATGGAATATTCTCCACTTGCCTGGATGGGTGCAGCTCCAACAACATTAAAGAAGCTCAACACCATCCAGGACAAAGCAGCCTGCTTGATTGGCACCCCATCGACAGCCTTCAACATTTACTCCCTTCATCACTGACGCACTGTTCTGCAAGATAGTGAAGCGTCAGTGAGTGTGGTGCAATATCTTTAGGTGATGTGCCTGTCAGAGTTGACTAATCGGTAGTGTGTGCAAGCTGTGAGTTTGAGGCTTGCAGCAGTGCCAAGTATGTGAAGGTGAGGCTATAAATGAGAGGCATGTGTCGTGCTTGATAGAGATCGTTGGTAGGTGAGTAAAGGGGGATGTAGTGAATGGAGAAACGTGTGAGGCAAGTGGTTCATTTGTAAGGATGCAGCATATGAAGATGCATTCATTGACCTTGAGGTCATTGAAACTTTTGCAGCACTGCATCCAGGTCCTCAAAGCTGGACTGCTGGCATTGAACGCGAGAGCTACTTGCTCCCACTGCCTTCGTAGAGTCTGTGGAGGGTCTCCTGAAGGAATTGGACCTCTCTTGTCCTGTCCACCTTCTGCACCAAGCGTAGTGGCATGCCGGGTGCCATCATTTACATTAGCAGGCAGCATTGACGTTTGCATGCTGCCTGCATCACTATGAATGGGTGTGAGTTAATTGCTCATCATATCCACATGCCAGTTTTCTAGCCTTATTTAATTTCCAACACCACCCCCACCCCCACAAGTGTTAGTGGAGCTACCAACTTTCCATGGTAGGATTTGAACTTCTAATAAATTTACTAGTCCAGAACCATACTACCATACCCTTACTTAAATTAGCCAGATGCTTAGTGATTGTCTTAGATCTGACATCATGGCACTGTTGACATTGTGCCTAAATGCTGTTTCTTAAACTTAAATATTTGTAAACCTACAGGTGTCGCAATGTGTAAGTTTTCCTGTAACTTTTCACCTGCAATATCTATTTTCAAGTCTATTCAGCACAGCTATTGGACCATTTAGTGCAATGGGCACTTACACAAACAGGTAACCCCGTACATATACAAAAAAAAAGACAGTTAATGAGTTAAGATATGTATTTGAGGGAAATCAGGGCTTTAAAAATCCACAAGTGGCAGAAACCTCATTTTAAATCGTGTATATATAAATCAATGTAAAGTATAAAGAAAAATTATTCAGTCATTACTTTGTGTAGTTATACTGTATTAACTGCTAGGTAACATTTCCATTCGAAAAGGCATACTGGAATGAGTTAAGATCAGACAACTTAAACCATATTGCAGGAAAATGTTTACTAGAAATATGAAGGATTTGAAGGGACCAAGTTATGGCATTTCTGGAGCAGGAGGGGAGGTAACTTTATCCACCCCTTATAAACTTGAACCTTGACTTCCAAGTTCTTACAGAAAGAGGAAAAAAAAAAATCTACAAATGCTGGAAATCAAATTCAGATTCCTGCTTTTTCAGTTATGTAGAATAAGAACCTGCTGTTCCAATGGAAATCAGATAAGAACTGCTTTAGGAAATACTGTTCATTCTAGCACTTATTTTAATAGATTTTTAAATTTACAATTTGTATGTTCAATCACATGAATAAAATACATGACAGCTGCTCAACAATGATTGACTTTTAATAAATAAATGTCAAATCTTTCACTCAGAATTCACAAGGTGTGGATTATAAGAAAGCAAAGTTCAGAAGCACCAGTTCAAATTATCTATAAATTTTTCATCCTCTGCATGATCACTGAAAATCAATTTCCTGCTTTCATTGAAGTTCTTGTCTGAAATGTTATTTTATAATTTCATTATGCACCAAATTGCATAAAATCTTTTCTATAATTTCAACTTTCACGTCAACATAATATTCTACAATACAAAGTAAAAACAGTTCCTCACCGCCACTAAAAACCTCAAAATAAAACTTGTTACCCATATACTTGGATCTAATTTCTCCCACCACTTCTAAAAAATATCCTATTTGATTTGTAAACTATTCCTTAGTTTTCCATTCTATTCACATTTCCCTATCCCATACTTCCAACATTTTTTGCAGCCAGTAACACTCTGCTGGTTTCTGGTGTCACAGATCCACCAGCCCCCTCGCATCTCACGGAGACAGACAGCTTACATTTGTGAACTAAAATTTTTAGCAGGTTATTTATTAAGGGATGGCATCAAAGACTAATCCTGCCCTCATCTAAACTCTAGAATATAATTTTCCTGCTGGTTTTACTGAATAGTAAAATAGAAACTGAACAGAACATGCAGAGAGGATGCAAGTTTATGTCCACAATTCTTCTCAATCTTCCAATCTCATTTATATCACAGCCAAGATGCTTAAAAATCAGCAAACTCAGGGCAATCTGCCCTGTCAGCTAGGCCAGTTAATTATGAAGGGAGATCTAGAAAATAGGAGTGAAAAAAACATCCATTTGGAAATATATTCAAATGGTGGAAAAGTTAGGTTTTTCTGATAGGATCACTATTAAACTGTCTAAAGTTTATATATTCCAAGCGACATCATTAAATGTCATCAAAACTTACACTAATTGAAAGAATTAAAGCATGCACAAGTAATTACAAAGTTGTAATGATTTTTATTAATTCAGACATCAAAACAGTCATGCTGGTGACCTTAAAATATTACTGAAAACAAAAAGTACATTCTTCCTCTGGCAACATTTAAACCATTCCAGAACCGATTTAGGAATGGTAACTTCTTGCTCACATTTTCTAGTGTCGGGCCTTTTCAGTGAAGCATGCATAGCAATAATGGTAAACTGTACATAACCTGTCACTTGACCAGGCAAAGTTTTAAGCTGCTGAACAGCTAAACATGCTTTAGCAAACAAGGCCCAAATCCTTCCTCTTAACATAATTTGTGCAAAACACAACACAGAACAAAGCTTTCAGCTTTCACTTTAAAAAAAAAAGTATTTCCCTTTGATTTAGTTTTGTCAGGTATTCACATGTGCAGTTTATGCTAAAAAAAACATACATACCCGACTCCATATCCAGATGTCTGGAGAAAAAGAAATACCCAAATGTTCATGTGTAAAGAATGAAAAAAGATTTGGCAGGAGAAAGATGCTAATCTGTCATGATTTTTTTAATAATATTAAATCTACATGTATCTGTGTGGTTGCCTCTACATGCAGCCTTCTTCAGCTGCTGTTCTCTTTAACTGCCACCAACTCAGCTACTCCTGTTATGGCTTGCCCAGAGACCTGAAAATTGGTCACAAACTAGGCTCACATCTCAAATGTCAAGCAGCTCTAGGACTTCAATCCCTGATCTATGAAGTGTAAAGCAAGCACTTTTACCACTGCCATTGGGCCACACCAGGTGGCATTTAAAAAAGCTTAAAAACTAACTGACAAATAAAGCTTTGTTCCAGCCTTACATAAAAAAATATGGGGAATGTAGCCTCTTTCACAAATAAGCCATGAACACGATTGATGAGCAGCCAGATTGCATTGTTGACATTGAGGGTGCATACGAATGGAGTGGGCCACTTTCCAATTTATTTGCATTTCTGGAAATTCTGAAATTTGCACTAATGCATTATTGCAAAAATTCCCACACACTGTTGCAAACGTTACACAAATGGGTAAAAATTAGTCAGTTTGTACCATAGGTCCTTCAATGTTCCCATAGTGAACACTGAAGAAAAAACACTGGTCAATAAATAGAAATCTGTCTGGCAGTACAAGACCACCCACTAGATATAACAGTAACAATTTTCTTCTTCACACAATTTACTACTGCACTTCATTTGTACAAAAGACTGAGTTGTCATTCTGCAAAAGAAGCCTCAGTTCCTCACTACCTAAGATAGCAGCAACACGTTCTTCATGAATGTCTAAATGTCGATTTGCCTCTTGAAATTAACAAAACAAAGTGCATACAAAATCATCTTAGGCATTTATGAGAACTCTCATTCAGGTTGCAAATAGTTAATAGATAAAATTCTTAGTGGTTTAAACTCCCAACAAAACACCATGGAATTATGCAATACTTCACTGCACAGTAAAATCAAATTCTAAAGAAAAACCAATGGTCTCCATTCTGTTGAAAGCAAAACGCAGTTGGAACTACTAGCTCCTTTTACAGAATTCTGTGTTGAACTAGTAGATTTTTGTGACTGAACAAAGGCGTGATATTGGACCCTGGGCTTCAATGAAGAGGCTTCTACAGCAGTAGTAGAGTGTTCTACTGTAGCACTAGACCAACCTACAGAAAAGGAAATCAAAACTTTCAGTAAAAGTAGGGGGAAGATAGACGAACTTTGATGGATAAGACTGTCGAAATTCAAGCTCAACAGTTTGAAAATGCAATAATTAAGGGAGGACCTCATTGAAACATATAAAAGTATTAAATGACAAAGTAAACCCACAGTATTTCTTTTAAAAAGGTCAGGAAAGTAGAACCAGAAGTACATTTTAAAAGTTATAAAGAACTTCTTTACTCAGAGTGGTAAATATCTAGAATAATTTGTCATGCAGGGTAGTAGAGGTAAAACACTTCATTGCAGATGGATACTAAAATGGAGGGCTATCACACTGAATTTGTGGACTTTTGCATTCTTTTTTTATTATTCTAGCTATCCACCAATATTTGTAAGACGCCAACAGCTCCCTGTTTGCCATAAAATTAAATTTTTAAGTTCAGAGTGCTATGTAAACATATTTCTTATATAAACCCTTTGCCAACTAGTTCTTAAAATCACTGCAAAACAAGTAAACTATGTTCTGAACTTTAAGATTTGTTATTAAGATCTTGTTATTACATTCCAGTAATTCACCAGGTGACTTCTGGAACTGCTCAACATTTCAGCTACTTGTTCCAGTTGTAATGAATTGTCACACCAGAAGCGACTTTTGGACCTCTCACAGTTAAGAGTATAAGAACATGGGCGGCACAGTGGTTAGCACCGCAGCCTCACAACTCCAGCAACCCGGGTTCAATTCTGGGTACTGCCTGTGTGGAGTTTGCAAGTTCTCCCTGTGTCTGCGTGGGTTTCCTCCCACATGCCAAAGACTTGCAGGTTGATAGGTAAATTGGCCATTAACAATTACCCCTAGTATAGGTAGGTGGTAGGGAAATATAGGGACAGGTGGGGATGTGGTAGGAATATGGAATTAGTGTGGGATTAGTATAAATGGGTAGTTGATGGTCGGCACAGACTTGGTGGGCCGAAGGGCCTGTTTTAGTGCTGTATCTCTAAACTAAACATAAGAAATAGGAGCATGAGTAGGCCGTTCGGCCCCTCGAGCCTGCTCTGCCATTCAATCAGATCATGGCTGATTTTCTACCTCAGCTATACCTTTCCACATTTTCCCAATACTTCCTCAGTATCCAAAAATATGTTGATCTCTGACTTGAATATACCCAAAGATTGAGCAACCACAGCTCTCTGCAGTATAGAATTCCAAAGGTTCACAACCCTGGGCTGAATTTTATCAGCACGCCGCCGAGGCAAGTGTTGCCGCAGAGCCCCCGCAATATTACATGTGGGGGCTCATTTAAATGGAGGGGGTGGAGCGGCCGCCCCCTGATGATATAGAAGGGGTGGCCACCACGTCCCCAGCAATGATGTCCGGCAACACCGCGCAGGCACTGCCGCCACTTTTAAAGGACTTCAAGCCCTTCAGGATATATTAACATATTTAAAGGTGCCGGTGTGTTTTAAAAATGTAATAAATGTTTAATTTAACATTGAATTCCCTCTCCCACCCCACTGAGTCCTCAGCACATAAATTAACCTATCCCCCCAAAAATACACATTTTGAAATTCTGAACTCCTCCTCTCCCCCACCCCCCAACTTCAGTATCTTTGACCCTCAACCCCTTCCAACCATCCCCATAACAAATAGGAATAGTTTTTCCCACACCTCTCCCTCACGCCCTGGTAATTATATTCCTTCCCCTCTCCCCACCAGTGTCTCACCTTGGAACGCCAATGGAGTTCCGAAGGAACGCGAGTTGCAGCCGGTTGGTCATAAAATCGGCGTGGGACAGCCGGCGGTGGCAGGCAAGTTCACTTGAATGTTATTGTATATAATTTCAATATTTTAATGAAGGCCCCACTGTCAGGGCCGTACCGAGGCCCCGCCACTGCCACTAATATCTGGCGGGGCCGTCTCGGCATCCTGGGTCATGGCGAGCTGCTCCCACTAGCATTTTACTGGCATCCCCGCCACAACCCACAGCGTTGAGGGGCTGATAAAATTCAGCTCCGAGAGAAAAAATTTTCATCTTGGTTCAAAAGACTCTTTATTCTGAGATGGTGACACTGTGTTCTAGACTCCCCAAGGAGAAGAAACACCCTCCCAGAATCTACCCTGTCAAGTCCCTTAAGAATTTTATGTTTCAATGAGATCACCTCTCATTCTTCTAGGGAACAGAGGCCTAGTCTACTCAATCTTTCCTCATAGGACAATCTTTTCAACCCAGGAATCAGTGTAGCAAACCTTTGTTGCACTCCCTCTAGGGCTAGTACATCCTTCCTTGGGTAAGGAGACCAAAACTATACACAGTACTGCAGGTGTGATCTCACCAAGACCCTATACAATTGCAGTAAGGATTTTTTTACTCTTATCCTCCAATCCCACAGTAATAAAGGCTAACATACCATTTGTCTGCCTACTTGCTTACTGTACCTATAAACTTTGTGATTCGTGTACAAGAACACCCAGATCCATCTGAATATCAACATTTCCCAGTCCCTCACCATTTAAAAAATATTCTGCCTTTCTATTCTTCCCACCAAAATGAATAACTTCGCATTTCTGTACATTATATTCCATCTTTCATGTTCTTGCCCACTCATTTAACCTGTCTAAATCCTTTTGCAGCCTCTTTGCATCCTCCTCACAGGTTACTTTCCCATCTAACTTTGTATCATTAGCAAACTTGGATACATTACACTCGATCCCCTCATCCAAGTCATCGATATAGATTGTAAACAGCTGAGGCCCAAGCACTGATCCTCGCGACATCCCATTAGTTACAGCTTGCCAACCCGAAAATGACCCGCTTATTCCTACTCAGTTGTCGGTCTGTTAACCAATCCGCAATCCATGCTAGCATATTACCCCCAATCCCATGAGCCCTAATTTTGTATAATAACCTCTTTTGTGACACCGTATCGAATATTTTTTGAAAATTCAATGGACTACATCCATTGGTTCCCCCTTATCTACACTGCCAGCTACATTTTCAAAAATCACTAACAGATTTGTCAAACATGATATTCCTTTCATTAGTCCGTGCTGACTCTGCCCAATCATATGATTTTCTCAGTACCCCGTTTTCAAGCCTCCAATAATAGATTCTAGCACTTTTTCCTCCCTCTGATGTCAGGCTAATTGACATACTGTTCCCTGTTTTCTCTCTCCCTCCTTTCTTGAATAATGGGGTTAAGTTTGCTATCTTCCAATCCATGGGAATCGTTCTAGAATCTAGGGAATTTTGGAAGATCAAAACCATAACTCCACTATTTCTGTCGCCACCTCTTTTAAAATCCAAGGATGTAGGCCATCAGGTCCAGATGAGTTGTTGGCTTTTAGTCCTATTAATTTCTCCCATATTATTTGTTTACTAATACCAATATCCTTCAGTTCCTCATTTTCACTAGACCGTTGCTTCCAGTGTTTTTTTGTCTCTTCTACCATGAAGACAGATGCAAAGTATTCATTTAACATCACTGCCATTTCCTTATTTCCCATGATAATTTCTCCTATCTCTGCCTCTAATGGGCCCACATTTACTTTTACTAGTCTCTTTTTTTTTTTACATACCAATAGAAGCTTTTACAATCTGGTGTAATGTCGTCAGCTAGTTTACTCTCATAGCCCATTTTCTATTTTTTTGTCAGTCTTTGCGGAATTTTAAAATCCTCCCAATCCTCAGGTTTAGTACTCTTTTGGTACCATTATAAGTCTCTTCCTTTAATCCAATACCATCTTTAACTTCTCTTTTTATCCATGGTTAGACCACTTTTCCTGTGGGGTTTTTTAATCCTTATAGGAATGTATAATTATTGCAAACTATTTGCCACCACCTACCGCCATATTTTTTTTTTTATTTATTTAGAGATACAGCACTGAAACAGGCCCTTCGGCCCACCGAGTCTGTGCCGACCAACAACCACCCATTTATACTAACCCTACAGTAATCCCATATTCCCTATCACCTACCTATACTAGGGGCAATTTACAACAGCCAATTTACCTATCACCTGCAAGTCTTTTGGATGTGGGAGGAAACCGGAGCACCCGGCGAAAACCCACGCAGACACAGGGAGAACTTGCAAACTCCACACAGGCAGTACCCAGAATCGAACCCGGGTCCCTGGAGCTGTGAGGCTGCGGTGCTAACCACTGCGCCACTGCCCCGCCAATATCTTTTAATCTAGTTTCCCAATCTACCTTAACCAACTTGTCCCTCATACTTCATAGTTTCCTTTGTTCAGATTTAAGACCCTAGTTTTGTACTTGAGTAGATCACTTCCAAACACAATATAAAATTCTGTCATGTTATGATCACTCTTTCCCAAAGGGTCCTTTACTACAAGTTTATTAAATAACACTGTCTCATTGCACAAAACTAGATTTAAAATAGCCCTTTCTCCAATTGGATCCTTGATGTACTGATCTAGAAAACTATGAATGCATTCCATGAACTCCTCCCCCACACCATTACAGCAAATATGATTTGCCCAGTCTGTATGAACATTAACCCCACCCCCCACCCATGATGATTCTACTACTCTTGTTACATGCACCTACTAATTTCCAGATTTATACTCTGCCCAACACTTCAACAACTGTTGGGGGGTGGGGGGGGTCCTGTAAACTACACCCACTATTGTTTCCTACCCCTTATTGTTTCTTAGCTCCATCCCAAACTGATTCTACATCTTAATTTTCTAAACTAAGACTCTTTCCACTGTCTTTATCCCATTGTTATTATCAATACAATCCTTCCTAGTTTTCCATTTTGCCTATCTCTTCGAAAGGTCAAGTATCACGGAATATTTAATTCCCAACCTTGGTCACTCTGCAACCATGTCTCCATAATGGCTACTAGATCAAACCCATTAATTTATAGCTGTTCTATTAATTCATTGATTTTGTTGCGAATGCTTCATGCATTCAAATGTAATGCCTGGCTTTATTTTTTGTTTTCATGATTCCCTGTCAGCCTAGTCACTAATGTTCCATTATTTAGAGCTTTGGATCAGAAATTGGCTAGCTGAAAGAAGACAGAGGGTGGTGGTTGATGGCAAATGTTCATCCTGGAGTTTAGTTACTAGTGGTGTACCGCAAGGATCTGTTTTGGGGCCATTGCTGTTTGTCATTTTTATAAATGACCTGGAAGAGGGTGTAGAAGGGTGGGTTAGTAAATTTGCAGATGACACTAAGGTCGGTGGAGTTGTGGATAGTGCCGAAGGATGTTGTAGGGTACAGAGAGACATAGATAGGCTGCAGAGCTGGGCTGAGAGATGGCAAATGGAGTTTAATGCGGAAAAGTGTGAGGTGATTCACTTTGGAAGGAGTAACAGGAATGCAGAGTACTGGGCTAATGGGAAGATTCTTGTTAGTGTAGATGAGCAGAGAGATCTTGGTGTCCAGGTGCATAAATCCCTGAAGGTTGCTAACCAGGTTAATAGGGCTGTCAAGAAGGCATATGGTGTGTTAGCTTTTATTAGTAGGGGGGTCGAGTTTCGGAGCCACGAGGTCATGCTGCAGCTGTACAAGACTCTGGTGAGACCGCACCTGGAATATTGCGTGCAGTTCTGGTCACCGCATTATAGAAAGGATGTGGAAGCTATGGAAAGGGTGCAGAGGAGATTTACTAGGATGTTGCCTGGTATGGAGGGAAGGTCTTACGAGGAAAGGCTGAGGGACTTGAGGTTGTTTTCGTTGGAGAGAAGGAGGAGGAGAGGTGACTTAATAGAGACATATAAGATAATCAGAGGGTTAGATAGGGTGGATAGTGAGCGTCTTTTTCCTCGGATGGTGATGGCAAACACGAGGGGACATAGCTTCAAGTTGAGGGGTGATAGATATAGGACAGATGTGAGAGGTAGTTTCTTTACTCAGAGAGTAGTAAGGGCGTGGAATGCCCTGCCTGCAGCAGTAGTAGATTCGCCAACTTTAAGGGCATTTAAGTGGACATTGGATAGACACATGGATGAAAATGGAATAGTGTCGGTCAGATGGTTTCACAGCTCGGCGCAACATCGAGGGCCGAAGGGCCTGTACTGCGCTGTAATATTCTAATTCTAATTCTAAAATCTTTTAAGTTCTCTGTCCCTCCCTGACTCCCTCTGCTTTGTCCTTATCCATACAGACAGCAAGAACCTCATACTTGGTTGGACAAGGAAAAAGGCTGAGGTTCCTCCAGTACTGCACCTGGGGTCCCTACACCTGCCTGACTCCCAGTCACACCCTCTTGTCCTTGATCACTAACCAGGCCGGAACCACTTCCGAACCTAAAGTGCGCGAATGCTCCTGGATTAAATTATCCAGGGAATTCTCCCCTGCCCGTGCACAGCAATGTCGGTGCTTCAGAGCCCAGCTCAACAACTCTGAGCTGAAGCTCCTTGAAATGCAGATACTTACTGCAGAGATTGTTGTTCGGGATCATGATACTCTCCACAAACTCCCACATTCTGCAGTTGCAGCACAGGACCCTCACTGTCCTCCCTATATAACTTAGTTTTATTTATTTAATTAATTAAGATTTATAGTTAGTAGTGTAAATATTAAATCTCAATCTAATATTAACAGTTGGATAACAAATTAGAAAAAAATCTATTGTATTGTGACATGGAAATCCTACACGCCAAATGGAAATTATTAATTTCGTCATAGGGGATTTTGCTTGAGACATTTACTGAAATTATCCAAATAACTTAAAAAAAAGAAAAGAGCAGCAAAGATGGCCACACACGAATTTGCACATGAAAAGCCAAAGGCCAACTAGAGACAAAGGTGATTGCCCAGTCTAGCCAGAACAATGTGGGCGCTCTCTGATTAAATTACCTAGAATGGCTTTGTCAATGTTGATCGTCAAAAGCCATCGACACCCATTGACTTTGAAAGAGCCAAACCCACCCACCCCACCAAGTATGTTTGCAAAGCTTGAGAGGAGAACTTTGAATTTTAAAAAAACCTTCCAGAAACTTCTGTTTCAAGCAAAGAGGTGGCCACATGACATGCCTGTCTGTGTAACGCGAGTGTGAATTAAGACTCTGAAAGCAGGCAGTAATTGAACTCCAAGGGAGAAAGCACACCTCTCTCTCTCTAGCAAAGTCCCCGGGGAGCCTCGGCTGCAGCTAAATCTCAAATCTCTTGATCCTCTCAGTCAGCAAAAGAGGACAGATAAAGTCTCTCTTCAGCCATCCAGAACCAGAGAAGCAAACACGAATTGTGCATGTGACCCAGCAAGGACTTCAAGACTTCAAATTCAACTAAGGACACTGGGACTACACTTCCATATTTAAATTCCATTTTTATTATGGATTCTACTCCAACCTCCCAACTCTATTTTTTCCCCTCTGTATCTATTTGCATGTGTGTGCCTCTCGTATGAATGTGAGTGTGGATGC
This sequence comes from Heterodontus francisci, assembly GCF_036365525.1. NCBI lineage: Eukaryota > Metazoa > Chordata > Chondrichthyes > Heterodontiformes > Heterodontidae > Heterodontus > Heterodontus francisci. The sequence continues at coordinate 160,093,317 of NC_090372.1, read as the reverse complement.
GTCGGTATTTTAGTAGTTTTAACCAGTTTAGAGTGATAAAGTTAATAAACTTACATCTTTCTTGTTTAAACTCAAGAAAACCTGTCTGATTGGTTCATTTACAATTATAATTACAGGAGCAGGAACAAGTGCTCACTGAGGTGGTAAGTTAAATCACTGTGTTAAAAGGATAAACCCTGTTGCGGTCAAACCAGAAAAGGGGCAAAAGGGGAGCCTAAGACCCCTTCCTCATCTGGTCGTAACAATTGTTTCTGTTATTCTCTGTCCCTAACTATCATGTTTCAAAATATGTATATATAGGCTGCCTAAAATAAGTAAAAGTTGAAAAAAAAACTGTGTTGCCATCTTCAATCTGGCTGCTATATTATTCAGGTTCAGCAAAACAAAAATTAGCTTGATGTAGAAGGTTAACTGGTTACCTAATTCTGTTCACCTCCAAAAACTTCAATATGTTACAAATTTATAATGGACTTCAAAATAGAATAGTGAAGACCACCTTGGAATCACTTAAGAAACAATTACATGAAGCTTTGGACTTTAAGACCTTTTTGTATGAATGATTAAGATCGGCTGAATGTCTTCATCATCAAATTCAAATTGGTTAATGGAGAGTTATTTTAACTGCTTTACCAAATGACTTCACCGTATAACTCAGATCCTCAAACAATTCTTATGAAAGATGCTTATTACTGTGAAATGTCTCAATAAATAACATATTTGCTCTGTAATACTTAATACCACTGAAACAATTATGCTTATTCGTATATCAACAATAACTTGCATTTATATAGCGCCTTGAACATAGGAAAACATCCCAAAGTGCTACATAGGCGTAATCAGACATAAATAAATGCTAAGGCACAGAAGATAATGTTAGAAAGGGTGAAAAAAACTTGGCCAAAGAGCTTGGAAGCAGGAGTTGGAGAGGAGTGATTTAGGAGGGAATTCCACAGCACAGGGGCTAGATGGGTGAAGGCATGGACACCAATGCTGGTGAGAATGGAGGGGGATGCAAAAAAGACTAGGGTCAAAGGAATGGAGAGTTTAGCAGTGCTGTAGAACTGCAGGACATTACAGAAATAGTGGGACAAGGCCAGCTAGGGAACTGAACATGAATGTGAGAATTTTAAATTTAAGACATGGGGCGGCCGGGAGCCAACATAGGTCAGCAAAGACAGGGGCAGTGGGTGTACCAAACTAAATATTAATGCACGAATGCATGAATTACCTCAGGGTCTGAAGTACAATGCTGGCATAAAAGTGACAGAAAATCGGATGGGACTCCGCCATCCAAATTCTTGGATCTCATATGGACACCCTAGAAGACTGATGGCACGATCAGAAAAATCAACCCTCTTACAAAGGGGAGTGAGAGATGCTAACACTCAGAAAAGACTATTAAGCCAACAACTGGCTTGTGCCCTCTCCCCTCCTCTCACCTCACACCGGCCACCCTAAGCCAATGCCTCATCGTCGTCTCCTGCCCAAATTGACCCATACTGACACAGATGTCTGCTGGCGATATCTAAATAGCTGAACCCACTCTAACTCTGAATTCTCTAGCAGGGTTAGAGAAGGCTCAAGAATTTGAGACCTGTGTTTATAATGAAGATATCAATGTTTCTCACCTTTTCAGGTTCCATATCTGGGCACCTCCAATTGTACAAATAGTACTGTAAATTGCCATCACCTATACCAAATTTTAATTTTTCTAGGAATGTTTTGTTTTCCATCAGATCAAGTGCATTCAACACATCAAATCCTTTCTGTGAAGGGAAAATAAAATATTTATTAGGAAATAGATGGAGTTGACAGTGTCAGAAAAATAAAATCTTCAGAAATTTTTTTTCTGATGACTTTTTTTCAAGTTGCCTAAATAATTTTTCACTTGCCACAAATCTTTTTTAGATATTGATGAGCAACTATTTAGCAGGGTATGTAAGAGCTGCAACAGTCCACAAAGAATTAAGTGTAGAAAGAAAGCAGAAAACAAAATGAAGGACTAAATATGATTATAACACTTGAAACCTAGTGAGATTCTGTTTTTCAACTCAAGCCTGAAAATATCTCACAACTGAGTAGATAGGAGAGGAATTTTCCAATTGCTGTTACATAAACAAGGCACTTTTGTTCGGTGTTATTCGCATTATTCTAAGGGAACGGTAAGCCAATATATTTACTGAATTTGAATACTGTACTGTGAAAGTTAATTAAGAAAAACATATTAGAATGCATAATAATTATACTCCTGTCCTGAAAATGCTCACTCTTGCTAGGGTACAGTTCTATGGTGCCAGCCAGCTATTTGCCATTCTCTAGTAGCTCACCCAAGCAGCTGTTCTTTGCATGAGTCTAGACAGTGGTTGCCAGCAGGCTACTGGATGGGATTGTAGCCTAATCCTGCCTTCATCTAATCTCACATAAATGCATTGGCTGGAATTTAATGAAGTGGTGGCCGCGTCCACCAGCCGGAAAGCCGAGGGCAAGCCCGCCTCTGCCCCGCTTCCAAGAGCTGCTGGCCAATCAGAGGACTGGCAGCTCTTCAGTCCCAGCAGCGCCACTGGGAGCAGTGGCCATTGCTGGGATCGCACCCAGCTGGAAGAGCAGCATGGATGCTGGTGTTACATTCCCGTCAATGTCTGTCAAGATTCCTATCACTCTTCATCAGTGTCTTGCTTGCCTGAAGTGCTTAGCACTTTCAGAGGTCTGTCAGATTTTATGACCGCCAACTGGCAGGTGACGTTGAAACACATTGTGCCAGTTATCATTTTTTTTTAAAATGCCCTTATGCTTTTTCCCCAACCATCAGCACCCACTTCCATAACAGCAAGAAATTTTTGATGGTTCAACAGATGTGTATAGCTTTAAGTGCAAATGTACAGGTATCTTCAAATCCTAGTAGTCAGAACTTGTGTTATCTCAAGTAAATCTAAAATGGAAAACCATATCAAGACCACTTTAGAGAGCACCGGCACTGCAAGTTCTTATCCTTCACTACTCTCTAAACATTTAAATGTTAAGCTTTGGGCTCTGCTCCTTCATGTATTTAGGCATGTGAAGAGCTCTCTCTTAAAGAGAACAGTTAAAAGCTCCAGCCATGCATGAACCAGCAGCATATACAGAGTTGCAGGTCTAGCAAACTGCATCTGCCGATTTGAGACCCTTTGTTCAGTGACAGTTAATTCTGGCATATACGTCATCTCATAAAATGTCATTCATTCTAGAAACAAACAATATGAATTACATTACTGCACTTAACTGGAAAGTTGCTCAGAAGCACACAACCCACATAAACAATTCATTCTATAACTACTGTACTGGCCTCAAAAAACCTTTGTAACTCAGTTACCCATGAATCATTTTATTATGCTGCAACCATTGTATATATTGTTACACTTTAAGAGATTAAATAATGAAAAGTTTACCGATTTTGCAATTATTAGTGCATCATTCATAAGATCGATCAGTGGGGTCTCAGTGTGAACATTATAAAACGAATAGGCAGCCTTAAGATTTTTATGAATAGGATGATGCATAACTGTGGAAGGTAAAGTGTAGAAGCTCACAAAGTCTGTCAGCTCACCATCAGACCCCTGAAAAAAAAAGTTGTTTAAAGGAATTAATTGAAGAAATGTTAAAATAAAACATTTTGAATATCAGTTTGATCATCTCTAAATATCAAAGTTGAAGACAAAAGTTGTCGACAAATACATGGACAATCCAAAATTAGTCACAGATACAATAGCTAATTAATATAAATTAAAATTACAATTGCAAATGAGTTCAAATCACAGGACAGAGGGAGGAGCACCACAGATACTGTGAAGTTACTGTGATTGAT